>NC_045427.1:225349921-225649921 GCF_902635505.1 Sarcophilus harrisii
ACACGGTTTTGATAAAAAGAAAATAATATTTTACTTATGGTATAATCATATAATAAATCAACATTGCAAAACTTTTATGATAGGAAAGGTGGATACAGTAAGACATTATACAATATTAGTAGTAAATGTTTATTTAAAATAATTTGAAATTATTTTCTTTTGAGAGGCAGTCATTTTAATTTTTTTTTACTTTATAATAATAAAATGGAAACAAATGGATTTTGAGTCAGAGGCCATCATTTTGAATTTCAATTCTACTTCTTACTATCTATGTTACCTTGAGAAAATCATCTGAAATTTCTGAGACTAAATTTCCTTGACTATTAAATGGGAATTGGCAGAACTAAATTCTTGGGGTCTCTTTAACAATTTGAAAGGAAAAAAGGAAGAAACTTATTATATACCTACTATATGTCAGGCACTTAACTAAGCACTTTACTGATATTATTTCCTTTGATCAATGATAAAAGGAGGAAAAAATATTAAACTAAATTATGTACTTCCACATACTCTTTAAATTGATTATACAAAAAGTTCCCAATAAACATGACCGGATCCGCCTAAAACTGACATATAAAACAATGATGCTCTTTGAGAGCGGGCGTTGTCATTTCACATTTATGCCTTCAGCCCTTAAGAGCTCACTCTGGAATTTAGGTGCCAGAGAGAGAGGAACTAGACCAGTGATTTCATTGGAATACAAAACTGATGTACCGTCCCAGAAGAGGAAACTCCATCTACAAATTCAAGTTGACCCCTTCTCTGCAACGTAAGATTTTAAAACTGCCTAGATGATCGGAAGGGTTGAGTGATTTGTGTTCTACTAACCAGTAAATCTTTTTGGCTCAGAGACTCTATTCACTACCCTTAACTACCTCTCTGGCTGGCACATAAGTCCCAGTTAACATTTAAGAATGGGAATTTACTAATGAGGCTTCTGGACCTCATTTGCCACCTCTGTAAAATGAGTTTAGATTAATTGAACTAGATAGTTTCTAAAGTTAATGAGTTTAGATTAATTGAACTAGATTCTAAAGTTAATGAGTTTAGATTAATTGAAGTAGATAGTTTCTAAAGTTCCCTACTAGTTCTGACATTTTTTATTGTATTTCCCAATACAATAAAAGATCATCTAGACTTCAGTCCCTTTCCTTTACAGAGTAGGAAATTGAGACTAAAAGAAGGGAAATGGCTTCAATAATAATTTATTGAAATGGATAAACTTAGCTTGTATTTTTGATAGAATGCTAACTAAAATTTAAATATTTGTTGTATCCTGGATTTCACAGTGCATTTTTGTTGATTTTATCAGGTTTTTTTTTTTTTTTTATGGTTTCCAATTGTAGTCATGGTATTATTATAAGAGATTCAGTTTATTAAATTACTTAAGAAAACCACAAATTAATAAATAAGGTGTTTAATGAATATCTGTCTCAAACATTTCAAATGTACATAAGTGCTATTGTGAATAATACAGATTCATTTAAAAACATTACTGAATTTATAATAGTTGTTTCTGTTCTAAATAAAAAAATACTCAATTAAAGGAAGTTCCTCATACTTTTATAGGTTGAGGCCTGCTGGTTTATTTCATACTGAAACTTAGGGTAGGAACACAACTGCCAGCCAAAAGAGATCCTGTGGGAAAATTCCTGTTTTCTTTATTGGGTGGTTTCTGGGAACGCTGGTGAAAAACAGGAACCCACTGTATGTTAGGTATCAAAATGGTTTTCTTGTGTGCATTCTCATCTGAATCGTATAAGATAATTGTGTCAAAATCAAATAAAAATGGGAACCACTTGGAAGCGCTGTAGGTCACATGCTTCCATGTCTGACACCTCTGGTGTTATGTAAGGATTTTAGATTTAGAGCTGCAGGAGATTTTTTTGTATTAGTTAGTATTATGAGGAGTTTGTAACTCTTTCTGTGTGATAGACTCTTTGAGCAGTCTGGAGAAGGCTAGTCACCTCCTTTCAGAGTGATGTTTTTAAATGTACAAAAGAACATGGAGGAGATTGCAAAGAAAAACAATTATATTGAAATACAAGTTGCTGAATTTTTTTTTTTTAAATTAAGTTTATAGAACCCAGATTAAGAAACTTTGGTCTAGTCCAGCCTTCTACAAGTTATAGATTCAATAAGTGGTATTCAGATTTCAAACCCAGTTCAATTCTAAATCAAATTTTCATTCTACTACATATACCATGTTGCTTCTCTATTCATAAAGTTCAGGACAAGTGATGTTCCTCTAATGAACTATGCAATCAAACTTTCCATTATTGTTGTGCTTTTGACTCAAAAAGAATTTGATTTAAACTCTTGTAATATGATTTCCTATATTGATAATGCTCAAAGAAATTCCAGATAGGACAAACATTTTCCCTGAAGCTAAGTTTATCCATTTCAATAAATTATTATTGAAGCCATTTCCCTTCTCTTAGTCTCAATTTCCTACTCTGTAAAGGGAAGGGACTAGATGATCTTCCAAGGTCCTTTCTACTTCTGAAATTCTGATTCTACAACCCTTCATTCTTGGCACTTACCAGACAGAAACAGAATAAGTGTGTAGCATTTCCATTCTGGACTGCCAAACCAAAGGGTATTATTGTCATTGCACTCACATACACAGAAATTTCTAATTTAACAAGTGCTTTCCTCACAACATCCTTATGAGGTAAACAGTGAATGTATTATGTCCTCATTTTAGAGTTTGAAGAAATTAAGGTAAAGTGAGAGAGGGCCCAAGGATACAACAGCTAATAAGTAAAAAAAAAATAAAAAAAAAATTAAGATTTAAGTCCATTTAAGTCCATAAGCTATCTATGATAGCTCAAATGATAAGGATTTACCAGCCACATGACATTAGACATCTAGTGAAGACCTCTTCTGATGCTCTATTGTTGAATAGCCATGGATTTTTGAAGGCTGTGCCAGTGTAGCACAATATGCAAAGACCCATTTATGGATGACAATGACTGTCATCTGTGGACCAACCTACCTTTAGTGATATTCACTTCCAGGAGGTAGCCTATCAGGTAATATTTAGACCACAAGAAAGATTATATTATATTTTAAGTTATATAGGTGTGATCTGCAAGGCGGGTAGAGCACCAAACCCACAAAATCACAGACCTTTTAAGTATTAAAGTAGCTTTAAACGTGTGACTTCTTACAAAAATTTCTGATACCTACTTCACATAGTTGTAAGAATCAAATACAGTAATGGATTGTGTTTCAAAATGTAATTTAAAAAACAAATTATTATGGCATTTTCTCACCTCTCTAAGTTATTGTTTTCTAGAGTATACAAAATAAGAACTATGTATACAACCTATGAAACTCTAGTGAGGAAAAAAACCTGTAATTTCCTTTTTTGAGAAATGAATTTTCAACCATATAGTCATCTCAATATATTAACACAACAAATAGTAAATTATATAATTATCAGACAATGCTAATTATGTACCCCTACCTAGTACCTAGTAGAGTTGATAAAATGAAAAATCTACATACTTTTAATAAAAACTTAGATATTAGTTTATTCTTTATTTGTTTGGGGGGACCTGAGGATGGAGAAGAAAGACCTATTTATGAAAACATTGTTTTAAAGAGATATGTATCAGGGATACTTCACAAGCTCTACACCTTACAAACAGTATTCTGAAGAAGGATGGAGTACAAAGTAGTTTATATAGCTACTGAGCAATTAGACCCTTGCTTAGAGGCAGCTGGTATGGTGCTGGACCTAGAATCAGGAAGATGACTTCAAATCTGGGTTCAGATACTTACTAGTTGAGTGCATGCCCCAACTTACTTAGTTGCAGTTAGCCTTAGTTTCCTCAACTGTAAAATGAGGGCAATAATAGCACCTACTTCTTGGAGTAGTCGGGAGGATCAAATAAGTGCTTAATACATAGTTCTTGACTCATAGTAGGTGCTCAGAAAATACTTGTTTCCTTTCTTTCTTTGCAAACTTCAAATCTAGAAGCTTAGGTTAATAACTTCAATTGAAATACTGGAAAGGATAGGCGATTGAGCAATTAATAAGAGTGGTATTTTCTAGAAAACAAGATTTTCACTTATTGTTTGTAATTTAATAGAGGTTCTTTGAAAGTAGAGAATAGTTGGGATTCCTTGTATTCATTAAAGAATATTAGTAGCACAGTATCTTCCACAAAGCAAAAATTCTGAATGATTTACTGAATGGACCCCCTAGATTTTGTAACCAATAGCACTTATTTCCATGTCTTGGAAGGACTTTTCCTGTAGTGATCATATTCTTGTTCTAGAAGAGCTTGCCTTTCCATTGTCTTTAAGCTAGGGAAGCTCAGGAACTGATCTGGTTCTTAAAACTCTGACATATATGATCTTCTCATAATCTGATTATTATTGGCAAGGAAGCCATTTTCTCTTGGAGTCTGTAGAAGTGGTATTTATCTCAGTCGGAACTGAACTGGCCAAAACCTTAATGGTTCTTTTGTATTTCTTCTGCTAAAGTTTGCAAAGGACATGGTTGCTGTCACTCATAAATGCGAAGGGTTTAGGACTTTATTCATAGAATCTAAAGCTTCCTGTGGGAAGAGAGAAAGTATCATTTCATCATACTTGTCTCCTGCAGATGATGTGAAGAGAAATGGAACCATTCCATTAAGTTTCCAGACTGATTCCTTGCTTTGGGGGAAGAAGAGTTCTTTTACTCTAATTCTTGTTCCCTCACCTGAACTTCCCTAATATTTGAAAGGACTCTATCCTGAAGTCATAACACTGACATTGAAAATCGTTCTAAAATTTTCTAGTAATGACTAACATCATTCCCCTTGCTTATACTTTTCCCATCTTCGTGATTATAAGCACCATAGATCACCATTTAAACCTCATTCCCTCCTGCCCAATTCTTCATTCCCATTCCTTTCAACCCAATTTATCTCTTCCACCCAATGATCCCCACAATGTCCCAACACAAAGCTACACAATCCTTCAGTGTGTGCCCTCTGGAATGATTGTTCCTTAGATAATAAACTTGTTTTCATCTTAAATCGTTTCTTTTTCTCCTCTTTTCATCTTTTGACTTTCACTAAGACCCAGCTTCCTCTTGATGATAGCCTCTTTGGCCTCCCTTTCTAGAAAAAGCTATACTTTCAACTGTTATTGCTCATCTGTCCACCTACTCCTTTGTTCCCATTCTCATCATCATCCCCAACATCCCACTCTAAAGCTGTCCATCCTTTATATATTGTGCTTTTGGGATGTGTACTCCATCGGTAACAAATTAGCTTTCATATCAGTCTTTTCATATAGTCTTTTCCTTTCCTGCTCCTATCTTATGGTTCTCACTGAAACCTGGCTCCTTCCTAATGCCATACTTTCCTTGGCTACCCTTTCCAATTGCTCTTTTATTCATATCCCCTAAATTATTGGTAGAAATGGAGGAACTGAAGAACTCCTTTCCCCATTGCCATTTCCAGGTTATCCTGATATCACTATGTCTCATTAACCTCTCCTTTGAGATTCACACAATCCAGTGGTTCTCAAAGTGTGGTGCAGTGAATCCTGGAGGGTGTCTGGAATCCTTTCAGAGGATCTACAAATTCAAAATTATTTTTTTTTCTATTTATGATAAATATCTATTATGTAACCCATATAAACAAAAACTCTTTGGACATATTCTCAATAGTTGTTAATACCATAAAGATACTGAGAAAAAGAGTTTGAGAACCACTGACACAATCCATATCTATCACCCAGTCAAAATCCTGGTAACTATTGCTACAGATCTCAAGAACATTATCCTTTCTTCTTCACTGAGTACCCAGCTGACAATCTTTCTTTTCTTCCCAACTGCTGCCCTCGTATTAGGGCATTTAAACGTACATATTGATACTACCTCAAACTCCCTCGATTCCTTAACTTACTAATTTCCCATACTTCAACATATGTATTTATATTCCCTCAATTCCTCAATTTACTCATTTCTCATACCTTCAGCATACATTTTTAAAAAATTTTAATAGCTTTTTATTTACAAGTTATATGCATGGGTAATTTTACAGCATTGACAATTGCCAAACCTCTTGTTCCAATTTTTCCCCTCCTTTCCCCCACCCTCTCCCCTAGATGGCAGGATGACCAATACATGTTAAATATATTAGAGTATAAATTAAATACAAAATAAGTATATATGTCCAAACCATTATACTGTACAAAAAGAATCGGACTCCGAAATATTGTATAGTTAGCCTGTGAAGGAAATCAAAAATGCAGGTGGGCATAAATATAGGGATTGGGAATTCGATATAATGGTTCTTAGTCATCTCCCAGAGTTCTTTCGCTGGGTGTAGCAGGTTCAGTTCATTACTGCTCCATTAGAACTGATTCAGTTCATCTTATTGCTGAAGATGGCCAGGTCCATCAGAATTGATGATCATATAGTATTGTAGTTGAAGTATATAATGATCTCCTGGTCCTGCTCATTTCACTCAGCATCAGTTCGTGTAAGTCTCTCCACGCCTTTCTGAAATCATCCTGTTGGTCATTTCTTACCGAACAATAATATTCCATAATATTCATATACCACAATTTATTCAGCCATTCTCCATTTGATGGGCATCCACTCAGTTTCCAGTTTCTGGCCACTACAAAGAGGGCTGCCACAAACATTCGTGCACATACAGGTCCCTTTCCCTTCTTTAAGATCTCTTTGGGATATAAGCCCAGTAATAACATTGCTGGGTCAAAGGATATGCATAGTTTGATAACTTTTTGAACATAGTTCCAAATTTTCAGCATACATATTAATACTCTCTCCAAAACCCTAACCTCCCAGTTCCTCAACATAGTCATTTCCCATGACCTATCCACCCCCCCCAAAATGGTCATATCCTTGAATTTGCCATTACCCACAGATGCACATCCTCCATGTTCATGGACTCTGAAATTCCCTTGTCTGATCAGTCTATTGACATTCTACTTCTCCTTCTCCATTCCAATTCCAAATCCAGTTCTTCATTCACACTGTGACCTCCAATTGCTCAGTTTCTTAGTTCTTCCCCAGATACTAGGCCTGCACTAGCTGCACTCCCCTCCTTTCCACACTTTGGCAAACCACTTCAACTCTACATTGTTCTTTAGAGTTCTTGTCAAACCTCAACCTTGGATCATAACCCATCATCTGCTGTCTTCCCAACTAAACATGTACTGCTAAACAAAAATGGAGAAAATCACATAACTGTTTGGATCGATTCCATTACAAGTTTATGTTTCATAACCTCAACTGGACCTTCATTGCTTCTAAGCAATCCTTTTATACTCACCTCTATCCCCAGCCCCCACTAATTCACAATCCTACTTACCACAGCAGTTCTTTGAACCATTTTATCTCCTTAAACATCCCATATCCTTCCCTTCTTTTCCCCTTTGGCTGGAAACTCTGCCTCATATTTTATGGGTATCTCCCCAGATTCCCATTCTCTGACACATTATAAAGAAATATACATATTTTGGTATTTCCTAATTCCCCCCTTAATTTCCTTCTCCCAGTTTCTTCCCTCTTTCCCTTTCTTATTTCCCTCTTGAATAAAACTATCACTATTCAAATATATGTTTGTGTATTCTCTCTTCTTTTAACTAGTTCAGATAAAAGTGAGATGTCAGCTCCTCATCAATCCCCTCCATTTTGTAATGGTGTCTACTTGTGCACCCTGATTATGTGAGAATTCTCTTTAACTTTCCTTTCCCTCCCAAGTATTCCTTTTCCACTCTTTTTCCTTTATTAAACTCATTGTTGTTGTTGGCCTCCAAAAGAAAGGAGCTGTATTGGTCCTCTGGGGGAGCTTCCACTCACAGAGATGGTTAGTTGTTCTCAAAAATGAATATGACATCATAGAGATGATGCCATGACATTATCCCTTCCTCCTTCCCTCCCTCCCTTCCTTCTTTTCTCCCTCCCTCCCTTCCTTCTTTTCTCCCTCCCCCCTTCCTTCTTCCTTTCCCTCCTTCCCTCCCTCCTTCCTTCCTTCCTTCCTTCCCTCTCTCCCTCCTTCCTTCCTTCTTTCTCTTCCTTTCCTCAGAGTGAAGGTAAATAGAAATTGTTGTTTTGGCCAGGAATTTAAATAATTTTTTTTGTTTGTTTTTTGGTGTTTTTGTTTTGCTTTGATTTTTGACTAGATTAAAAAGGCCATTCTTTGCTTCATTTCTTTCTTGCCTAGCCTTAAGCACAGAATGGGTGTGGCCTCAGTCAAAAAGACCTGTTAAAGACCTTCGTTTATAAAGGCCCACATTTCCCACTGCATTTAGTGGCTACTGGACCCAGATGGCTCTGGAGGAAAAAGCGAGGCTTTGCACAGCCTTCTTGCCCTCAAATCTAAGCCATTAAAAATATAACAGAACCACTTCTAAGTCTTGTCCAATTGGAATCCTTCCATGAACTTTGATGAAGATAGGATTTAGAGGAGACATGTATAATTTTCCTATATTGTAAGCAGTTTATTCTTGATTTATTCCTGTTTTTTTTTATATTTCACTTTGCGCCTATGTTTGAACTTCAATTTCTTTTTTTAAATAGTTTTATCTTTTTTCTGATTATACATGTACATTAATCTTTTAAAATACACATTTCTTTATGAATCTTATTGGAGAGAAAAATCAGGATAAAAGGGAAAAATGAAAGAAAAAATTGTAGAAATTAAAAAAAAAAGTGAACATAGTATATATATTTATCCACATTCAATCTCCATAGTTTTTTCTCTGGATGTAGATAACATTTTCTGTCCAAAGTTTATTGGGCTTACCCTGTAATTGCACCAAACTGCTGAGTTAATCATAACACATTCTTGCTATCGTATACAATGTATTCCTGGTTCTGCTTGTTTCATTCAGCAGCAGTTCATAATAAATCTTCCCAAGCCTTTCTAAAATCAGCTTGTTCATAATTTTTTATAGAATAATATTCCATTACTTTCATATATCATAACTTGTTTAGTCATTCCACAATTTTCCAATTCCTTGCTACTATACACAGAGTAGCTACAAACATTTTTGCACATGTGAATGCTTTCCCCTCCGTTATGATTTTCTTGGGATACAGACCCAGTAGTGGCACTGCTAGATCAAAGACTATGCTGTTTTATAGCCCTTTGTGCATATGAACTTCAGTTTCTATGCAGCTCTAGTCTTTTTATTAGGGATGCTTAAAAGTCGCCTATTTCATTAAAAATCCATTTTCCCCTTTTAGCATTATACTCAAATTTTATTGTATTGTGTGTGTGTATGTGTATTCTTCCTTCTTTTAACTAGTTCAGATAAAAGTGAGGTGTCAGCCATTCCTCATCAACTCCCTCTACATTGTTTGTAATGATGTCTACTTATGCAACCTGATGATGTAAGAAAAATTCCTTAACTTTCTTCTCCTTTCTCCACAATGTATTCCTTTTTCATTCTCTTTCCTTTGTTAAGCTCATTGTTATTACTGTTGTTTGTCCTTCATTCTCAAAGGAAGGGAGTTATATTGGTCCTCTTTGTGAGATTTATTATTTGTTTTTAACATTCATTTTCTAAAATTTTGAATTCTGAATTCTCTTCCTCCCTCTAGTCCCTCCCCTTCCATTGAGAAGGCAAGCAATGTGATATCAATTATATATGTGAAATCATGAAAAACATTACTCATTTTACTAAATTATTCTTGGTTATAAACCCATGTTTTTTAGCTTCTAGAATATTATATTCCAAGTTCTCTGCTCCTTTATTGTGCTGCTACTAAAGCATATGTGATCTTGATTGTGGCTCCTTGGTACTTGAATTCTTTCTTATTATGTGCAGTAAATTTTTTTTTAAAACCTGAAAGCTATGGATTTAGACTATGATATTCCCAGGAATTTTCATTTTAAAGTTTCAGGAAGTTTTCAGAAGGTGATTACCAGGTTCTTTCTATTTCATCTTTTCTGGTTCTAATAGCTCTGAGCAGTTTTAAGATTTCTTCAAATGAAATCTTTTTTTTTTTTTGACCATAGCATTCAGATAGTAATTCTTTTTTATTTTTTTTATCAAAGCATAGTTCCAAATTGCTTTCCAGAATGATTGGATTCGTTCACAGTTCCACGAACAATATATTAGTGTCCCAGTTTTCCCACATTCCCTCCAATATTCATCATTATCTTTTCTTGTCATCTTAGCCAATTTGAAAGGTGTGTAGTGGTATCTCAGAGCTGTCTTAATTTGCATTTCTCTGATCAATAATGATTTAAAGCACCTTTTCATATTAGTCTAGTGATTCTTAATTTTTTCTTCTCCTTGTTTTCCAAGTCAGTTGTTTTTCTTATCAGATATGTTCCATTTTCTTTTTTTTCCCTAACTTTTTAAACTTTATTTTAATATTTCTTGTTGTCTCATGAAGTCATTGGCTTTTTTTTTTTTTTTTTTTTTTTTTTGGCCCATTCCAATTATTAGGGAGTTTATTATTTGGGCAAGGTTTTGTACTTCTTGTACTAAACTTGTCTTTTCAATTTTTTAATAGCTCTCATTTCTTCTCCTCCCAATTCTCTCATTCTACTTTAAAAAATATTTTTAAACTTTTAAGCTCTTCATTTCTTCTAGGAATTCTAGTGGAGTTTGAGCCTAAGCTCTTTTTCTCTGAGCTGTTGTTTCTTGTTGGTGTTTTAAAGCCATCATTTTCTTTGTGTCTTAAGTATCTCTGTCATGATGGAGTTCTTTTTTATTTCCAGGATCTCGGGGACAGGTTGGGGGCCTGAAAGCTTCCAGTGTTTCCAAAGGGATTCAATCCAGGGACAAATCTGTTTGCTGTCCTAGTAGAGTAGACTGCAGCTCTTCTCTACCCCTTTCAGCCAGCTGGAAATCTGAGCTGATTCAGAAAGACAGAAGGGCAGATTTCTCTTCCATCTGTGATTCTTGTCCTGCTTCTATTTCTGCAGGCTAGATTAAACACTTGAGATGAGACCTTGCTGTAAGCTAGGGGTCTGAGTCGTACCATCACTGATTGCTCCTAAACTTTATCATTTTTCTTTAGAATCAAAGGCCTCTCTACACAGGATATCATTCCTCTCTCTTTCTATTACAACCTCAAACAGAAAAGAACAAATGGAAAGAGCCAGCCCTGTATTCCCAAGTCCTATGTCGGCCTCAGTAGGAAGGGCCTAAGGCCTTTCCCCTCATAGTATTGTCTTCATCACCAGATGTCATCAGTAAAAGTCCAAGAGATCCACCAGAAGTGAAGCAAATAAATAATAAAAGCTTTTTCTAAACTACTGGTCAGTAGACTAGAACAAGTTACAGAATGCCTATGAATGCCCCACATAGCACTTCCCTTCTACATCAATCACAAATCTTCTAGGAAGAAGGCTGCCAACCCTTGCCTTTTTGAGGAAGGAGGGATATTTGTATTAAGGATAAGGATGCAAAAAAAGTAGTCTTTAGCAAAATGTTATGTTTCAACTACAAGGTTACTTTTAATTCTTTTAAAATAAGTTCGTTTTCTAACCCTAATAAGTTTTCTAAACCAAATAAGTTTTGGTTTCTTTAGTTTGATGACTAAAATGCCCCTTATTGAATATTCCATAAATATTCACATTTTTAAAAATTCCCAGGGTACAAATCCAAATAAAATGTTCTGTGGATGCCCATGAATATTTTAGAAGTGGTCTGACCAAGCAGATTACAGCAAACTTATCGCTTCTAATTACTGAAATCTGTTCCTTTCTTAATTCAGCCTAATCAAGATCCCATAAGATTTTTTGAGTACTCTTTCATACTGTTGACTCATATTGAGGGTATAGGTCAGATTTTTTTTTTTAAGGGGAAAAATGTCACTTTTAAATTTTCCAGTTTCATTCTACAACAAAACACTTGACTTATAATTGTAGATCCAAGCATATATAAAAAGACGAATAGAAATTGAGATAGTTTTTTAAAATTCAGATAAGCTTTTTAATAATTTTAGTAGTAAAAATATATATGTTTCCCTCCCCCTCAAGCCCATGCACTCAAAAAGAGATCCCTAATGACTTTAGAATTAGGTACATTCTACATTCAAAAAATGTCTAGTTCTTTGAAAAGACTGAAAAGGCTTTTTCAAAACCCATATTAGCAGATTTGGTGTCAGTTTCTGGAAATACCAGTGCTTCACTTTTTGGTGTTGGAAATCATTCTTGATAAACTTTGGGATAGAATTTCTGAAACTCCTTCAGCTTTTGTTTTTTGGGGTTTTTTTACATTTTATACTTCATTGAGTATTTAGTATCCATGATAATTTCCTCTAATACTATTGCCAAGGGTTTAGTATTAAAATTCTTTTGAATTAATCTGCAGAGATAGTTGTATCAGTATCTGCTCCTACGTATTTTTTCTGGACCCTTTGTAGATGGGCTACTTGCTTCTCTATCAAATTCTTCAAAGAAGAAGATCTTCTCATGATTCATCAGAATCAGAAATGTTCACCAGAAATGTCACTACTAGCCTAGTCGCTAACAGGTCATCCAAATCTACTTCATCCTTGAAGCATAGGATGTCAATGTGAAAATGTCTGAATCATCATAGTACAGGTACTAAGGCTATCACCGAAGAGTGGCATCTTGTTTAAGTAAATCTTCACTGTTCTCCTCATCAATAATGATAGCTTTCTCTGATTTTTAAAAGTTAGGATGCAATAACAATAACAATTTTCTGTTTCTGTGCATACCCTTTGGAGCAGCTTTACTACTAAGCTTATATCCCAAAGAGATCTTAAAGAAGGGAAAGGGTCCCGCAAATGTTTGTGGCAGCCCTTTTTGTAATGGCTAGAAACTGGAAACTGAATGGATGCCCATCAGTTGCAGAATGGCTGAACAAGTTATGATATATGAATGTTATGGAATATTATTGTTCTATAAAAAATGATGAGTGGGATAATTTTAGAGAGGCTTGGAAAGACATGAATTGATGTTAAGTTGTTGGAATCTTTACAAAGTGTTAAGCCATTAGAGTTGATAGAGATAATAATTATCTAATTTAGCATGGTTCAATATGATTGATTTGGTCTTAGAAGGAGATATTTTGGGCCAGAACTTGAAACAAGGTACTAAGTACAACTGATAGAAAAGATGCTTGTGTCCACACCTTTAGAGAGCTCATAGAAGCAAGAAATATTTAAGTACTCATTGGAGTTCACATGTTTGGGAGATTTCAGGGTTTAGAAAGAGATATCAGAATTCACACCTCCCTTGAAGTTCTTAGGACCAGAGAGCACTCTGGGAGATAACCCAGAATCCCATTCTCTCAGAGGAGGAGTTAACCTTTGGGAGATCATATATATAGAGGAAGCTCTTAGAGCTTCAAGGAAGTTACTTGGAAACATAGATTGGGGTCGGAGAGGAGCACTGTGGGAGGAAGCCCACAAGCCTTCTCTCTGAGGCAAGAGAGATTCATTGCATCTTCCACCTTGGTGCTGGCTGGAGGCTGAAGGACAAACCTTTGGATTTAGAGACATTTGGAGGGAGTTCTTGGAGCCAAGCAGAGAGATAGGCCTCTGAGCTAACCAGGCCCAAGGAAAGAGACAAGACTTTGAAGGAGAAAATAAACATTTGCATTTTATCAGCTGACTGCAATTTGGGTGATTATTTACTTTCAATTGCAACTAAGGCTGCCTCCAGAAAACCTCCCCAAGAAACCTGCTTTCTCCCAGAGAGAACCATTATTATTTTAAAGAAAAAAAAAACCACCAACACTAAGTGAAATGAGCAGAACCAGGAGATCATTATTCATGACAACAACAAGATTATACGATGATCAACTCTGATGGATGTGGCTCTCTTCAACAATGAGATGATTCAAACCAGTTCCAATTGTTCAGTAATGAAGAGAATCAGCTACACCCAGAAAGAGAACTATAAGAAATTAGTGTGGACCACAACATAGCATTTTCACTCTTTCTATTAATATTTGCTTGCATTTTTGTTTTCCTTCTCAGGTTTTTTTCATTCTTTCTAGATCCGATTTTTCTTGTGCAAGATAACTGTATAAATATGTATACATATATTGGATTTAACATATACTTTAATATATTTAACATGTATGGGACTACCTGCCAACTAGGGGAGGGGCTGGGGGGAAGGAGGGGAAAAATTGGAACAGAAGGTTTTGCAAGGGTCAATGTTGAAAAATTACCCATGCATATGTTTTGTAAATTAAAAAAAAATTTGTTTCCAAAACAAACCCAGTACTTTGACAAAGGCATCAAAAAACTAAAATGTGAGCAGATGTTCCTTCACGTGATAGTAATAATCTTCTGTAGTTTTAAAAACATCTTTTTCAAACTCTAAATACATGGGCTGCTTTGTCTGAATAATTAGGCCAACTGGCTAAGCATTTCATGGCTGATTTGCACCCAATGAGGAAATTCTTTGGATTTATCCATGAGGTTGTCAAACTCCTTCTTTATCAAGACTGTATATGCCTTGGGGATGATAAACTTTGAGCTGACAAAGTTCACAACTTCCTTTGGGAAGGGCAGGCTAAGGATTTTCTGTAAATGTGATTATGTCATAGACTTTCAGAGCTCCTGCCCATTGCCCTCTTTCAATTGTCTCTGGTAGGCAGATAGGAACTTCTCCTTTTGAGTTGCTGTGAGGTTGTATCACTTTTCAGAATTTATCACAATAGGCCTCACCGGTACATTTTCTTGGGAAGTGCCTCGTACTGATTAGTTCATTCTGGAAATCTGTTAACTCTTGCTGGTTAAGGGGATCTCTTTGGGTATAGTTTCTCCGTAAAGGAGGAAATCTGTGGTTCTATATATCTGTCCACTATCCTTTGGGAACACACACGTACATACATATTGTATTGTTTGTTTGCAGGTCACTTCTGGAGCAAAGTTCTGATCATACCTGAATAGATCATGTAACCTAATCCACATCTTCTGAAGCCATTAAACAATATTTATAACTTTTGAAATGATTTTGATATTTCTGTAGCAACATATTAGAAACTAGAAAAAGTCCTATTGTTCTCATTTCACTGCTTAGTAGAAAGGTAACTTCCAGGTCCAATTATTCTGTGCTCTACCCTGGAACTTCCCTTCCAGTTCTCTAAATATTCTGTCACTTAACTTCTGCATCTCAGCCATAGAAACCAGGGGAAAAATTTCTTGGGGAGAATTCAATCTTCTCACAGTCCAGGGAAATATTAATGTCCTCAGATCTTTTCCAAAGGTGACCCACATTTTGGAAACTAATTTCTTAAATAAATTAGTTGAAGTTAATTTCTCAAACCCATGTGCCAAGCCAAATTATTTTAAAAATGCTTGTTACATTTAATCTTCTAATTTTCTAGCTTGTCAGGATCTTTTTAGAGTCTGGCTATCACTCACCTTGTTAGTTATGTCTCCTGACTTTGGGTCACCTGAAAATTTGATGCCATCTGTACCTTTAACTAGGTCCTCAATAAGAATGTGAAACAACATGAGATCCATCACAGATCCCTGGGGCACTTCAATGGCTATTTCCTTCCAAACTGACATGGCACAATTCAGCCATTTCACTGCATCTGAAATTTGCACTCATCTAACCCATCTCTCTCCCCATATCTTCAATAAGAAACTACATGAAATATTTTATTACTTTTCTAAAATACAGGTGGTAAATTATGTCAATTACATTTCCTTCCTCTAATAGTTTAGTAACCCCATGCAAAAATGGAAACAAGGTTACTTTGGGATGATATGTTCTTAATGAAGCCATGCTGGTTCTTTTGTATTTTCCTCAACCAGAATTTCAATATTCATCTCCAGTCATCCTGATCTATATCTTGCCACTGGGAGGAGAAAGTGAAGATGGTAGCTTTGCAAACCCCTCCCTTCCTCAAATCCAATTCATGTCATGGCATGACATCACCTCCCCGATGTCATGGTTGTCTTTCATAAGGAAGAACAAACTACAATCCAGAGTTTCACTGTCTTCAATCATTCCTATTAGAATTTCACAGGAATCAAAGTCAAACGTACAAGCCTCTAGTTCACAGAATCCATAGTCTTTCTTTTTAAATTGGGACAAAATATATCTCCTATTTTCATAATAATAATAATGTTTTCATTTTTAATGTAATAAATATTGATAAATACAACCTATATAAATAAAAGCTCTTTGAGGGATGCTCAATAATTTTTAGATTGTAAAGGAGTTCTGAGACCAAAACATTTGAAAACACTGGTATAACCAATGCAAATTGGGACAAAATAAGCCATGTGTCTCTTGAAAAGTTAAAAGCAACACTTAGATTTGTTGAGGTAAGTAAAATTGTTTTAATAGTCAAATAGGGCTAGGAAATATACCTGTGATTTCACTGTGGACAGGAAAATCCCAAAATGAAGAAATGAAGGTCAGTAGTTTCTCAGAAAATCTTAGTCTTTAGGAGGGCTGCCTAAAACACTGAGAGGTTAAATACTGGCCCTGGGTCACAGGGCTAGTATGTCAGTCTGTCAACAAGCTTGTATGCTAAGTGCTTATTATGGACTAGGACCTCTGCTAATTATTGGTAATACAGAGAAAAGCAAAAGACCGTCCTTGCCCCCAAGGAGATCACAGTCAAATGGAGGAGACAACATGAAAACAAATATGAACAACTGATAAATTTGAAATAATCATCAGAGGGAAAGCAATAGAATCAAGAGAACAATAAAGCCGTGTCACTGGATTGCCAGGGATGTAGGGGTGGATAAGATTTCTAGTTTAAGAAAACTAGAAAGGAATGTGTGTGTGTGTGTGTGTGTGTTGGAGGTTAGGGGCTTTGAAATAAAGGGCAGAAGAGGATTTTCCATTTTTTAATTATAACTTTTTATTGACAAAAACATATGCATGGGTAATTGTTTACATTATCCCTTGCACTCATTTCTGTTCGACTTTTCCCTTCCCTCTCTCCACCCTCTCCCCTAGATGTCAGACAGACATGTTAAATATGTTATAATATAGAGGATTTTCTATTTAACTATGGAAAGGGTAAGGAGAGTTATGGATTATTTCTAATAGCTTTTTAGCAGAATCTCTGGGGTTCTCTAAGTATACCATCATATCATCTGCAAAGAGTGATAATTTGGTTTCCTCACTGCCTATTCTGATTCCTTTAATCTCTTTCTCGACTCTTATTGCCGAGGCTAGTGTTGGAAAGAATAAGGAAAGAAAGAGAAGAGAGGGAGAGAGTTCAAACTACTGATTCTTGGTTTGGAAACTCATTTCCTAGCTATTCTCCTAAGCAGCTAGATGATAGTGGATAGAAAGCTGAGCCTGGAGCCAAGAGGCTGCTTTAAGTTCAGATGTTTGTCACTTTTACCTCAGTTGCTTCACCTGTAAAATAGGGATAATAATAGCACGTATCACCCCGGGTTGTTGTAGGAATAAAATGAAACAACATTCGCACTGTAGGGTCCCAAAGTCGGAGCAGTTTTAAGTTATTAAAGCTTAAAGCAATTAAAGTGGAAAAGGAGCCGAGACGATTGGGACACCCCGTTTAAAAACTTGTTATTGTCACGCGCCGTTCCTCCTCCTCTTCCCGCCCCTTTTCTGCCCCCTCCTCCTCTCCCCCGCCTTGCCCAGCGTTCTTGGCGCCTCTCCCTCCTCCCCGTCCCGTTCCCACCCCTCTCCCCGCCCCCGCCTCGCCCCTACTTCCCGGCCGCCGTCGGCAGGTCTCGGCGGAGCGCTGGGGGAGGACAAGATGGCGCTGGACGGCGGCTCGGGACGGGTCGGGGCCGCGGCTGCGGCGAACCCCCTGTCCCGCTTCACGTGCCCGGTGTGCCTGGAAGTGTACGAGAAGCCGGAGCGGGCGCCCTGCGGCCACGTGTGAGCGGGGAGGGGGCGGGGGCGCCCTTGCCCGAGCTGAGAACGGAGACAAACTCCGGGGAAGGCGGGGACGGCCGGCGCCTAAGTGCCCGAGCCGGGGAGCGGGGTCTGGGAGAGGGGCGTTTCCGGAGAGGGGAAGGAGGCCGCCCGGAGAGTGTGGGAACCAAGGGAGAAGAGGCACGAAGAAATGATGGGACGCGGGGGTGGGGGCGAGAGGGGGATGGGAAGCGGGTCTTAGGTGCGACGGTCTTGGCTGTGGGACCGGGGCTGCGGCGCATTAACTTCTGGCGTCTCCGCTTCTTTTCCCACAAAACCAGGGGACCGAACTCACGGACTCCCAGAGACTGCCCCAGTTTTAAAGTTACGATCTTGTGGGCCAGGACGGGAAAACACGGTTGGGGGGGAGGGGCTTCGCCCCGGAGGCGGGGCTCCTGTGTGGAGGACTCGCTCTCCGAGGTGTCCGTAGGAGGCGGCGTGGGAGTGGGGTTCTGGGGGAAAGAACTTGGGGCGGGGGGAGGGGGAGGGAAGGGAGCGTCGGTCCGGAGCTCTGAGTGGGAATGGGAATGGGCGCGGAGTCCGGGGAGAACGGGAAGCGATGAGATAGTGAGGCTCTCGTCTAATATCCTGGGATTCTCAGGAAAGAAGTGTGAAAGGGAAAGACTAGCGGGGGGGAGGGGCAGTCGGCGTTTGGGGAGGGAGGAATGGGGGGAACGCATAACAGCTGAGGGCTTTACGCATTGTTCACAAAATGAACTCTGGCGAGCTGGTAGTGCTGCCGACTTGGCCCTCAGGTCGTTAAATTGACCTGAAATTTGGTTGTGAATTTAGGCAGTTGCCGCGCCGTCACATTTTTAAACTTTGAGACGAAGGATACGACATTTATCTCTCTCCCCCCCCTCACCCTTTTTTTTTTTTTGGTGCTTATGATGTAGACGAGTTTGGTGTTTAGCATTTACTAGTTTAGTCAGTATCACAAAGACGAAATTAACTTGAGCAGTCTAAATAGAAAAAGTGGGTGCGAGATCGTATACAGCCTGGGAGAAGAAAAGCTAGGAAATCGAAACCAAAAGCCTATTTAGAAACTGAAAGAGTTTAAAAATAACCATGGAATTAAAACAACATAGTAATGATTTGTAACAGTCATCCATAGTGCTCGGTAGCAGTTGGGATGTAATCTATACCTCCTTATGTGATTGAAGAATTTGGAACACAAGTTTGTGTTAATTTGCTACAGCAGGAATTACCCAGGGCTATGAATCAGAAGATTTGGTTTCTAATCCCATTTCTGCCACTAATTCATTTGTATTTTTTGAGGAAGTTAGAGTGCTCTGAACTTCTGCTTTCTCATCTGAAAAAGGGGCATCATGATCCCAACTCTTCCTACTTTCCAGGATTTGTTAAGATTAAAAGAGATTAGAAGTGAAAGTGAAATGCTATACAAGTCTCAGCTATTGTTTGAACTTCTTTTTGCTTGTCTTTATTTTCATTAAGTTTTCTAGGGATTACTTAAATTACTATTTTGCTGGCCTATCCATGTGTTCAGTAAGCATGTTTGGCATTATTGCAGATATAAATCTAATATATCCTTCCCATAAAAGCATTATCCTGTTTTAGCAAGCTTGGGGACAATTGTAATGAGTTTACCAAATATTATGGGGAACTTTGGGCAGTAAAACAAGTGATACAGATGGAATGTACTTGTTGTTAGAATGTCAGTAATACATTACCTTTGCAGGCTTTCTGATAAATTTTATTGGAAATACCTTAAATTTCTAAATTGAATAATAAATTGCTATTTATTGGTGGTATGTTTGTTGTTTATAACAAGTATTCTGTCATCAGATCTTCATTTGTTGACAATGTGATGGTTGTCTGATGAGGATATTCACAGAGTATCTTCCTTATAATGCATTCTTGTCAAATCATTTTGTTTCTGTTTTAGTTTTTGTGCTGTTTGCCTGCAGCAGTGTCTAAAACCGAAGAAACCTGTCTGTGGAGTCTGTCGGAGTGCTTTATCTCTGGGGACCAAAGCTGTGGACTTAGAAAAGCAAATTGAAGCAACCGAGGCAACTTGTAGTGGCTGCAAAAAAAAGGTATGTGCAACAATCAAGATGGAAGCATATAAGTATTCATTCCAATAGTGTCATTTTGTACCTTTTTGAAATTCATTTGGTAAATAAGTGGATAATTTTAATAAGTGGATGATAATAAATAAGTGGATATTTGGTAAATAAGTGGATAGAGTTAGGAGAACCTATGTTCAAATTCGGCCTCTGACACATAACACTAACTGACCCTGAGCAAGTCATTTAACCTCAATTGCCTCAGCACAACAAACAAAAATATAGTCCAGGTAGGAGATGAGTCTGCACCAGTGTGGTGGCAATATCAGGACAGTATCATGCTATCCATCCTTACTATAAATAGGGGTATATTTGAGAAATGTTATAGAAATGAAGCCAACAATCCTTGACAATAGCTTGTGTATATGGAATGGGAGATAGTGAAAAGATGAGAATGACTCCTGGTTTGGAAGCCTTGGAGACTGGGAAGATGATGATGTCTTTGATGGGAATAGAGAGGAAGAAAAGAAGGGAGGAGGAGATGTTTCATTTTAGACAGGTTGAGTTTAAGATACCTTTTAGACATCCAGTTCACAATATCTGGCAGGCACTTGGAGATGGGAGATTGTAGGTCAGCAGAAAAGCTGGGGAGTGATAAATATGAGAATCATCAGCTGAGAAATGAGTTAAATAAGAAAAGTAGTATAGAGAGAGAAGAGAAGGCGGCCCCGGGGAAAAACCTTAAGGTTCACCTAGGGTTAGAAAGCTTAATCTGGAAGAAGATCTAGCAGAGGAGACAGAAGTTCCCAGGGTCAGGCACCTAGTAAATATGAGAATAGAAATTTTGACTACTCTTCTTACTCCAAGGCTAGTACTTTTTTTTTTTTTTTTTTTTTTTTAATTTTTAAATAACTTTTTATTGACAGAACCCATGCCAGGGTAATTTTTTACATTATCCCTTGCACTCACTTCTGTTTTGATTTTTTTCCCTCTCCCAGATGGCAAGCAGTTCTAGACATGTTAAATAGGTCACAGTATATCCTAGATACAATATATGTGTGCAGAACCGAACAGTTCTCTTGTTGCTCAGGGAGAATTGGATTTAGAAGGTAAAAATAACCCGAGAAGAAAAACAAAAATGCAAGCAATTCATTTCCCAGTGTTCTTTCTTTGGGTGTAGCTGCTTCTGTCCTTGATCAATTGAAATTGAGTTAGATCTTCTCTTTGTCGAAGAAATCCACTTCCATCAGAATACATCCTCATATGGTATCGTCATTGAGATGTATAATGATCTCCTGGTTCTGCTCATTTCACTCAGCATCAGTTCATGTAAATCTCGCAAGGCTAGTACTTTTTCTCTATTACATTATACTGCTTGCTTCTTTCTTGCTCTATGTAATGAAAAGAATAGTGAATTTGGAACTCGTAGTCTTTGCCTTGAGTCTTGGTCTTGCCACTTTTGAGTAGTTGTATATTTAAACTTTTCAAACCCATAGTTTCCACTGCAAATGGAAGATTGGTCTCACTCTCAAGTTTCTTTTACCACTTTGAATCTTTGGTTCTGTTAGTTCCTTATAATAAATAATTAAATATTTTCAAGTTGCCCTAGGCTTCTTAGTGTAATGA
Organism: Sarcophilus harrisii; assembly: GCF_902635505.1. Taxonomy (NCBI): domain Eukaryota; kingdom Metazoa; phylum Chordata; class Mammalia; order Dasyuromorphia; family Dasyuridae; genus Sarcophilus; species Sarcophilus harrisii. The sequence goes on from NC_045427.1 coordinate 225,371,421, forward strand.
CCAGATTTTAGAGAAAGGGCAGTTTGGAATTGTCTTATTTTTGTAGATCTGCCTTTTTGACAGCATATTATTTTTACAAGTTTGTAGTCTTTCTTGTCTTAAGTCATGTCAGAATTAGACTTGAACTTCAAACTATATAGTCTCTTGTGTTTAGTGGCCAAGTTTAGAATATTTAAAAGATTTACCAAGTCAGATTGTATATCTACAAGTTAAAAACTACTAAAAATAAAAAATAATCTTCAGGGCAGCCTCTTTAAGTTGATATTGTCATAGTAACTATTTAAATAAAATTCTTCAGTCCAGTAAAACTTCAAGTTTTGTGATTAATTGAAGCTTTTTAATAAACTAAAATATGTTTCCCCATTGCTTGGCATAGTCCCAGAATATTAGAGTTGGAATGACCTTCAGAATTAGAAACAAATTAGTCTAATGTTTTCATATTACAAAGGAGGAAACTAATTCCTAAGAGGCTGGAAAACTTGAAGTTCACACAGCTAGCTTCTATAGCTGGCAGGGTTTTTAGTTTAATAAGAGGATAATCAACATAGATGGTGAAGAGATCTCACAGACCTTTCTGGGACTTTTCTTCTTTTTTTTGGGGGGGGGGGGTGACACAATTGGGATTAAGTGACTTGCCCATGTTCACACAGCTAGGAAGTGTTAAATGTCTGAGCCAGATTTGAACTTGGGTCCTCCTGACTTCAGGGCTGGTGCTCTAACCACCGCGCCACTTAGCTGCCCCCTGGGACTTTGCTTTTCACACTTTTCATGATCTCCAGTTTTTTGATTCCTCCCTATTCTCTATTCTCAATAATCTGGCTTCGCTTTCTACTCTTAGTCCCCAAATTCTATTGTCTTTTCACTTAGTTAATTTTACCTTCTGCTATATTTGGAATTCTTCATTCTTTTGCACTAAACTTGTTTTTTCCAACATAGTTTCTTTTCAGTGTTAGAGGGAAAGGATTGTTTTTTGCTAAGACTAACTTTTCCACCTACATCCTCCATCCCATCCTTCTCTTCTGTGACTTTAATCAGTTATAGTTTTCTTCTTCTTCATTAAGGCCTTCCTTTAAGCCTGCATTGATCAGATCTTTATCCTTAACACCCACCCCCCCCCTTTTTTTTTTGTTGCTATCTCAAGATAATTTTTTATCTACTTACTGCTGAACTTCCAGAAAGAAGTCTACACTCACTGCCTTTAGTTCCTTAACACCTTCACTCCTGTAATAAATCCCTTTTAGTATTTTCTCTTTCTGGTGACATAACTCTTCTAAACCCCTTGCATTCATACAATTGCCAAGTCCTATTGATTTGTAAACTATTTTACTTCTTTCTCTTCTTTCCCACTTTGACAGAAACCAATCTTATTCAGGTCCCTGTCACCTTATAGCTAGATTGTCTTTGTCTAACTAGCCTTCTTAGCCTTAATTTATCCCTTCTCACATCCATTTTTTACATGGTTGCTTTACCTGGTCATGTTTCCTCAAAAATTTTTAATTCTCATTGATTCCTGAATTAAAATATAGATCCTAGGTTCTGGCATGACAAAAATACAGTCTTTTCTACCTACCTTTCCAGCATGATCTCTTACTACTTCATATCTTCATTCCAGCAACATTAGGTTACCCCTATTGATTTCTTGCAATGACTTATTTTACTACTTCTACTCCTTTCCTAAAATGGATTAATTGGGACAGCTAGGTGGCACCGGCCCTGAAGTCAAGGGGACCTAAAATGGATTAATTCTTTCTTCCTGTTTTCATCTGTTGAAATTTTCTCCCTTCCTTGAGGTCTAACTTTGCTCACATGTCCTGTAGTACCTCTCAGTTTTCAAATTTCTTTCTAGTTCTTGGCCTGAACCTACATTCTTCTTTCTATTTTAGATTAGAAACTCTTGAGAACACAGTCTGTGACATGACCTTGCCTTTCCTCAGCTTTTCTTAAATCACTCCCAAATGTGAAGAGACTTTCCTCCCCTTCCGCAAGAGAGTTGAATAAATACCTTCCAAAGGCCCACTCTGCGTGCCAGCTTCTCCATGAAACACCTCCTGACATACCCATGTGTACTTATCAAAGTGATTTTTCTCTCAAATTTCTTATAGCATTTTGCCTGGATCTTTCTTTTTATTGGTCCCTTAGATCATAATTATATGTGTGTGTCTCTCTTCCCCATTAGATTAATTTTCTTTATAGTAGGTTTTATATTAGCTTCTTTGTACAACTCCTCACATACAGTCTAGGTGCTTAATGGTTTTGAATAATGAATTAAACACAACTCTTTCTCTCCTGCCTGTCACTTAACACAATACTTTATGCTATATATTTTAGTAACGAGCTATACATTTGACCTAACCAACCGGGCATTTCAGAGTCTTTTATAGTCACCCACTTGGCCAATTCAACCAAAATGAGAAATAAGGTTTTTCTAAAGAGAGAAGACTTAAGACTTGTGATATCAGGCAAGTTAATTATCTTCTCTTGCTATCACTTTCTTCTATGTAATGAAAAGGGTTTGGATTAATTCATCTCTTAAGTTTTTAGGTCTATTGGATGGTGATCCTAGGGTGGGCACTTTCAATTGATGGGTAATATGTAAAAATTGTGAGTAAGCCAAAAGCAAGAGCTGCTTACCTCAACTTATGTCTGACACCTTTATTTTTGACTTTTTAGCTCCAACTGCTTTCTTTTTTTTTTTTTAAGGATCTCAACCCCTTGGACAAGAAAGTGATCCTTCTCTTTGTTTAAGTATACTAACCAATTTCTTTATGTTGGTTCTTTAGCTGGCCCTATCAAAAATGCGTAACCATGTGGCTTCCTGTTCCAAATATCAGAGCTACTTAATGGAGGGTGTTAAGGCTACCACTAAGGATATGACATATCAGCCAAGGTAAATATATTACCACTCAACTATTGATTTTCTATTTTGGGATTCCGGTTCCTTATAGTTTCTATAAATCTTATACTCTATCTGGGAATTATTTTAAATGAACCAAAGGTATTAGAAAGTTAATATTTTCAAATGTCTAAATAACTTCAAGAAGATAGAAGTGTAAGCATTTTATTAGTTTAGGTGATCATTCTATTTTATTTAGTATTGGACTGGGAATTAGGAGACTTAGGTTCTAGCTTTTTCTCTGACACTAGCTAGTTGGCTGACCCTAAGCAAAATGCCTTTGGTGGACCTCAGTTTTCTCATCCATAAATTAGGAAGGAAGGGTTAGATGGTTTAATGCTTTGAGTTTATTAAGTTGTTTTTAATTTGATACCCATATCATCAAAAGCTCAATTTCTAAGCTTCATCTGAGTACTCTGTTTAGCATCAGAAATCATAACTACAACTCACATTTACATAATCTGTTAAGATTTTTTTCTGTTCGATTTTAAGACTTGTAGAACACTTTCCTCATTACTGATCTTTGAAGTAGGTGGTGCCAAAATTGTAATCTCTATTTTATAGATGAAGGAATTGGAGCTTAGAGAAATTAATTGACTTGTTCATGGATGCTTAATCTGAATTTGAATTTGTCTCTTCATTTCAAGTATATAACACTCTTTGTGTTATATCATTCTGCTTCTCAAAATCATCTTTGTCATGTCTCAATAAATGTCATAGCACATGATTTTTCTGAAATGCTTATCATAGAATTTTTCACATGATATGCACTTTATTGAAATGTAACTTAGTATGGAAATATGTTTTAAATATTTAATATGTATAACTTATATCAGATTGTTTGCCCCTTTGGGGAGGGGAGAGGGAGGAAAACATTTGGAATTCGGAATCTTACAGAAATGAATGTTGAGAACTATTTTTATATGTAATTGGAAAAAATAAAATCCTATTTTAAAAAGAGTATAATTTTGTTTTCATTCATGTGATTATTGATTTGTATAGGTGATTTTTCCCTCCTTTTCAGTAGGAATATCCCAAACCGATTTACCTTTCCATGTCCTTACTGTCCTGAGAAGAACTTTGATCAGGAAGGACTAGCTGAACACTGCAAAATGTACCACAGCACGGATACTAAATCAGTGGTAATAGTGATTTTCTTTAAATTCGATTTATGTTTATGGAAAAGTTGCTCAGAAAGAAAAGATGCTCAATTATGAATATTTAGACTGCTAATAAAAGGTAATTTAGAGGGGATTAGACTGCCCTGACAGTTATTGTTCCTTTGAATATTTTTTAGATGTCCATATTTGCTCCATCTTATTGACAGAATGGGTAGCTGGGTGGGAAAAAGGATGGAGTGTCAAGACCTGGAATCAGGAAGACTCTTCCTGAATTCAACTTTGGCCTCAGACATTTCCTAGCTTGTGGCCCCAAGCAAATCACATAATCTTGTTTGCTTCAATTTCCTCATATGTAAAATGAGCTGGAGAAAGCAATGGCAAATCATTCCTGTGTCTTTCCCAAGAAAACCCCTAAATGAGGTCATGAAAAGACGAACACAAATGAACAATAATAAATTGACATTATAGATTATTCTTTTAAAATTATAATTTGATAATTTACCTTTTAATTGAATGATGTCATCAGCTTTACCTTGAATTCACAATGGGCTGGTTCTCTTGAATGTAGCTATATGGGGGGGGGGGGGGGATTGTTCTTTGCTTGTATTTTCAATCCCCCATCGATGGTCTCCCCCTTTTCTTTAGTCTTGTCTGTTTCAAAGCTCAACTCTTATTCCTTCTCTATGAAGCTTTCCAAAACTATCCTAGCTATAGACTGTTTTCTTGGTTTTGTGACTTCATTGCATAGTATCTGTATACTCAGTTTGGCAGTTTATTATATAGAACTTTATAGCATCTCCTGTGTTTTTTTGTCTTGTGTTGCTACTTAATCTGCAGACATTTATTAAGCACCTTTTATATACCAGACAAGCTAGATGTTGGAAGTAAGTGTGTTGGTTATGTAGCATGACAAAATGGCTGTTTACATTTTGGAAGTTACATTTTGAGAGGCTTATATAATTTAGCACTGGAGTGATAGTTAAGAAACCTTGTTTCTCTATCTATAAAATGGGTGACTAGACTAGATAAGATTGTTTCAAACTCTGGTCTGGAATTTTATGATTCTTTTTGCTTTTTTTCTTGGTTTAAAGGTTTGTCCAATTTGTGCTTCAATGCCCTGGGGAGACCCCAATTACCGGAGTGCTAACTTCATGGATCACATTCAGCGTAGACATCAGTTTTCTTATGATACTTTTGTGGTGAGTGTTATTTCCAAACTGGAAACTTTTCTACAGACTCATCTGTACTCTTTGAGGAAAACAATCAAGAAATTCATGAGAATTGTTGTATATTCAGTCTTTCCTTGAAAATATTCTGTTATTGTCTCTTTTAAGAATTGTTCATATAGTCCATTATTTCAGTTTTCTCTTTCATTTCATATTGTGCAGTTTTAAACTGTTACAAAGCAGGCTAAGTCCAGAAAGGAGAATCAGGGCCTGAAATATATAAATCAATTAACAGGAAGAATGTTTAAAAAAAATCAATTGCCCTTGGTTTTTCCATAGTTGGATATCCAATGCCTTTGATATGCAAAGCCTCTATTTATTTTAACATCTGAAAGTGAACATTGCTGCCCTGATCTGGAAGAATTTGGTCACCTTTTTAAGGGTGATTAATTGGCTTTTATCATAAGTAATTTTTGTCTTCCTACTGAACCAAATTGGGAAATTTTAGGAACTTAACAGTATAAGCAAGAAAGAATTTTAAAATTACAGAGAGGGTGTGGGTGTGAGGTAGGTTAGGGTGGAGGTTGTCATATTTATTAGGAAAGGGGAAACACTCTAAAGAAGGAGAGATAAAGTAACTTACTGTTTTCCACTTAAAAGACTATATTACAGAAAGGAGGAGAAGGTTGGGACCAGGCTATCACTTGAATGTCACTTTGATCTAAACCTATCAAAGGGGAGGTAAAGAGATGGTCAAGGGAGCAAGGCAAAAAAAAAAAAAGTCTAGAGAGTATAGAATGAAAGAAAATATACAATGAATGATCACCATAGTAAATGTGAATGAGGTGAATTTATAAAATGTAAGAGAATCGTAGAATGGATTAGAAAGGAGAATTTAAGAACATATTCTTTATAAGAAATTTACTTGAAGCATAAAGATTCATACTTAGATTAAAATAAGAGGTTGGAGAAAAATTTGAAATCACTTAAATCAAGCAGGAGAAGTAAATGGCAAACCACTCCAGTACCTTTGCCAGGAAAAACAAATTTGATTTTTAAAAAAAGAACTTAACATGACTTGAAAACTTCACTTACACAGCCAGATGAATGCAAACTTACCTTTTGTTTCATCATAATACTATATGCTAATAACTCAGGGTATGAGATGGGATAAGCACAGGCGGTCTGGTGCAATGAAAAAAGCAGTGAAAAAGGAGTCAAGAAACTTTGGTTTGAGCCCCAGCTTCTTCCCTTACTAGATGAATGACTGGGTATTTTGCCTCTCCAAGTCTGTTTCCTTTCTTGCCTTATGTAGAGCAAGCCATGCTAATGTTATGTTACTAATTCTATAAAAGTTGTAAATGCTAGTTAGTGCTTTGTTTTTCAAACTTCGTCCACCATCCTTCCCTTAACCTAGTATGCACTTTGCATGTGCTGTTTCCTTCAAAAGGATGTAAGCTGCTTGAGGATAAGGAATATTTCACTTTTGTTTTTTGTCTCTTCAGTGCTTAGCATCTAGTAGACACTTAACAAATGCTTGCATTGGTTAATACAGCTCTTAAATTTCACTTGCCTTTTTTTGAGGGAAATTTGTATAATTTTCATTTTAAGTGTAATCATGCCCATCTTCCCATCAGTACTCCATAATTATTACCATCTTGTTACTAAGATTTTATGTTGCATAACATTCTGTTTTTGTCCTTAGGATTATGATGTGGATGAAGATGACATGATGAACCAGGCTTTGCTACGCTCCTTGATAGATAAATGAGCTCAAAACTTGTATTTGAGAGTTGCAAGGTTTACATAGAAGAAGTAGAAGCAGCAACATTTTTTTTAATGAGCATGATTATAACAAGGATCATGGTCAGAGCCCTCTTTCTTTTTCGTCCCTTGAAACTCTAGGACCCCATCTTTTCACCCTCCTTTTTGGCAGGTTTTGTTGTATTGCACTTCTTATTTCTGCATCTTTTTTCCTGCAATGATAACTGGTTTATTTTTTTCTTCATTTCTCCTGCTTTTGTTCTCATCCCTTCTAGTATTTACTGTTTACTTCCTATAAGCTAGAGTCATATGTTCTGGGGCATTGTAGCAAAATTGAGATGGCAAAAAGTCTTATCTTTATTTCTTACCCATGGAACTATGATAAAGCATTTCATATTTGATCAGACTTTGAGCTAGAATGGCCCCTAGTCCTTGGTTCTATTTACTTAAGGCTGCAATTAATTTTCCAGTAAAAGGTTTTAAAAACCTTTTAAAGGATGTTTAGTAGTGTTTATAGTGTTACAAATGATAATTTCTGATTATTTTCCCATATAATTCAAGCATACCTCGAGAATGCCAACTGATTCATAGTCTTGAGTTCAATGCCTCGTTGGTACTGTTTAGTATAAAATGTAATGTACTTTTATCAGCAAAAGGAAATGTTTCTAGATTTGAAGAGTAAAATTTTAAATCTTTGTAAATGGTCAGGAACATATTCTCCCCCAGACTACTAGTGTTTCAGGTGTTATCGCCTGATATTAACTTTACTTATTTGGGGTCTTCTTACATTCTTGACCTAATAGCTCATGTAGCAAAGAGTTAAAATAAAAATTTCAGAACTAACTGAGGTAGAAAGAGAGTTTTAAGTTTTATGACAGCAGAGTACTTGGGTCCTTTTTCTAGAAGAAGATTGTATGAACAAATTTTTTATTTCTTGAATAGTTTCTTTGTGGAATTCGTTTCAACAGAGAAATCCATGTTTAAAATATCATCTTTAATTCATTGTAATATGTAGGAAATCAGAATGGCCTTAGGAAGATGCTATTATCTGGATGTAACAGAAGCAAAGTGTTATTATCCTCACCAAAACAAACAAAAACAACAAAACTCCCCAGAAAACAAAAACACAAAAAAAATTCCCTGATATTCAGAACATTGTAAATAGACGTTCTTTGCACAAAATAGAAATGTTGTTATATTAATCATCTGGATTTCGAGATTTATATTTCTTTTTTTATTCCAGGAAACTTGCTTTGGAAACTGTTCAGGGAACTTGAAGTTCAGCATACTTTGCTAATATTTATAAGCACAAGGCCAAAGTGTTTTGAGCCTCTTCTGTAAGAGCTGAGCTCTGCTTGCCTCCTAATGAGCAAAAGGAGGATGGAACTAGATCAAGTTTTGATCTTGTTCTTTAGATTCCATGTCTGCTGGATCTAGTCTAGTTGGTGACTGATGTTCCAGGTAACCAGACATGTTTTGGGCCTGTATGCTGCTATCCTACCTTTTCTGATGGGCTTAAGTAGCATCTGTACATGCTAGTTGATCCTGAAAGCCCATGTAACTCCAAGGGCTAGTGATTTAGTTGTAGCTTTTTAGGCTTTCTTTACTGTAGTTGGATTCCAGAGTTAAGCACATTAATATAAGTTCTAGAGAAATTTCACTTTAACACTGCAGCAAGCTATACTCTCTAGAGGTTAACCAAAAAACGTGTCCAAACTTTGGGATTTGAAAGTTTTGACTAGAGCCTATCAGACTCACTGGGTAAAGGGATCGACTTGATTCCAGTTATTTTCTTGTATTAATCTTAAGTGCACTTCATGTATTTCTTGTAAGACCTTTCAGAAAATGAGAACTTTATCTTGTTCTGACTTTTAAAAGTCAAAATATAAATAAATTTAATAATTTATTAAATTTTCAACCTGCTGTTTTGACTTAATGGGTTGGAGTTCTGGGGGCAGAAATCTGGTAGCCTGGGACTCTTTTGACCATCATTCACTTACCCATGTCACCTGTCTTAATGCCATTTTTCTGCCCAACCACACAAGATTTAACAATCCTTAATCTTCCTCTGATGCCTCATACCTGGCAGTGACCTTTTCAAAAGTCTCATCAGTACAGCAGAAGGGCTCTGGCAACCCTGTCTGTGGAGATACCTGGTCAGAGAAGCTTGTCTTTAGGAGGTTGGCCTCCAAGGAGTAGATTATCTTCCTTTCCATCTCCTAATTCATAGAATGATTTATCAGCAATGGAAAACTACCGCACTCAAGTACTGTGCTGAAACTACAGAGCTTACTTTTGAAGAAACAGTAACAACTTACACCTTCCATATAACAAACCTGTGATGGATCTTTGTGGGGAAGGGAAGAAATAAGCACTTATCTAGTGCCTGCTGAGTGCCAGGCACTGGGCCACATGCGCTATAAATATTATCTCCTCTAATTATCACGTGAGTAGTCTTTTTTCCCCTATTTTGTTATTTAAGAAATGCAAACTAAGGAAATAACTTTTCCCCAAATTATAAAGAATTTGCTAGTAAGCTAGCTTAGTAAGTGGTTCAGCCATATTTGAACCCAGGTCTGGTGACTTCCAAGTCCAGTGCTCTTTGAGCAGCTTAAGTATGATTGGTGGATAGAGCTCAGGCCCTGGAGTCCGAAGGACTTGAGTTCAGATCTAGTGGCAGACACTTTGCATGATTTTGGGCAAATAACTTAACTCTGATTAACTCTCTTCTCCCCTCACTCCCAAATGTCACTGCTTCCAAGTGTAATGCTCTCACTAAACTTAAATTCATATATTAAGAGTTAATATCCTGGCCCTGTAATAACTAGGAGTTATTGACCTGGCTTTTTAAACAATTGTGCTCAGAGACTTCATTTTTTCATAGCACATAGTTTACAATAAACTAATAGGCCTTTTCCTTGAGGTTTTTCTGGTATAGTGCATAGATAATCAGCATGAAGTAAATCTTAAAGTCCTTGTCATTTGGTTTGAATTTTTTAATTTGACAGTAAATTAGAATTCAAATTCGTGGTTGAAAGCTGAAGGAAGTTTTGCCAGAAGCTTTGATAAGATATTGTGCAATGAGAGGAATACTAAGTTCTAGTGATTTTGGACAAATCGCTGATCTTCTCTCCACCCCTTGGATTTCCCATATATACAGTGAGGATTGAATTAGATAAATTCTAAGGTTCTAACCAACTTTGACTTTATTCTACAGTCCTTATCACAAACTGCTGGGATTCTTCCTTCAACAACATAATTGAAAATCATATTTTAATAGCTTAATATTTTGATACCTTTTCAAGAAAAGTGGCTGAAAGTTCATTTAGCCTCAGGATGATCAGAAATAGGCTCAAGGGAATTGGGACACATGATGTCCAAACTGATTATATTCTAAAGGGAGCCATAATTAATTTAGCCAGTATGCTAAAAGAATAATTAACATTTACATGTGGTGTATTCTTCTAATACCTTGAGGCAAGCAGTACATAGGCCCTTCTTTAGCAGGTAAAGAGATTTGTCTGAGGATTATCTGATGCCAAATCTAGCACTTCTCCGCTATACTTTGATGTATTTGTTAAGTGCTAAAATTGCAGGATGGCACAAATTTAAGAGTGAGCCAAGGCTTCAGAAGAATGAGTTGGAGTGATTTGCTGTGTATTTGTAAAAGCAAATTCATGAGGCAGCTAAGAACTTGTAAAATTTACTCCAGTAATCATTAAGTGCTTAATTCTGGAAGAGATTAAAAAAAAAAAAAAAGTTCGTCCTACATTGAATAAAGAGATGCAGTTCCTCAAAGGAGCTCACATGCTGATTGGGGTAGATTGCTCATTAGGGATTCAAGGGGGACCCTAAAAATTTTGGGGTTCCAGACCAGTGTCTCAAATGAATTTGCAGGCTTATACCCAACTCCAAGGCAAAGGGTAATGTTTTCCATAATTGTAATGCCAATTAAAATGGGTTAAGTTCCAAGAGAAGTTAGCAAAGAACCAGGAGCAAGATAAATAAATTTATGGGGAAAAGTGAGAGATACCAAGCATTTCAAATCAGTGGTATGTAGATTTTATAGCTTAGAAGTAGAGTTGAGGAGTGGTCTGGTTCTTCTGATTTTGTGCATAGATGCAATATCCATAGTTCTCTGGGCAGAGCTAGAGGAATGGGGGCCCTGTGAAGGTGTTTTTAGGCCACTAAAATTTTGTTCGGCACCTGTATTGACTTTATTGTTGCTCATTAGTTTCAGAAATTGTTATTACTGACCAATGGGCATATATGTGGCCTTAGCATCTTGGTTATATAGACTAAACTGGCAGGATAACCCAGGGGAAGAAATATATCATTTCTAACTATATCACTCCCAAGGTCTTGGGGTTATTGCTACATCCTTTCTAAAGGCTGTACCACATCACTCCAAATGTGGAGCTAATTGAGTCTCAGAACGGGACCACTGTGGGTTCTGGGATTGTTTGGGAAGGAAAGGAGACAAGGCAAAAAAAGGGAACGTGTCTGGTGGTGGCAAGTCTTTTCAGTCTTGGATCTTGAATGGGTTCTGGCATTGTACTTAAGTTATCCTGCACTGTAGAAATCATGGGAAGTGGAGAGGATGCTTCTGGTGGTGGTGGTTCTTTTTGCAATCTGGCCATCCCTGATGGGTTCTTAAATTTTGGAACTTGGGGGCTGGGATGGGGAAGGGAGAGAGGGAAGAATTCTAGCACTGATAGCTGGATAAGTCTTTCCATCACCCAGAAAAATGGAATCTGGAAAACCCAAGATCAAGTTCAACTAATTTAGTCCAGTTTGTTTCCTTATCAAGAAGATGGAGACAACAGGCACCTATAACAAGTATTTTAAGGTATTATTGTAAATTCAATTGGGATAATATGTAAAAAGTGCTTTGGAAATGTAGCTGTTAATACTTATTATAAAAAATGAGTGGCATTTCTGGCTGGAAAAGCAGTAGGACCAAATTAATGGAAATGTGGTTTTTGTATATAAGGCATTCTTCGCTAGATTGTAAGATCCTTGAAGGCAAGATCTTGGCATCTTCATTATCAACAATATTTGATAAAGTGAACTGAATAAGATATGAAATTGTTGGATTATATGGAAAATAATTTGATCAACTCCCCCAAATTAAAAGCTTTCATTTTTGACTGTCCATAGAGATAAACATAGTACTAAATATACAGATCTTGAATACCAAAAGAATTTAGGTGTAACACACAATTTAACTTGTTTGTCTCACAGAGTGAGGGTGAGGATTATTTAATTTAACAAACATTTATTAAGCACCAAAATACTGGATTTCTTAGCTCCTGGAGATGGAAAAATGAATGTGACAAAGTTCCAGGGTTCCAGGAGATTATAATATAAAATTGGTAGCACCTTATAATATTAAAAAAAATATTTTGCCAATTTAAGATATTAAAATGGACAACATTTTAGCTTACATTTGCAAAGATGTATTCATTCATAAATTCAGCACATACTGAATTTAGAGGAGAACAAGTGAATTTCCCTCCCACTATCTCATTTGTCTCAGGGATTAGAATGGGAAATATCTAATCTCTAAGATCCCCAGTTCTAATATTCAGCTTATATTTCTGTTGATGCTTGTAGTTTTGTAAAATATTTTTCCCTCATAACTATCCAATGAAATATTTCAATTATTATTGCCATTTTTGTGTTCCAGCACTCAATAGTTCCTGATCCATTAGAAGTACTGTGTTGGTACTTACTAATTAATTGATTGATTTACAGAGGAAGAAACTGAGACTCTGGGAAATTGATTTGTTCCCTATAATTTATGTCAGGGTTTTGATTCAAACCCAGGTCTCCTAACTATCAAGTCTAACATAATATCTATAACATCATGCTACTTCTATTCCATGACTTTGATAACATTCTATAAATAATAACTGATCTTCAAGCTAGATTTTTCTTTTATCAATGAGCCTGAAGTGTTCTGATCCATAGGCAAATATGAAAGAAGTTCTTCCCATCATAGGATAGCTCTAATTGTTGGGAAATATTTCCTTATATCTTGCTAAAATTTACCTTCTGAAGCTTCCACCCACCTATCACTGCTCTTGTGCTTTGGTACCAGATAGGTTCAGTGTAATCCCTCTTCCATATGAGCCCTTCAAATATTTAAAGACTGACATGTTTAAGATCCTAGATGTAGTTCTGGAAACAAGCTCAGAGACTATCTTATCTGATCTCATTTTACAAAGGTTTGTTTCCCTTAAATCTTGAGGTTTAATATTCCCAAGTGGTCCAACCAGTCTTTGTATAGTTATCTCAAAGCCCTGCACCATCATTTCCAGTTCCTTGCTACTTCAAAAAGGGTCATTACAAACTTTTTGCATATGTGGGTCCTTTTCCCTCTTTTATGATTTCTTTGGGATGCAGACCCAGGAGTGACACTGCTGGATCAGTTTGATAGCCCTTTGGGCATAATTCCAAATTGCTCTTCAGAATGACTGGATCACTTCACAAGTACTAACAATGAATTATTGTCCCAGTTTTCCCCACATCCCCTCCAATATTTATCATTTTTACCTATCATATTAACCAATCTGAGAGAGGTGAGGTGGTACTTCAGAGTTCTCTTAATTTGCATTTCTCTAATCAATAGTGACTTAGAGCATTTTTTTTCATATGAGTATAAATGGCTTTAATATCTTCATCTGAAAATTGGCCATATCCTTTGACCAAGATTTTTTTTAAAGTGAAACTTTTGTTATCCCTTTCATCCCCCTCTTTTAAAAAAAGAAAAATTAAAATCCTGAGGTTATCTTTATATTTTTATTTTAAATTATCCTTTTTATATATAAGATAAAAATATATATAAATATATGTATATTTATTTTAACATTTAAAAAAAAACTGAAATAGAGTTTAAGTGACTTGCCTAGGGTTATATAACTAGCAAATATCTAAGGTTGTATTTGAACTCAGGTTTTTGTTTTTTTTTTTTCTACCAGCCCATTGCCCTATTCAGTGTGCCCCTTAGCTCTCTTCTAAAAGAAGACAAAAGATGGGAATAGATAATATTGGAGAAGCTGAAGATAGACTCCAAATATGCTACTGGTGAAATTGAGAATTGACCCCATCATTCTGGAAATCAGTTTGGAATTATCCTTAAAAAGTGAGAAAAATGTTCATCCCCAGAAATATCACTACTTGGAGTATACCTCATGGAGGTAAACAATATAAGTCTCATGTACAAGAAAATATTCATAGCAGCACTTTTTTTTGGTAAGAAAAAACTTGAAATAAAATATATACTCATAAAATAAGGAGTATATAAACACACTGGTGTATTAATGTAATGTAATATTATGGCAACATAAGAAATGAATATGAAGGATTTAGAGAAGTATAGGAAAATTAAAATAAGCAGAATCAGTAAAACAGTATGCACAATGATTACAAAACTAAATAGAAAAAAACAAATAACTGAATCCAATGTAATTATATGACCAAGGTTGACCTCAGCCAAGGGTTATAGCTTCCTTCCTTATATGTAGACTATGACAGGGAACAGTGTCTGTATTGTCATATTCAATTGATGTGCCAGTTAGCTTTTCTGTACTGCTTAATTTCTTTTGTTTTTGCTTTTGCTTTTACAAAGGATTGACTCAATGGATAGAGAGTAGGAGGAGGGATTTATTTGGAAATGGTGATATAAGACCAAGAAATATTTTTGGAAGTTAAAAGGGAAAGGGGGGGAAAAAATATATATATATATATATATATATATATATATATATATATATATATAGTTAATAAAATTAAAGCATAATTTACTTATATAAAATAAAAACTAAATTGATTATTTAGTGGAGATATAAGAGAATATGGTTATAGAATATTGCAAATGCTGCCAAATGTTATTGCTGGATTTACTATTTTGATTTGTCACAAGAGTATCCAAGGAGTATGGGGATTTATCATGAAATGATATCAAAATAAAAGGCTTCTGAAAGACCCTACAAAAATAAGAATAAAAAGATAATAAAATAATCTAATCCAAATTACTGATTCCTTTCCTCTGTGTTCGCAATTTTCATTAGTCTACTTTCTCTTTTCTTCCTTACTGAATTGTCAGAATTTTATGATAGAGAACTTTTTCAGCTGGGCTACTTTCCCCTATTTTAATTCATGAGGCCCTACCTATCTTTGTGCTGAACCTTTTAAAATCTGTTGTGCTGAGAGCTAATAGGCTAAATGTCAAGCTTCTCTCTCCTAAAATAAAGCAGTTTTGTTCTCCCCAAGATTTCTATTATTTTTGCCTGAGCATCCAGTTTTTTTTTTTCATGGATGTGAATCACATTAGGAAAAGCAGTGTCTCTCGTTGCTTCCTTCACCTTTTGAAGGATGACATTTACATTAAGACATGAATTTCTTAGCTGTTTTGAATGTACAGTAAGGCAAAAACTTGGATAGTTGAAAGTCCTCTTGACTACTGATGTACTAGATACCTCTGCCTTTGTTCCTCAAATTTCTTTTCTATCATTTCTTCAGGTGAAATATAATATATGGAGACGACAATGGTCTTCATTGATTTCCCATGAATAGATCTTGTCCAGTTGCTTTCAGTCATATCTGAGTCTTTTTGGTTTCTTGGATACTGGAGTGGTTCATTTTCCAGATGAGAAAACAAGCAAAGTTAAGTGACTTGCCCAGGGTCACATAGCTAGTAAGTGAGGCTGGATTTGAACTCAGATCTTCCTGACTCCAGACCTGTTAAATCTATCCACTGTGCCATGGAACTGTTGGAAAGTAAAGAAAGAAACTGGACATCATGGGTATGGGTGAAGCTTGTTGGACCCTGACTTTAATATGGCTGTGGAGGGGTATATCTTATTCAAATAGAACAGGGTAGGGAAGAGGGAGGTGGTAAAGTCTACTTTATAGACGGTAAATGTTAGTTAAATCGAGGTCAACTGAACTCAGAATGCTTACTGGTCTCCTGCCATATTAATTCAGAAGATACCTGTGCAGTTAAATTTGCCCCTTTGCTTTGGAATTCTTACCTCTGGTGCCAATCTGGGACAGCTCCCGTGGTCTTCCTGTTTCCAGCCTGCACTGGGAATGGAGGCACTTTTCTCTGTTTTTTCCTCCTGTTTCTAACCGCTGGGGGGGACTGACTTCATGAGGGAGCCTGGAGAGCCTCCTGAGCTGGCTGGCGGCACTTGCAAGGTTCAGGGATGTATGCAAAATCACCATTTCCTCTCTTTGGCCTAGGTTGCTTTCCCAAGTAACCCGGAGGGTTTTCCAGCTTAGCTTTTTGGTTAGTGGTTTTGCTTTTTGTATTCCTCGACTCAAGTATACACAAGTGAAAAAGGAAATTAAGTTAAGGGGTTAGAATGTAGACTTGTGCAGTTTTTAGAGCTCTAAAAATAAGGAGAACACAATTCTCTCTATCTTTAGCTCCACCTCCACTCCCCAGCCTGTGCTGGAAGGGAACATAGTCTTCCCCTTTGGAAAAAATGGAATTCTTTCTCTCTCCATCCCTGATCTGTGAGTCAGCAACCAGTGCAAACAGCTTAGGCTTGCCGGCTATCGATTTTTAAAAAAATCAACCAGTTATATAGAAATATAAAATTAAATAGGGAATTGAAAACTCCTAGTGCTGGCGGAAGTATCCACAAACACAGAAAGGTTCGGGGAAAAAATAAAATGAAGGTATAGGCTGACAAATAGAAAAAAAACAAAACTAACAAATATTCTAGCTTTTCCCTAGAGGGAGAAATGGGGGGGGGGTGGTAAAAGGGTCTCTGCCATCTTGTTGTCCTGATTCAAGCCTGGTTAGTAAGGAAGGTCCCAATTTCTCCTGTGCTCCTGATCCAGTTGCCTTCACCTTCCCATCATTCTGCTCAGATGATCTTTTCTGACCCTTCTTCAGGTGAGTCTTACACAATTGCTTGAGATTTTTCTTCTTCCTCATCCTAGAAGTTCCTCCAAGGTCAGGGCAAGGCAACAGGAACCTCTGACAAGTTGAATGGGTTTGTCCTGCCATAAATAGTTCCTGTGTTCTAATTTTCCATTGCAATGTGATTGATGGGCATGGCAAAGGTGGGTTCCATTTCTTTTTGTTTAAAGTCTGTTTAAGATTCTCAAGACTGAAGGCAAATATTGAGTGTCCCAAAAGACTTAGTGTAGTTTTAAGCTTTAGTGGAATAGTTTGCACATTTTTATTAGTCCTTGTTAGATAATTTTAAGAGTGTTTGACTTGTATATTTTCAGCTATGGTCCAGAAATCTCAAATTTGATTGTAAGGCACTATCTTTTTGGGTTTTTAAAATAGTATTTTTTTTCCAGTTACATTTAAAGATATGTTTTGCCATTCATTTTTTATAAAATTTTGGGTTCCAAATTTTCTCCTTTCCTCCCTTCCTTTCTCCTATCCCTAAAACAGAATGTTAATTTCGAAGATTGTATCTTCTTAATAAGCTGTCTCAACTCTTCCTCTCTTTTCTGGATTGGCAGCAATAATGAAAACATCACTTTTTCTGCTAAGGCCTTTAATTTCCCCCCAAGATTTTGTACTCCTTGCCAATAATTTCTAAATTTTGACATCATCATGTATTCCTATCATTAATGACTAGGAAGTATTCAGAAATCCTGTGGTTTTCACAAGTCTTTGAAAATTCTCTGTTCTGGATTCATGTCCCAAGAATACAGTAGAGTTCTCTATTATTAATATTTAAAGAACAAATCACCATTTCACTATCTTTCAGAAGGAAATTGTTACGGAAGAATATCTTTTCTTCCTCTGACCAATATTGTATAGTCCTAATGGTGCCTGTGGATACATATCTCCTTCCTTGGAGGACAAATAGTTGCTTTTTGCTCTGTCAGTCCAATGACTGCTCAGGCCTGCCTCACTTAAATTCAATTTACTTGCAAGTCAAGCCATCTCCTTCCCGATGTCATTGGTCCTCTTTGAGAACAAAGGATGAACAATAACAAACTTCTGCTCCTCAGAAAGAGCCTAGTGTCTACGATGTTTAGCTCTAAGTGTTCAGTGGTCCTCTTTTTCTTTTTCCTCATTTGTGTTATTTTTTTTTTTTTCTGTCCTCCAGGCTTCTGACATAGGCTAGATTTCCCC
Source organism: Sarcophilus harrisii (assembly GCF_902635505.1). Taxonomy (NCBI): domain Eukaryota; kingdom Metazoa; phylum Chordata; class Mammalia; order Dasyuromorphia; family Dasyuridae; genus Sarcophilus; species Sarcophilus harrisii. The sequence goes on from NC_045427.1 coordinate 225,389,481, forward strand.
TCTGCTCTTCAGATCCTTCTTTGTTTAAAAAGCAAAACCAAACCAAACCTCCCTCCTCCCCACTTCATTTCTTCCTGATTACTCAGAGAGTGAAGAGATATTCCTGGAACCCCTTTACCTTTTCTTCTTAGAATGACATCAACTCACCCTTTGACCATAGAGATTAATCACTTGGATGTCACAAATATTTCATAGGTCATTGCAAAATTTCTCCTTGCTCTCCATATTTGAAGAGTCCGTGATTTATTTATCCAAGGTCATTGCACAATTTTCCCTTGCTTTTCTACTCTCTGGATCTCAGTTTTCTCATTTGTAAAGTAAATTTGGACTAAATAAAGTCTCAGCCACTTTCAACTTGAAACACTAGGTCCTATTATCTTAAGGGCCCTGGAGAAATGCCTTTTCAACCTGCTTCTAAAGGTTTCCACTCTGAAATTGTTACTGTCTTAATCTTGTTAGCACCTTCTTACCTCATTAGTTCCTTGATAGTCAAGCACATTTCCCCCCCTTGTTTTGATAATTTCTTATCTTCTCTTTCCAATGTGTCTTAATTTCTCCACTCTGTCTTATCATCTTCTTCCATTTCCTTCCCCTTGGGTTCTAATGCTGGTTGTCCTCTAATCTCTTTCTTCCTTTTATTTAAGCCTCTTTTTCTTCTCCTTCATCTCCTCAAGTCCATCCCACAATCAATCTCTGTCTTTCACAATTCCAGTGTTCTTCATTTCTCCTCCTCTTCCTTCAAACTATGTGACCAGGGGTCACACAGCCAGTAAATGTCTCAGGCTCCTGAGTCCAGGATCAGTGCGGTGTCTGCTGTGACACCTTGAAGCCTCCATATCTTCACAACTCCTTTTCCTCCTTTAGCAAATTCTTTTCTTTCAACTCCAGTCCCTTTGCTTCTCCTTGCACCTAACATAATCCTATCAAAATCAAAAATTATTCCCTCCATCTATATTCTGAGCACTTCACCTGAGAAATCTTAAACTAGTTTGTTGTTAGAAGATGCTTAACAGAGAATGTCATGAAAACTGGAGTTGAGCTGGGGAGGAGATAGCTTTCCATTCTACCTCCTGAATGCTGCTCTAATATGGTCACTTTTCCTAAAAGTTGGGTGAATTATATCTGTTTATCCACAGGGCAGATTGTCATTAGAAAATAAAAACAAGGAGATATAAGAGAGAGATTAGAAACCTGAAAAAAATAGTCCAAAGTAAGCATATTTCATTTTTAAAGCATTGATTAAAGCATCGAAGTGGGGGAATAATCTTTTTTAATAGTGCTAAAATGGTGTGGTAGAATGCAAGGCCTGGAATCTGGAGGCCTCTTCTTCCTGAATCCAAATCTGGTCACAGACATTTAGTACTTGTGTGACTCTGGGCCAGTCACTTAACTGTTTGCCTCAGTTTTCCCCATCTGTAAAATGAGCTGGAGAAGGAAATGGCAAAGCCCCTTCAGCATATTTTCCAAGAACACCCCATGAGTAAGTCACCAAGAGTTGGACACAGCTGAACTGAGAATATCAATTTAAAATAGATTAACATCTCAAGGACAAAAATCATATCTCCACTTGTTTATACCATTGATAAAGTACAACATTGTTCACGTCTCTCCTGCACATATTTAAGTGCCATTGCATTGGCTATCAATTGGAGACTTTCCATTTTTTGAGGAGCTGTGTGTAATGTGCTCTCTTCTTGTATTTCTGGAGGAAGCACCTCTGGATGGGGCTGCTCCTCCCCTTGGACACACAGCATGCTTTCTGCCATGCCTCTGCACTCTGGTACAGCTAGTAACATGTTTGCAGACCTCCAAAACTTTCTTGTCTAGTCCTTTTGGTTTTGTTGAATCTTCAGGATCCCTTGTGAGATTTTCCAGGCTAAGACCCAGCAGTGTTTCTACTGGGCTCATATCCTAAAGAGATCTTAAAGAGAGAAAGGGACCCACATGTGCAAAATGTTTGTGGCAGCTCTTTTTATGATGACAAGGAACTGGAAACTGAGTGGATGTCCATCAATTGGAGAATGGCTAAGTTATGGGATATGAATGTTATGGAATATTATTGTTCTATAAGAAATAATAAACAGGATGATTTCAGAGAGGCTTGGAGAGACAGGAACTGATGCAAAGTGAAATGAGCAGAACCAGGAGATCATTATATACAGCAACAACAAGACTATATGTTGTCCATCAGAATTGATGAATCAGAATTCTGATGGACTCAGCTCTCTTCAGCAAGAGGTGATTTAAGGCAATGCCAGTAAACTTGTGCTGTAAAGAACCATTCATATCCAGAGAGAGAACTATGAAGACTAAATGTGGATCAAAGCAGAGTATTTTCTCTTTGTTGCTGTTGTTTGCTTGTTTTTTTCTTTCTTGTGTTTTTCCCCCTTTAGATCTGATTTCTCTTGTGCAGCATGATAGATGTGGAAATGTTAGAAGAACTGCACATGTTTAACCTGTATCGAATTGCTTGCTGTCTTGGGGAATGGGGAAGAGGGGAGAGAGGGAGAAAAATTTGGAACACAAAGTTTTGCAAAGGTGAATGTTGAAAACTATGCATGTATATGGAAAAATAAACTACTAGTAAAAATTTTTCTGGATCTGATAGATTTACAAGACAATTCTAACACATTTTTAAAGAACGGTTAGCACCAACATACATATTTTTCAAAATTGAGAAAATATGATTCCTTTTTTTTTTTTTGAGATAAATGTAATCTTAATACATAAACAAAGGAACTGAAAGCATGGGAGAATTATAGACTGATATCATCAATGAATATAGATTTTTAAAATGTGATAAAATCTTGATAGGCTATAGTGATTTATAACCAAAACAAAACAAAAACAAAGTTGACTTTGGATTTATACTACAGATGCAAAGATGATTCAGCATTAAAAAAAAATTAAATATAAAAACATATTAAAAATAAAAATATCCCAAGCTCCCTGGCTATTTCATAGATGCAGAAAAAGCCTGTGATACTAATGAATGCAAAACAAAAACAAAAACCTTACAAAATATAGACATAGAAGGACCTTTTTAAAATATACTAAGTATCTGCCTAAAACCAAAAGCAGCATTATTTGCAGTGGAGATATACTGGAAGCTTTCATAGTATATTTAGGAATAAAGCAATTTTTATAGTTTGATATTTATTATTTGTTATAATTCTGAAAATTCAAGCAAAGCAGTAAGGCAAGAGAAAGAAAAACGTATAAATAGATAAGGAGGAGATAAGATATAATTCTGAAAATTCAAGCAAAGCAATAAGGTAAGAGAAAGAAATAAGTATAAATAGATAAGGAGGAGATAAAATAATTGCTATTTAATAATGATAAGATGGTTTAGATAGAAAGTCCTAAGGATCCAGCCTTTGCTGGATACTAACAAACATTAGCTTTAGCAAAGTCTCAGGCTATAAAATAAGTCTTAAGCATTTCTATATAATAAAAAAAAAAAAACCCAAGAGCAATATTAGAAAAGGAAAGCTCATCCTACATAAATATAAAATACTTAAGTATTTTACATATATACTACATAAGTATAAAATCAGGGGATAAATCTACCAAATCATACAAAATTTTTATCTAGGTTCAATGATAGAGTGTTCCTTAAAGACATAAAGAACAACTTAAATAGCTAGAGGAATATTCAAGCTACACTAGGCCAATATAATAAAAATATTACCAAAACTAATTTACAGTTTTGATGTCAAACCAATAAAATTGTCAAGAAAATGCCTTACAGAACTTGTAAAATTATAAAATTCGTGTGAAAAAATAAAAGATGTAGAATATCTAAGGAAATGTTGAAAAGAGATGGGGATGGAGAATGAGTAGCACTTCTGGAACTCAAACTATAGTTTGAGTAGTGAAAAAAGCATTTGATGGTTGAAAAAATGGAGAAAAAGATGAATGGAAAGTGTACTAAAGAAAAGAAAATCAGAAACAATGGAGTTTTCAATAAATCAGAATACATGAATGAATTAGGAAATGATTTCCTATTTAATAAAAACTGCTTGGAAAACTTAAGAAGCAGTCTGGCAGAAATTAACCTTGGGTCAATATCTTATACCGTAATTCATAATCCATTCTAAAGGGATACATGACCTTAATATTAAAGATCATAGTAGAAAGTAATTAGGAGAAGCAGATCATATACCTTTCATGTATATCTATAGATATATTCTTACCTCCAAAAAAGCTTAGACTCAATTATAAAATGTAAAATAAGAACTTTGACTACCTGAAGCTGAAAACTTCAAAGTTAACACTTCTATAATAAAAAGAAAAGCAGTTGTAAAAATTGGAAAAATTTCTGACAAGTTTGGCATCACACACACAGACTCTCCCTCCCCCCCAATAGATAAAATGGTCAAACTGCTCTCAAAAGAATAGCAAACTATTCTTTTTCCCTGAGGCAATTGGAGCTAAGTGACTTGCCCAGGGTCATACAGCTAGGCAAGTGTTAAGTGTCTGAGGTCAGATTTTAACTTGGGTCCTCCTGACTTCAGGGCTGGTACTCTATCCACTGCACCACCTAGCTGCCCCAAAGTAGCAAATATTGAGAACCATATACAATATGTCAGATTTCTCTGTTAGGAGTTTGGTTTCCTAAATAAATAAATAAAGAGACTAATAGCCATTAGCTAAATTGTGAAAAGATATGAACATTTTTCAAAAGAACTCTAAAGTATTCACAATCATTTGAAAAACTGCTCCAAATCACTAATATTAAGAGAAATGCAGATTAAAACAGTCCTGAGGGCTTCACCTCACACCCTATAATTTGGCAAAAATGACCAAAAAATGGCAATAATGTTGGAGGGGTTGTGGTACATTAACACATTATTGATGGAACTTTGAAATGGTACAATCATTTTGGAAAGAAATTAGAAATTATGTAAATAAAGTAATTAGAATGTCCATATGCTTTCAACTAGAGACTCCATTCCTGGGCTTATACCCCAAGGAAGCCATTAATAAGAAAAAAGTCTCCATATTTGCCAAAATATAACAGCATTTTCTACAATAGTTAAAGAGTTGGAAATAAAGCAGATGCTCATCAGTTGGGGAATGGCTAAACAAATTGTAGTAAATAACTATAATGGAAAACATAAGCAGTCAAGCAATATATATTACAATAATGTAAGTGAAAAATCCATGATACACCAAAAAAATCAAAAGCAACTACAACACAATTATAAAGACCAAGTAAGACTTATACATGCGGAGATATGAAAAGATATCCCCAACCTATCCCTTCTTGGAAGTGGGGAGTCCACAGGTGTTACACATTGCACATGTTTTCAGATTTTTTTCCGTATATTGGTCAGTTGTGCTAACTTTTGTTTTTCTTTCTGAAAATTACTGTTTATCATATAGGAGTGAGATGATGATATTATAAGAAACAGTAAATATAAATAAAAACATTAAAACAAAGCAAACATAATAGTTTAAATAAGAATAAAATAATTGGAAATTAAAACAACCTTGAGATTTTATCTTACACCTAACAAATTGGCAAAAATGACAAAACAGAGTGGTTAATTTTGGAGGGGTTACAGGAAAATTGATACAATAGAGAATTGTTTGTGGATCCATCAGTACAGCCACCTTGAAAAGCAATTTTGAATTACGCAAGTAATGTGACTAATAAGTTTATATACACACACACACACACACACACACACATATATATACATATATGTATATATATAGTTTCAGAAGAGGACCAAAGACATCACAAAATGATATCTTAACTCCTTTGAGAAATGGATTTAAGTGAGTCAGAGTTTCAGAACGTCATCCTCCTCCTCCTCTCTTCCAGAGTCTTTCAAGTCTACTGGCAAGACAAAAGTCAAGATGATTGGCAATAGCCTGGGATGGGGTGGATGACTTTGGTATCTTTGCTGTCTGGCCAAGCTCTAAGCCAACATAGCACTTGCTTTAACAGACTTCATAATCTTTGGAACAAATTGTTCTCAGCCACCCATTCTTCTGAGGAGAGATCTTTACATTCTTGGGGTAGATTGCCCCTTAATTCACTGATAATTTTGAGACCTGTTAATTACCCTTAACCTGATTTAGCCCCTTTGCTGAGATGGTCTTTACTGAATGTGGCCATTACTTTTGCTATAGCTTCTTGGAGCCACAGGTGAGACCTAAGTGCCACTCACCAAAGGTAGATAAGCAGATCTTTAAAGGATTTGGCAAGCGCTTATACCAGAGTTGTTAATCCTTGAACATTTGATACATCTTAACCTAGTCTATAGGGGATGTTGAGCTCCTATTTATGAGGAATGGTTTCCTGAGTTTTTGACCTGGGAACTGTGGAGGAAGAGAGGAGTTGCATCTTATATACTCCTTTTAGCCTTGAAAGTTATGTTCTTCTAATTTCTTACTGTTGAAAAGTTGATTTTTATTGCATTTCATGAACTATGGATCCCTTATTGAATTTTAACCCTGGAGCCTAAATCACTGGACATGACACAGAATAATTCCCTTCTTTGTAAAAAAGAGGAAAGAAAAAAAAGAAAAAACCATAAGAGGATAAAGTGAAATATACAAAAATAAATAATCGATAAAGTGAAATATACACATGATAATTGTGAATATAAATGGGATCAATTTACTTATAAATGAAGGAAAGCATCAAAATGGATTCGAAAGTAAAATTCAACAATAAGCTGTTCATAAGAAAAACACTTAAAACATAAAGGATTCACACAAGCATGATGGCATAAGGAAAAATTTATTTTGTCTCAGAATTTTTTTTTAATTAAAGCTTTTATTTTCAAAACATACGCATGGATAATTTTTCAACATTAACCCTTGCAAAACCTTGTGTTCCAATTCCCCCCACCCCTTCCCTCCACCTCCTCCCCTCGATGGCAAGTAATCCAATATATGCACACATATTTATACAGTTATCTTGCTGTACAATAAAAATCAGATCAAAAAGAAAAAAAATGGGAAAGAAAATAAAGTGCAAACAACAACAAAAAAAGTGAAAATGCTAAGTTGTGATCCACACTCAGTTACCATAGTCCTCTCTCTGGGTGTGATGGCTCTCTTCATCACAAGATCATTGGAACTAGCCTGAATCACCTCATTTTTGAAAAGAGCCACGCCATCAGAACTGATCATCATATAATCTTTTTGTTGCCATGTACAATGATCTGGTTCTGCTCATTTCACTTTGCATCAGTTCCTGTAAGTCTCTCCAGGCCTCTCTGAAATCATCCTGCTGGTCATTTCTTACAGAACAATAATATTCCATAACATTCATATACCACAATTTATTCATCCATTCTCCAACTTATGGGCATCCACTCAGTTTTCAGTTTCTTGCCATTACAAAAAGGCACATACATTTTTGCAAAGAGATCTTTAAGATCTCTTTGGAATATAAGCCCAGTAGGAACACTGCTGGATCAAAGAATATGAACAGTTTGATAGCCCTCTGGCATCATTCCAAATTGCTCTCCACAATGGTTGGATCAGTTCACAACTCCACCAACAATGTATCAGTGTCCCAGTTTTCCCACACCCCTCCAACATTCATCATTATCTTTTCCTGTTATTTTAGTTAGTCTTAGAGGTGTATAGTGGTACCTCATAGTTGTCTTAATTTGCACTTCTCTGACCAGTAGTGATTTAGAGCACCTTTTCATATAACTGGAGATGGTTTCTATTTCTTCATCTGAAAATTGTCAGTTCATATCTGTTCATATCCATTTATCAATTGGAGAATGGCTTGAATTGGAGTCAATTCTCTCTATATTTTAGAAATTAGGCCTTTATCAGAACCTTTGAATGTAAAAATGTTTTCCCAGTTTATTACTTCTCTTCTAATTTTGTCTCCATTAGTTTTGTTTGTACAAAAACTTTTTAACTTAATATAATCAAAATTATTTATTTTGTGTTCAATAATGAACTCCAATTGTTCTTTGGCCACAAATTCTTTCCATCTCTACAGATCTGAGAGATAAACTATCCTTTGTTCTTCTAATTTGATTATAATATCACTCTTTATATCTAAATCATGAACCCATTTCGACCTTATCTTGCTATATAGTGTTAAGTGTGGGTCAATTATGCATCAGAATTCAAAAAAGGAGTAGCAATTATGATTTCAGACAATATTAAAATAGCATGATTAAAAGACACAAGCAGGAAAACTTTGCTTAAAGCTACATAGATAATGAAATAACATTAATACTTCATATATAAATTGAATAACTTTGGATCTAAGGTCTTGAAACAAAGGTTAATTAAATTACAAGGAAAAATAGAAAACTTATAACAGTTGTGGATCTTAATGTGCTCATTTCAGACCCAGACAAAATTAACAAAAAGATGAATGAGAAATTAAATATCTAAAGAGGATTTTAGAAAATTAAATATGATTGAATTCTGATAATTACTGAATGGGAATAAAAAGGAATATACATATATTTTTCTCAACTTTGTAAGGTATCTTTAAAAATGGACTTTACTAATGCATAAAAACCTTATAAACAAATGGAGAAAAACAAATATCAAACACACCAAAATTTTAAATTTTAAAGATCAAAATACAACAAAAATTTTAATAATAAACATTTAAAGAAACAATTCAAACAAGTAGAGACTAAATCATTTAATCCTAAAGATGAACAAATTAAACAAATCATATAAACTATGGATAATTTCATCAAAGAAAATTGCAAAAATGAGACAATATACCAAGACTTTTGGGAGAGTGTATAAAGGAATATCATTGCACATGTTGAAAGTCCCTAGTATGAGGGCAGGAGGAGAAAAAAAACTGTATCAGGTATTGAATTTATTGAGGAAGGAAGGGGAATGTCTGGGGTGCCAGATAACAGCTACCAGAATTTTGATTGGATGGTAAAAGGCTGGTTGTTCGGTTGTTGTCTTTCTGTTGGAATCCTAGTGTCAACTCAACTTGAAACAAGGTGAAAACTCAAGGGTGATGTCAGAATCCTGGTGTTAACTCAATAGAATTGATACAGTGCTTATTGGTTCACACCTTAGAGCGAATCCTTACAAGGTAATAAGTTGGCCATGAGTAACCCTAGAGAACTAAATTTAGTTTTCTATACCCATTAATTTTTTAATTTTTGATAAAGATGCACTGGCTCCGGCAGACAGGTTTTATAACCCACCAGAAGAGCAGTGTCCAGTGCGAGCAGCTCCACTATCTCTAGATAATCACCAGGTGATGTGGAGAGATACAGAAAGTGGTGAATGGAAGGGACCAGATAGGTTAACTGCTTGGTTCCAAGAGATCTTGCAGATCTTGCAGCTTTGTCCTTTATTGCCTCCAGCTCAACTCCAACTCGTGGCTTCTCAATCTCCAACTGAGGCGAGTAGGATTCTGTATCTCCCAATCTGGTTGCACCTCAGAGAGTGGGCTTCTGCTGAACTGACCGACGCTCCCTTCTTCAATCTAATTCAGCTGAACTCTTCTCTCAGTGTTTTCAGCTCAACTCCCCAAGAGAGCTTCTGTCTGTTTGTATATAGGATTTCTTCTGAGAGAGAGGGATTATGGGTTATCTCCCAGAGTGCTCTCTGGCCCTAAGAGAGGTGTGAATTCAGATCTCATACTAAGCCCTGAACTCTCCCAAACATGTGAACTCCATTGAGTACTTAGATACTTATGAGCTCTCTAAAGGTATGAACACAAGCAATGTTTCCATCAATATTAGCAACTTATCACCTTGTAAGGATTCGCTCTAAGGAGTGAACCAATAAGCACTGTATCAATTCTAACACCAGGATTCTGACATCACCCTTGAGTTTTCACCTTGTTTCAAGGTTGAGGATTCCAACACTTTCTTCCTGAAAAGGACCAAAACGGCATCGCTATGTTGAAGTTAAGGTACAATATATCTAACTGTGGCTAATCAGACCCATATGAACTCAGATCACTCTACCACAGGTCAGGCCCAAGTAGCCCACAAAAACATTAGGACTGGAGATGGCTTTAAATTTGTACATCTCAGGTTTCTTTGGAACTACTGCAATTCTGCTTTGCTTACAGATTACAGAGCCTTTTTGGATGTTGGGATGCCATGAGATGATGAATGGTCCTTTGCCAGTGTCTCCTATGTCATGCAAATGATACCAAAGTTCTTCAGAAAGACCTTGAGAGTGTGCTTATGTTGCTTCTTCTAACTATCATGTGAGTGCCTGCCTTGTATGAATTCTCCAAATGTACATTCGGCATTCCCACAACATGGCCAGCCCATTGGAGTTGCACTTTTGGCAGCAGAGTTGGAATGCTTGGCAGTTTAGTTCAAGAAATGATCTCAGTGTCTGGTACCTTCTCTTGCCAGATGATCTTCAGAATCTTCCTAAAATAAATCAAATGGAGGCGATTCAGTTTCCAGGTCTGGTAGTGGTATACCGGACAGGTTTCACAAACATACAACAATGAGGTCAGCACAATCGCTCTGTAGAATTTCATTTTGATGGGCAATCTAATACCTCTTCTCTCTCCTACTTTGCTATTTTTCAAATACTGAACTGGCTCTGGCAATGTGAATCTCAATCTCATCATCTATGTGGATATCTCTGGAAAGTATATTCCAAGATAAATTAAATTTATCCATAGTATTCAATATTTCTCCATTTGCTTGATTGCTGGTTCTGTGTATGGAAGGTGTGGTGTTGGCTAGTGGAGAACCTGTATTTTTTTGGTGTTGATTGTTACTCCAAATCAATATAAGAATCAGGGAATTGATCTGCAATTTATTGCATCAACTTTATGGATTGAGTGAACTTCAAAAGAGAATGGTGGTGTCTGGAGAGCTTGGAAATGGAGATGGGGAGCAAGAGGCCTCCAGCTCCCCTTCCTTCTACCAATAAGCTGGAAAATATCGATAACCATGTAATTGGAAAAGATGGCCAGGGAAACTATGTCATTCGGAGCCAGGTTTTAGTGAGAACCATAAGATGGAAGGAGTAGGAAAGGAAAAGATTTATTATGAATACAAGTTTATTGCCTTCGCAGTGCACATTCCAGAGGTGCAATATAAAAGATGGGCAACTTTAGAGTGGGATACTGGGGATGTGAGGAGGAACAAGGGAATGGTCAGATGGGTGAGTAATGACAATTGATGCTTGATGGAGGTTCAGAAGCACTGGGATAAGTTCGGTATGATGAGGAAAGAGAAATGAACTCACTGTATGGGGGGAAATACAGTTAGCAATAGTAACTGAAAATATTTTGAAGCAAGTTTCTCTGATAAGGTCTCATTTCTAAAACATAAAGGGAACTGAATCATATTTACAAAAAAAAAAAAAATAGCCATGCCCCAATTGATAAATAATCAAAAGATAAGATCTGTGCCCAAAGAGCTATAAATTCATGCATATCCTTTGACCTAACAACACTCCTACTAGACATGAATAACAAGAGATTAAAAAAAAAGAAAAATTATCTATATGTACAAAAAATATTCGTAGCAGCTCTCTTGGCAAAAAAAAAAAATTGGAAATTGAGGTGATATCATCAATTAAAGAATGGCTTAATAAAGTGTGGGATACATTTGTGGTGGAATATTATTCTATGGGAAATGATGAGCAGGATGTTCTCAGAAAACAACAACACCTGGAAAGTCCTTCATGAACTCAAGCAAAGTGAAATGTACTATATACAAAGTAATAGCAATGTTCTGGGATGACCAGCTTTAAATAACTTTGCTATTCTCAGCAGTACTATGATCTGAAGGACTTAACGATGAAAAATCTATCCATACCCAGAGAAGAAACTAATTGTTTCTGAATACAGGTTGAAGCATTCTCTTTCTCTCTCTTTTTTTAAACTGTATTTTTCTTGGGGGCTTTTATTTTCATTAGGGTAGGACATCTATGTTTTCTCTCACAACATGACTTTTATGGAAATGTTTTCCATAACTTCACATGTGATTTCTTAATTGTGGGTGGGAGTAAGAAAGAGAACCCAGAACTCAAAAATGTTAAAAAAAAAAAAAAAATGTAACTGGGGGAAAATATTAAATAAATAAAAAGAAAACTGGAAAAAAAATGAATTCAGGTAGATTTTTTTTAACATACCTAAGGGTTTGATCTTCCCAGGGCATTAAGCAGTACTAAGTACCTGGAAGGTGGAGAGGAGGTATCCATGGGAAGCAAACTTTGGCAGGTTGTCTATAGAGGGTATGTTTAGCTTTTCAGTCCTTCCCAGAAGGCAGATAGGTGGAAGGAACACTGGAATGATGTATCTTTCTTCCGAGACAGGTAAGAATGACCAGACTAGGAGACCTAGAAAAGATCTTAAAGGAAAAATGAAAATTAGAGGCGTGAATTCCAGCGGAGAAACTCACGGAATAAAAAATTGGAAAGCATCTTATATTATAAAATGTTAGATTAAAATGAAGTCTTGGAGGGAATCTATTCTGATTTTTTTTTTTTCATTTTACAAGTAAGAAAATAGAGGTCAAGGGTAAACTCCCCAGACTTACACTCTGTCTCTCTCTATGTCTCTTCCAGATAAATATTTTATAATAAAAACTGAATGCTGTGAATTTATAATGAACAAGCTTGACCCCAAAGAAGAGATATGAGAAGACATTTCTTTGTAGGGGTGGGAGACTATAGGACTAAGATACCCCACATAATATCAATTTCTTCCCATCTCCAAATGTTTGTTAGTTGTGCTGAAGAATTGTTTTCCGCTTTTTTATTCTTTGTTATAAGTCATGGTTCTCCTTTTTCAGTTCTCATCCTGATTCTTTAGACCACTCCATCATTTCTCAGCAGCCTTCTCACTCTGGAAGATCCCTCTGCCTTAACAGTTTCCTCCTCTGATGGGTGAATTCCTTTCCACAATTTCCATTTTGAGGAAATGCTCTGGCCAGTCATGCTTACTTTCCCACTCTTCTCCTAGCTCCTCTTACCTCTTTAGACTTTACCATGGGGGAATAGTAGTATCTCACCTCCTAACCCCAGTCACTTTTCATCTTCCTTTTATATTTCACCTTTCCCTTTAGAATGTCAGTTCCTTGGGGACAGAGACTTTTCTTTCTATGTAATTCTCAACTACTTTGTTGTTGTTCAATTGTTTTTAGTGGTGACCCCCATCTGGCATTTTCTTGGCAGAGATACTGAAGTGGTTTGCCATTTCTTTTTTCAGCTCATTTTACAGATGAGGAAACTGAGGCAAACAGATATAGTGACTTGACCAGGGTCACACAGCTAGTAGATAAGTGTCTCCAGTCAAATTTGAACTCAGGAAGATCATCTTTCTTTTTTTAAAATTTTTTATTTTTTCCAACTATTTTCTAAGTACTTAATAAGTGCTTGACTTAGGAAATAGAAAGGAAGAGGGGTATATTGAGAAATATAAGTGGCATAAAATACTTCAAGAAAACATGAATATAAAATAAAACACGTTTTATTGATTTTTTTTTTTTTTTTTAATTTTAGGACCTGGAGGTGTTGAGTACCAAAAAACCAGCAGAGGGCAATACAGCATTACTGAGAATGTATATCCATCCCATTTGTAGAGATTGGGTGGTAGTCTGATCCTATCTTAAAAGACACCTGCCTCCTTCACCACTAGTTTCTCAGGATGCTCCAGGAGCGTATTGTTGTTGGAAGGACTGACATATGCCTAGGTTGGACCAAGGTCAGAACTTATAAATTAGTGGCTGGACTCCTTCTCCTCCCCCAGCTCTGGGAAGTAATTCATTTCCTGTCCTTGGACATCCACGACAAATGACCCGCCCCCTCTAGTGGATTCACCTTGAAAGAAAGTCAAATGGCCCTTTCCTTTTTCCCAGGAAGTTGTGAACTAGGTCTTTTGTTAGGGGCTACTTTACAAGTATTCAATCAAAAGACCGAAGGGACTTAAGCTTTTTGCTCAGGTATCTAATCTTATCAGCCCCTAAGGTTACTTTACAAGCTGTCCACTCCCTAGATCTAGGTCTTGTGAACTTCAGAGCATTTGGGGAGATAATTGGTTTTTCAATGATTCAATCAAAAGAGAATCTCCTGTTCCAGACTTCAAAGAGCTCCTAAGGTGGAGTGTTAGCCAGGAGGGTGTGGGGGTACTTGCAACTAGTTTTTAAAAGAGTTTGAATTTACACCTAACATTTGGTAACACCTGAGTCCTACCAATTAGGGGCTCACGAATCCCAAAGGGCTCTTCCAAAAACATCCAGTCCAACCCTCTCTTTTTGCAAAGGTTTACTCCTTTGAGGCCCAGAGAAGCTGAACAACTTGCTAAAGATCACCCAGCTAGCAAGTGACCAGAATGGGATAGGAAAGTACTAATAAATGAACTCTTTCAGAGTTATCAGATACTTTGAGGTGTGCTGACTTTACAACTCATTTGTAATCCCAAGGACAGGATAGTCTTTGAAATCTGACCCACCACCTGAAATATAGTAGAAAGCATTAAAGACTACCCACACCCACTCACCCACCTGTGTGGCTCTAGGAATATCATTTTCCTTTCTGAGTATCCATTTCCCCCCCTTCGTATATTCGAGATGATCAAGAAGATCCTTTCTAAGCTAAAAAATTCACAGGGTGTTGGGGTCAGGGATTGGGGAAGCACTTGGCCAAGATTACACGGGGAGTAGTAGTAGCCTCTCATATTTATATAGTGCTTTACTCAGGACAATCGTGAGTCGTTTGTCCAAGAACATACAGGTTAAAAAGGAGGGGACTTTATTTGTTATCTTAATGGGTGTGTGTGTGGATTCTGAATAAAATTTTGTTCTAGAGCTTATTTAATTATAGCTAATATATCTCAAGCTACCGAACTCTACAAGTGCCCATTCATAGCCATTACATTATTATTATGAATTATCCGTTTCGTTATCCCACCCTTGCTGCTTGCTAGCTCTCTTTCCTCTGTAAAAGACGGAGATTGATCTCTAAGAGCCCTTTCAGGTTACTTGGCTTGGGGGGGTTTGGGGTGTGGGGTGTGTGCATGTGAACAGCAGCGGAACCAACTCGTTCTGATTTCAAATTCACAGACTGCTCTTTCCAGGACGCTGACGACTTCTGAGAAGTGCGTGGGAGGAAGTCTTGGGCTGGGTTTGGCGAAATCTCGGTTTGGCACCTGCCTTGTGTCCGGGTGTGCGACACCGGACAATTGCCGCCCAATTCCTCCACTCCCCATCCAGTGAATTCCGAGCTTATAGAACCTAGAATTGTAGACTCTCGGAATCTGGAAAGGACCTTGCAGGTCATCTGGTCTAACTTCTCAGTTAGAGGACCTGCTTAATCAGGGCACCCGTGCCCTCCCCCGAACCTCCCTCCACAAGTAAGACGCGGTAGGTTAGCTCAGAAACCCCTTTGGCTTTAGAGTTCGAAGTGTACGCTTCCCAGCTTGGACTCTCCCATCCCTTTAGATCTTTCTCCGAGCCTGTCTCTTCCCCTGGGCTGGGGGGGGGGAATGGGATGTGTGTATCCTTCCTTGCGTGTCGTGAAGATGAAGTAGGACCAGATGTGAGAAAGACCATTGTAAACGTGAGAGGGCTATGGGAAACGAAACGCTCCCATTTTGATAGCCCTTTACGGTTATCCCCTCCCAGTAGCCCTGGACTCTTAAGGAGGGCAATTATCATCTCCGTTTACGGGATGGGAAAGTGACTTCCCCGGAGTCATGGGAAATCAAGAGTCCGAGTTAAGTCTGAACCCAGTCAGTCTCCCGTTTCACTTCTTTTCCCTGTTCCGCTATATGATGCGCTCCCTACCTGAACAATTAGTATACAAGCGTAACGCTGGGGGTTAAATGCATGACTTAGGACAAGCTCCTTCCATTCTGGCTTCTGGCTGTTCTGTCCCACGCCCATAACTGTCACAGGGGCTGCGACTCTAGGTTCCAAGGGTCCTTCCAGCTTGGACTTTATCATTCAGATTCTGGGGGCTGTGCGCTGGTGTTTAGGTGAGGGGGTGGGGAGGGGAGGGGAAGGAAAGTTTCCTGACACCTTCTGGGCTCCCCTTTCTCCTTCCCCTCCCCGGAGAAGATCAAAGGCCCAATTAAGGAGGTGCTAAGAGCAGAAGCCGGAATTTCAGGTGTCAGTCCCCGGGCCAGGAGAGGGGGTCCCTGTGGATTGAGGGAGGTATGGAATTGTAATGACTCGCTGGAGTCGGGGGGGGGGGGAAGCTCCCTGGACCTGGAAGTCCAGCCTCTGACTTTGTATCCCCGCCCTAACATTACTAGCGGGGTGACCTGCAGCTTGTACCTTTACTTCTCTGTAAGAAGGGGTGACCATACTTTTACTGTTCACTCCGGCTCTTGCTCTGGAAGTGTTTCGTAAAACAAAGCGCTACCATGGGGCCCGAACAGAACGGAGAAGTCGCCCGGGCCTGAGCTAGAATCGCCAGAGGGCGCGCCCGAATCGTGGAAAATGAAGCTCCGCATCCACGCGGGGCAGCGAGGGCTCCCGCCCGCTCCCGCTGCAGCATTTAATTAGGTCACGGATCTAAGAGCGCCTAACAGTCAGTTTACGGGATAAAAGAAGCCCCCAGAAGGTGCGGGTCGGGCTCGTCGCCCCTCCCCCACCCGGGGCAGAACCGGCCCACGCATCCTTCCTCCCCTACACCTGCCCCGCTCAGGTGCGCCCGAGGATGCCGGCTGGGGGTGGGAGGAGGAGGGAGCTGAGACGGCCGCCACGTGTCCCGGCCCGCAGCAAACTGTGAACTCGGAAGGCGGTTCTACCGCAAGAACGGACCCCAAGAGAACCAAGCTCTCCTTACGCACCTGCCCCACCGCCCAAGCTCCAGCCTGGTCCGGGCGGGGATGCGGCCCGGGCTGTAGGACCAGTGTTGAGTCAGGAGCCACGCGGACCCTAGAAAGTCCCAACTGATCACCTGCCTCGGAGGCTCTGGGGGCGGGGCCTGGGCATGGCTCGGCTGCTGATTGGCCTAGAGGTGACAAGTGGGCGGGGCGGTCCCTCCTCCTGCCACTCCGGCCTCAGATCCCCTTTATTAGGAAGTTCCCGGGGCCGGCGATCTCAGACTGGCGTGCGAGAGCGGAGCAGCTCGAGCTTCCCGTGCCGTGTCCCAGACGCAGCGGTCGGCGGTCCAGCCCCAGCCCCGGAGTCACCATGCCTCGTTCTTTTCTAGTCAAAAAGCACTTCTCCAGCAGCAAGAAGCCCAACTACAGCGAGCTGGAGAGCCAGACAGGTGAGGCGCCGCGGGAGAGGGAGCGCGGGGCTGGCGGGGAGCAGGAGCGGCCTCGGGAGACGGGACGGGAGGCTGGCGGGGAGGAAGGGCCGGCCCCCGGGGCCGGCTCGGGACCCGCGCGGGATGAGCCGCGAGGAAGCCCGCAGGGATGTGGGAGTGGGGGAGGGGCCTCGGGAGGAGGAGAGCCTGGAGGTATTGGGGGGGTTTCGGGGGCGGTTGTTTTTTTGTTTTTGCCAAAATGCCAAGTGGCAGTGGGTTCCCTGAAACTTCTGGAGCTCAGGGTATCATTCAGGAAGGATCGTTTAAAGAAGTCTGGGACTGCAAAGAGGCAGAGAGATGGGAGGAAAGGGTCTCTTTAATCTGGGGAGGATGTGTCCCTCTAACCCTCTTCTTTCTCCCACTTGCAGTGATTGTGTCTCCCCACTTGTATGACCAATCCTATCCGATGTTGGCCATTCCAGCACCAGAGGTCCTCAGCCCAGCAATATGTTACCCTCCCCTGGTCTGGGACAGTGGGCTCCTCTCTAGCTTCTTTACTCCCGTGCCAGTGGCTGCTCCTGGACCCCCAGAAGAGCCCAAGGCCCTGGACCTGACTTCTCTGTCCAGTGACGATTATGACAGTGGCAAGGGATCGGATCCCCCAAGCCCAGTCTCCTTAGAAGAGGAGGCAGAGAAGTTCTCCTGTGACCAATGCCCTGAATCCTACACCACTTTGCCCAGCCCCTCCAAACACCAGCAGCTCCAGCACAGTGAAGACACCCAGCCTAGGAAGTCCTTCATCTGCAAGGTGTGCGAGAAGGAGTATGTGAGCCTCGGCGCCCTCAAAATGCACATCCGAAGCCATACCCTTCCCTGTGTCTGCAAGATCTGTGGGAAGGCCTTCTCCAGGCCCTGGCTGTTGCAGGGTCACATCAGAACCCACACAGGTGAGTGATCCATATAGTCCCGTACTCTTCTCCTTCACACGCATGTTTTGGGTTATGGGATTTCAGATAAGTCTTGAAACGCAACCAGATTCTTGGGAATGGAAGGACTCTTAGAGATCCATTAATAACTCCATTTTTAATTTTTACATATGGGGAAAGTTTCATGCTGTTGTTACCAGTGGAACAGGTGATGTTAGCCCTATTAATGTGCTTGGGGTGGGGGATGGCTTGCCTAAGGTCTTGAAACTAAATGCCTAAGTCAATTATGCTCATTGATTCATTCATTCAATCACTGATAGATTTTAGCAATGTGACTAGTTTCCAGGTCTGCTGAGAGAACCTAAAGTACCTAGAGGGAAGAGAGGCTATTGAAAATAGGCTTGATATTGTTAGCAACAACAAACACTTATGAAGGTACTTAGTGTGCACTGAATTTCATGCTGGTGGCTAGGGAGATATTCTCATTGCACCATAGATTAATTTGCCATTTTGCTCTGGGAGATACCTCCTTTGGGTAACCACATTCTCTTCCCATCCCAACTAAATGGGAAAATGGGGTTTGGATTGTGTGAGCCCTTTTAGGTAGACTGAGTTGTTAGCCACCCACCTGGCCCAAACTCTGGTTTAGGTGCAGGGCCCAGATCAGGAAGTTTTCCCTCATTGTTCCAGCTTCTCCCTTCTCTCACCCATCCCCCTCACTAGGGCTTTTATATGCAAAGAGGCCTCACCCATTCCAGCATCGGCCCACTTGGGGAAGGGGAAAGAGCTGCTTGATCTGGGATACAAATCCAGTATTGCATCTGTAAATCTAGTAGCAGAGTGACCTTGGATAAGTAATTTTCCTTTCTCTGGGCCTCAAGATTCCTCATCTTGTAAAATGAGGCAGTTGGACCAGATAGCTTCAGAAGGCTCCCTATCCTATTAAGTACCTTGGGAAAGTCTCTCACCCCCCTACTCACTGCCTGTCAGTTCTGATGGAGCCTACTCATCCCCCAGATTTCTCCTATATGTGCATATATGTTAGTGTGTATGTGTATGTACACATGTATACAAACATTAATTCAAACTGGAAGCCAAAAATCTTGCTGCAAAAGCTGCTGTTGAAATGCCCAGTTTCAAACCTTGATTTTCATTGTCTCCTTTAATGGTAGCTTTAGGAGGGTGTGTGTTGGGGGGGAAACAGTGAGGGCTGGTGGAAGGAAGGGTGAGCAGGTGCTGTGATGGAGCAATGTCTGTGCACCTGTTACTGTGGGCCGGGCAGCTGCTGGGCCCAGGGTGCCTTCCCCTTTTAATCCAAGAAGTATCACATATACAATGCAGGCTTCCCCTGCCTTTATACTCCATACAGGGCTGGGGCAGCCTTGCCGGTGCTGATTTCACACTTGCTTAGCATGGTATAAAGATGTCTGAAGGAAGTTGGTAGAGAGGCGGAGACAGTCCACTGGGGCATAAGGCTTGAAGGCCTCAAAAAGGCCCTCCCTCCCCCCCCCAAAAAAGCAGCTTTTTTTCTTTTTTTTAAGTCTTTCAGAATGAATTTTGTTTAGGAAAGTCCATGGCAAATCTAAAAGAGCCACTTGGATTGCTATTATGGCTCTCCAGATATTCTCTCATTCTAGTTATACCCCCTCCTAACTTCTATAAGATTTAGAGCTAAAGAGACCTTAAAGATCATTTAGTCCAACCCTCTCATTTTCCTGAGATGGAAAGTCTTGGAGTTTGACCAGTCCAAGTAAGCAGCTCTGTTAGGATTCATTCATTCAAAAAAATTTGGGTGCAAGTCACTTTATTTGGCACTGGATAGCATAGAAATTACATTTTACTGGTGTGTGGAGGGATAAGATAAGCACTTATATATACAAAGACCTGTATAATTCAAAGCAGGATTGGGGGTGGGGCAAAGGAAACATCCAAAACAAAGTACTCCACAAGAATCATAAGGAGAACACTTTCTGATGAAGGCTATTAGGAGAGGTTTTTGGAAGACAGGAGGTGGCACTTGATCTGGGCAATGAATGAGGATAATGACCCTCAAAGGAGGCCAGGGAAAAAATATGGAAATGCACAAAAATGTACTAAGGCAAAGAGCTAGGGGTCTGTATTTTTATCTCAAGGATCAAAGGGAGCCACTGAAGATTTCTGAGCACCGCAGGAAGGGCAGTGTTAGATCTCTCCTAGAAGAATCCTCTCCTTGAAGGTGCAAAGCTTACAGTTCTTTGGTAGAGTAGGTACTTTGTAAAAGATTGGAAGGGATCAGGACTTTGGGCAAGGGAAACCAATTAAGGAGGTCATTACAGTCTAAGCAAGTGATGATGATGATGGGCTTAAAGTAGCAGGTGGAGTAACTTGAACTCGGGACAGAATCTCACGGGCTCTTATCACCAAATCATGGCTGCCCCTCCTTTGGTGGCTAGTTTAAACCTTACTCTTTGGGCTACAAGACTTTCCACCGGTTTTCACTTGTGTTTCTCTGATGATGTAGGATACATTTTCTATAGAGCTTTGAGATTTGGGAAGCGCCCAATGTGATTATTCCCAATTTAAGCAGGAGGGAAGAGGCCTTTTGGTGACTTTGTGAAGGCGGGAGGGGCCCTTTCCAGCCGGGGGGGGGGGGGGGGGGGGGGGCCCGGGCGGGGGGGGGGGGGGGGGGGGGTTAGGTTAGGGTGCAGATCCAGACTCCAGATCCGACTCGACGGGTCCCAGAGCCCTCCCGGGCCTCGGTTCTGGAGACCCGGCCCCGAGTTTAATCAGCGTTCCCCTAATGGCTCAGACAGCGCAGACGGGCCTGGGCCCGGCGGCCCCGCCGGGGCTGTCCGGGCCCGGGGAGGGGGGCCGCTGCCGACTCTCACCACCTTGTCTTCTCTCCGCAGGGGAGAAGCCCTTCTCCTGCACGCACTGCAGCCGCGCCTTCGCCGACCGCTCCAACCTCCGAGCCCACCTGCAGACACACTCGGACGTCAAGAAGTACCAGTGCAAAAGCTGCGCGCGGACTTTCTCCCGCATGTCCCTGCTGCACAAGCACGAGGAGACGGGCTGTTCGGGCTCCCGCTAAGGACCGCGGGCGGGGAGACCCCGAGGGGGCCCGGGAACCCTCCCCGGTCCGAAGGAGCCGGGTGCATACTTGCCGTTATGATTTTCAAGGGGAAAAAAAACAGGTTTCTATAGGAAATCGCTCCCTCTGTGTTAACTCCAGCTGTGGAGCCAAATCCCCTCTCCCCTTTCCTCCTCCCCCTCCCCCTCACTCCCCCTCCCCAACTTGCTGCTTCAGATCTCAATGAAAGGAGCCGGTGACGATTTCCATCGAACCCTCCCCCACCCCCTTTTGGACTTTGCCTTTTTCTCTTTTTTTAAGGCCGTTCCGGCATTTCCTGACTGTAGTTTACAATTTGCACCGTGACAGTTGCAGCTGGTGTCTGAAATGTCGCTTACAGTCAGTCCCAGGGGGGTGGTGTCGGCCCCTCCTCCGGCGGGGAGGGGGGGGAGTGATTTTTTTTTTCCTTTTTCTTCTTTTGGTGCTTGTAAGCAGAGTCTGCTGGTCACTCACTATTCCCATTCAGAATCCTACACATTTCAACGCCCTACCCCTTCCCCAGAGATGAAGGACAAAAAGCCAGGGGGGCGGGGCCCGGTGAACCTTTTCCCCAAGGTTCTGGGGTGGGTGGGGGGCGTCTGCTGCTCCTTTCTGAAGGAAGCCACTGCCTGTCCCAAGGTGTGACTTGGCCGGCCACAAAGACGGACCCTTGGGATGCCAGGGCAGTTGACAACCTCCCCGGGAAGCTTCAGGAGCCATTTCAAGTTGAATCCCTATTTCTAGGGTAGTTTTGAGCTGGAGCACCTGTTAATATGACTCTTAACTGCTTTTCAAGAGAACTGTGACTAATAGTAAGCACTTGTCAAGCCATACAATAAGGGGGCTGTGCAGGGCCTGGCCCACTGACAGGTGTGTCCTCAGCTATTTATGGTGCCAGACAGGTGCACCAAATAGGCATCTCTGCCTGTTACTTTTTTTTTTTTTTTTTCACATACTCAGAAGATGTTTACATTTCAAAGGTACACTGGTATTTATATTTTTATGCCACATTTTGTACTGATGAAACATTTTTATAATTATATACACACAATTTATTGATATTCAATAAAGTGCCTAATTTATAAAAATAAGTAATCATGTGGATGATCTGGCTTTGATTTCGAAATATGCTTTCAAGGATTAAAAAGAGTGAATGTGGATTGTCTGGGGTAGGGGGTAGGGGTGGAGACAGCTGGTGGAAGAAATCTTTTCCTCGATTGCCTCTCTACCCTTTCCTGTGGGTTTGGGAATGGTCGGAAGGTTCTGGCCTGCGCATCAGGGAAAAAAATCAAAACCAAAACCCAAAAACTCAGAGTCATTTTTCTGATTCAGATTCCAATTTGAAGTGGTTAATGAGAGGGATAGATCAAGGACTCTATTAGCCCTTAGAGTCTAGTCAAATTCAAATTTCATTAACCTTCTAGTCCTACTCCTTCCCTCCCCCCCACCCCAAACCCCTCATTGGCTGGGGAAGACTCAATCAGCAATGATGGTCGTGCATGTTTCCCAAATAGGATATAGTAGATTCACTCTCCCCCCTACCCACCCTCCCCTTTTACTCCAGAACAACAGGCCTAGGAAGCTTAATCTACCTTGAAAGGAAAGCATACTTGTTGACTTTTGACTTTGGGGATACAGGAAAGGTTTCCCTTCCCCAGCCCCCACCCACATCTCATTCTGGGCCTTCTGGAATTTGTCTTTAGAAGGCATGGAGTTGGTTGGGGGTGGAATGGGAAGAAAGGTCTATTATTCCCTGAAATCCAGGGTAGAAATGTGGTCTTCCAGGAAGGAGGAAGACAGAAAGCTTTCTTTGCCGTCTCCCCGCTCCGTACACAGAAAGAGCTCCTTGTGGGATACTTTGGCTGACCCACCTCCTGGGTGGTGATAAGCATAAAATGTCTTTTTGATGACTGGATGAGATCTGTGCCTTGGAGGAAGTAAGGTTGAGTTACAGAGGCTAGCGTCTCCCAGTTTCCTGTCTCCAAAGTCAAGAGAAAAGGGTTATCTCTACCAATGGAATGTATTTTTTTTTTCCCATTTTGTCTTCATATCTCCAATTCTTTAAAAACACATGAATTAATAAAAAAAAAAATCTATTAAGCACCTACTATGTGAAAAAGCACTATAAGTACTAGGAATATACCCAAAATGAAACATTAATTTCTGATGCTGAACAATTAGTGCCAAGGACTTTGGGGTGACAAGTTTCTAGGTCCTTCAAAGCCGTGACTGCAGCATTCTCACAAGTCGCCAGACTACCTTTTCACAGGGGCTGCTCCATTCTGATGGCTTCGAGAAGTGAACTGGAATCAAGTGTTGATCTGGGAGATTTCTCAAGTTCAGGACTAACAGGCTTATCTGCTAATTAGTGGCATTTAGTCATCAGTTGATGGTGGTGGTGGCAGGGAAAGGGAACCCTTCTCCACAGTGATTGCTCCCTTCCAGTGATGGCTATTATTTGGGAATTATTTCCAAGGCTTTTGGATTCTGGGTCCTGGGTTATCTCCACTGGGATGTAAAGGGAAGTATGGTGGTTGAGGTCATAGTGGTAGTTTTGACTTATATGCTGACTCTCTGGTTCAGGACATTTTTACTGGCTATCCCCCTTACCCACAACCCTTTCCTTTCTCCTCTCAGGCTCCTGTTTTCAAGTCCCAGCTAAACTCCCACTTTTTTTTCCCTCACTGATAGTTTTCTTACTTTTTTTTTTCTTTTTTTTTTTTTAATTTTAAAGCTTTTTATTTTCAAAACATCTGCATGGATAATTTTCAGCATTCACCCATGCAAAACCTAGTGTTCTAAATTGTTTTTTTTTTTCCTCCCTTCCCCCCACCTTCTCCCCTAAACAGCAAGTAATCTGATATATGTTAAACATATGCAGTTATTCTATACATATTTCCACAATTAACATGCTGCACAAGAAAAATCAGAACAATGAGGGGGAAAAAAAGCAAACAACAAAAAGAAAAATGAAAATACTGTATTGTATTCCACACTCAGTCCCCACAGTCCTCTCTCTGGGTGAAGATGGTTCTTTCCATCAAAAGACCACTGGTACTGGCTTGAATCACCCCATTGTTGAAAAGAATCATGTCTGTCAGAATTGATTATTGTATAATCTTGTTGCTCTGTGCAATTATGTTTTTTTGGTTCTACTCATTTCACTTAGCGCATCATAAACTCCCACCTTTTTTTTTTTTTTTTTTAGTACCTCAGAATTGTTTTAATTTGCATTTCTTTTTTTTTTAATAACTTTTTATTGACAGAACCCATGCCAGGGTAATTTTTTACAACATTATCCCTTGCACTCACTTCTGTTCCGATTTTTCCTCTTCCTCCCTCCACCCCCTCCCCCAGATGGCAAGCAGTCCTATACATGTTAAATAGGTCACAGTATATCCTAGATACAATATATGTGTGCAGAACCAAACAGTTCTCTTGTTGCACAGGAAGAATTGGATTCAGAAGGTAAAAATAACCCGGGAAGAAAAACAAAAATGCAAGCAAACTTCCACCTTTTACAGGACATTTTTCCCTTCCCTCTTAAATCTAGTACCCTCCCTCAGATAATTTCTGATTCATCCTGACTGACTTGTTTCTAAGTAGTTGTTTAAAATATCTTTTCACCTATCAGACTGTAAGCTTCTTGAGGGCAAGGATTGCTTGCCTCCCCTTTCTTTGTATCCCCAGCAGTTGGTACAGTGTTTATTCCCTACTAGGCACTTAATACTTATTGATTAACTATCTCTTGCAAAGTGCCTTGCAATTTCAACTAGCTTCAACCAGCAGGCATTTAATATGTGATTATTGAATCCAATATTCAATAGTAGCAGAATTCAGAGGGGAAAACATTGGATTTGGGGATCAGAAGATCTCTATTTGAATTCTGTCTCTGGGCCTTTTAGTTGTGTAACTTTGGGTAAACTATTTCATCTTAGTTTCCATGTCCATAAAATGGGGGTGATGATTCTTGAGCCTACCTAGTTCACTGGGGTGTTGGAATCAAAAAGTGTTAGTTACTGTTAATAGGAGGTAGCTTTACAGAGAGCTTGTGTCCTCACCAGGATTGGAAAAGAAGGGCTTCTTGCAAGAGCCTCCCCACTCAATCTTGTTGCCATCTCTCCTCATCTACCTTTAATAGATTTGAACCTTTTTTCCTTAAATCCATAGGATTTTGAGCTAGAAAAGATCATCTAATGCAATACTTTCATCTTATTAGATGAAGAAACTGGGGCCTAAAGAGGTCCAACCAGGATTCCCATCTTGTTGGGTAATCATGTCTGACTCTGTGATCCCATTTGGGGTTTTCTTGGCAAGAGATACTGGAGTGGTCTGCCATCTCCTACTACAGCTCATTTGACAGATGTGAACTCAGAAAGATGAATCTTCTTGACCCCAAGGTTGTACTTTATCCATTGTGCCATTTAGCTGCCCTTCAGGTCCAGGTGTCTCACTACAAACCCAGTGCTTCTTTGGCTCACATCATGATGATTGCCACCTGGACAGTGGGTGAATCTAGAATGAAGATTTTTTTTCTTTTTTAACTGAAAGAAACTTGAGAAGTCATCTAGTCTTAATCTCCCATTTTACAGAGGAAGAAATCTAGGCTCTGAAAGGCTTGTTGTCAGAGATTAGATAAATCAGTGACAGAGAGAAATAGAAGCAATGGCATATGGCGCAGGGAAAGGAGCATCAGATTGGGAATTAGAGGATGTGGGTTCAAATCTCAAATCTATTTGCCACTTGTTTGACCTTAGGTCAGCCCCAGATTTTGTTTTTTTCTATTGTAAAATGAGTAGAGTTGGAAAAGATCAGGAGTTTTTTCTGGTTTTATTTTAATTTTTTTAATGAGTTTTTTTTACCCAAAAAATATATGCAAAGATATTTTTCAACATTCATCCTTGCAAAACCTTGTGTTCCAAATTTTTCTCCCTCCCTCCCCATCTCCTTCTTTCCCTAGACAATCCAATATATGTTAAACATGTACAATTCCTCTATACATATTTCCACAATTATCATGTTGCACAAAAAAATAAATCAGCTCAAAAGGGAAAAAATGAAGGAAAAAAACAAGTAAGCAAACATTATAAAATCCATTCAGTTCCCATGGTCCTCTCCATCACAAATCTATTGGAATTGTCCTGAACCACCTCATTGTTGAAAAGAGCCCCGTCCATCAGAGTTGAAGATCAGAAGCTCTTAACCTGGGATTCATGAATTTGTTTCTAAAAAATATTTTGGGAGCAGCAAAGTAATGCAGTGGCTAGACCATCAGCTCTAATGTCAGGAGGCTCTGAATTCAAATGTGACCTCAGACACTTACCAGCTGTGAGACCCTCGCCAAGTCAATTAACCCTGATTGCATACAAAAAATAAAACAAAAATACAAATTTTGGATAACTGAATTTCTACATGTTTGGCTTCCTTTGTCATCCTATATGCATTTTATTCTATGAATAGAAAAACAACCACGAGAAGGGGTTCACAGGCTTTGCTAGAATGCTAGAGGGGTTCTTTAGGGGTTTCTAAATCTGTGATCACGTTTGCTGAAGTCTGTTTCGACTCTAGAAACTAGAAGCCCAGGTACCGTACCCTTTCGGTTCAGAGTCTGCACCAACGAAACCAGAACACTCACGAAGGGCCCACCCAGTTCAAACCAATCCTCTCCTGGGAGTCTCCTTTTCCCATCCCCCAGCCTTTAGTATTTAGAAAGGGGAGGGGAGATGTTTTTTTTTTTCCTTCTTAAAACAGGAAATGGTGAAACGAAGGCAAGAAGTAGATCTTAATGACTTGCACATTTCATCCATAAAAGCCTCCTGATTCCCAAGCCTTGGCAACTGGTGAACGAGCTTCTTAGGAGAGAAGTCACTCCAGGGAGGAGAGAGCTGAGGGGGACCTCTGACCAAGAGCTCAGGTGACTTCCTCCTATCCGGGGCACTCAGTCTGGGCAGGTCCAGCAAGATCCTGTCCCTGCTCCAAAAGGTCAAAGCTACCTGGGACCGTAGAATAGAGAGAGTCAGACCGGGAGGAGGGAGAATGTCAATCTTCCTACTGGAAGCCATTGCTTCTCATCATAAATGTTACACTTTCCCTCCTCAAATTATACGGGTCTGCTAAAGTCCTATTAGAATGCAGATTCTCTGACAGAGGAGACTTTTTCCTCTTTTGTCCTTTATCCCCAGCGCCTGACAACAATGCACAGCATGTAGGTAGATGATTAAATATTGCTGATTGAATTAAATTAAATTAAATTAAACTGCACTATCAGTGTTCTTCAACCAGAAGGTGTCAGAACTTTCAAGGACTTTTTGTTGTTATTCAGTATTTTTGGTCACGTCCAATTCTTCATGACCCATTTGGAGTTTCCTTGGCAACTTACATATCAGGGTGGTTTGCCATTTCCTTCTCTGGCCCATTTTATAGATGAAGAAACTGAGGTAAACAAGATTAAATGACTTGCCTAGGGGCATAGAGCCAGTAAGTGTCTGAGGCTGATTTCACTTCAGGAAAATGAGCCTTCTTGACTTTAGGTCCAGTCCTCTATGCATTGTACCACTTAATTGCCCTTCAAAGACCTTAAAGTTCAACTGGGGCAATGCACTTGTTTTACAGAAGAAATGACCGTGTGTTCTGACTTCTAGTGTTTTAAAAAAAAGGATTTATTTAACTAACAGAAATCTATTTTCTCTCCCATTCTATACCTAATTTGGAAAAATAAAAGAAACCCAAATCCTGGTAATAAATATAAATATATGAATTCTTACAGCTTTCAGAGTTGTTTGTTTTTACATTGTTTTTGTTTAAAAAATTTTTTGGTTCTGTTTACTTCACTCTGCATCAGTTTATATGTCTTTTCATATCTTATTGAAATCAAGTGTTCCCAGTTCTTGTAGCACAATAATATTCCATTACATTTATATACTGCAATTTATTCTGACATTCCCCAATGCATGGGCCCATATTAGTTTCCTTTTTTGCTTCTTTTTGCCATCACAAAAAGATCTATAGATATTTGTGTAATATAGGATTTTTTTCTTTTTTTTATTATAACTTTTTATTGACAGAACCCATGCCTGGGTAATTTTTTACAACATTATCCCTTGCACTCACTTCTGTTCTGACTTTTCTCTTTCCTCTCTCCACCCCCTTCCCCAGATGGCAAGCAGTCCTATACATGTTAAATATGTCACAGTATATCCTAGATACAATATATGTGTGCAGAACCAAACAGTTCTCTTGTTGCACAGGAAGAATTGGATTCAGAAGGTAAAAATAACCCGGGAAGAAAAACAAAAATGCAAACAGTTTACATTCATTTCCCAGTGTTCATTCTCTGGGTGTAGCTGCTTCTGTCCATCATTGATCAACTGGAACTGAGCTAGATCTTCTCTTTGTCAAAGAAATCCACTTCCATCAGAATACATCCTCATACAGTATTGTTGTTGAAGTGTATAATTATCTCCTGGTTCTGCTCATTTCACTCAGCAAATATAAGAATTTTTCTTCCTTTCTTGGGTATAGACCCAGAAGAAAATGGCTGGATCTAAAGGCAGGTATTGTTTAGTAACTCGTTGTATATACAGTAATTCTAAATTGCTTTCCAGAATGGTTGGACCCATTCATAATTCCATGAAGAGTGCATCATTATTTCTGTTTTCCCACAGTCATTCTAATTTTTGTGACCTAGAAATAAATGGTCATCTCATAAACAAATTAGATAAACAAGTGAAATAAAATTACCTCCCAGATTTGTGTATTGAAGAAAAAAATCATGACCAAACAAGAGATAGAAAGGATCACAGAAAATAAAATAGATAATTTTAATTACTTAAAGTTCAAAAGGGTTCACATAAACAAATCCAATAAACTAAGTTTAAAGGGAAACAATTAACTAGGGGGGAAATCTTTGCAGCAAATTTCTCTGATAAAGGTCTCATTTTCAAGATGTACAATGTTTCCTAAAGTTACTAAAGTTTTAAATTTTAGTAGCTTAAAACTGCAGTAAGACTTTTGTGAATACTGTGTATAAAGAACTGATTTATATTTATAAGAATAAGAGTCAATCAAAGAATTGGAAAATGAGTGGATGCCCATCAATTGGAGAATGGCTGAATAAGATGTGGTATATGAAAGTAATGAATAACATTGATTTATAAGAAATGATGAACAGGCTAATTTTAGAAAAGCCTGGAATGATTTAAATGAACTAATGCTGAGTGAAGAAAGCAGAACCAGGAAAACAAAGGACACAGCAACAGAAAGATTGTGTGATGATCAATTATAATAGAGTAGGCTCTTCTCAGAAATTCAGTGATCCAATTCTGATGGAAGTGGCTATCTTTGGCAATGAGAGGATCCAAATCAGTTCCAATTGATCAGTAATGAACAGAACCAGCTACAGCCAGCGAAAGAACACTGGGAAATAAATGTGGACCACTACATAGCATTTATACTCTTTCTTTTTGTCCGCCTGCCTTTTTGTTTTTCTTCCCAGGTTTTTTTTTACCTTCTTTCTGAATCCAATCTTTCCTGTACAACAAGATAATTGTATAAACATGTATACATATATTATGTTTAACATATTTAACATGTATCAGACTACCTGCCATCTAGGGGAGGGGGATGGAGGGAAGGAAGGGGAAAGTTGGAACAGAAGTTTTTGCAAGGGTCAGTGTTGAAAAATTACCTATGCATATGTTTTGTCAATAAAAAGCTATAATAATAATAATAAAGAAATTCAGCAATCCAAGGCAATTCCAATAATTTTTGGATTAGAAATACCATCTGCATCCAGAGAGAGAACTATGGAGACTGAATCCAGATCGAAATATACTATTTTAGCCCTTTCTTTCTTTTTTCCCCCCTTGTGTTTTTTCCCTTTGGTTCTGATTTTTCTTCTTCCCACATAACTCATATGGAAATATATAAAGAATGAATATATATGTATGTATATATATATATATATATATATAACCTAAAAAAAAAAGTTAAATGATTTAAAGACACAAATAGGCAGTTCTTAAGGGAAGAAACCCAAACTATCTATCTATAACAATATGAAAAAATGCTTTAAATAATTTATAATTAGAGAAATGCTTTTCATTTTGTCACACATTCAGTGAGGAGTCCTGATTTATACTTCTGACTATACCACTAATTCCCTGTTGTGATCTGGGACAATTCAAAATAATTTGGGTCAGCTACAAAATAAAATAATTAAACCAGATGATCGCTAAGGTCCCTATCATTTCTCAAATTGTACGATCCAAAGTCCTATCCATTTCAATCCAAAACAATCCATTTATCAATCAATAAACATTTACTAAGTAACAAACACCAAGCTGGGAGCTAGGGATACAAAGACAAAATGAAAGTATCTGCTTCATATAAGACAATATTAGGGGCTAAAACAATGGAGATGAACTCCAGGACTGCCCTCAAGGAACTTATATTAAACTGAATGGATAGGATACACAAATAGATAAGTATATATTTGTGGGTAGATATGTGGCACAATGGCTAGATCACTGGGCTTGGAGTCAGCAAGATAAATCTGGCCTCAGATACTAGTCTTGTGATCCTGGGTAAGTCACTTAATCCTGTTTGCCTCAGTTTCCTCATCTGTAAAACGGGATGGAGAAGGAAATATCTAAAACACCCTGAAATGGTCTCATGAAGAGTTGAACATGAATGAAACAAGTCATTATAAGTATATATAGTAATTTGAGGAGAGAGAGAGAGAGAGAGGAAGAGGGAGAGAGAGGGAGAAAAGGAGGGAGAGAGAAGGAGGAAAGGAGGAAGAGAGAAAGAGAGAGAGAGATTGAAATCATCGACAAAAGGAAAATCTGGACAGGCTCCCCACAGGTGGTAGAACAGGAATTCTAAGAGGCAAAGGTGAGAAGTGAGCACCTTGCAGGTATGTAAAAGCATAGAGATAGGAAAGAAAACACTGGTTTGGCTGGATTATAGTGTACCTGAAAGGGCAGGGGTGGGGGGTGGGGGTGAAATAAACCTGGAAAAGGAGTTTAGAGTTAGACAATGAAGAGTGTTAAATGCCCAACTAGAGAGTTTGATTGGGTTATTGAAAGTTCTTGGAAGGGGATTGTGGAATAGAGGGCAGGGTTGGAAGGTGATTTTGGCAGATTAGTGGAAGATTGGAGAAGAAAGCCTAGAAGTAGTAGGTAGGAGGAGGCTGAAGCAATAGTCCATGCAAGAGGAGATGGGGGTCTAAATGGAGGAATTATCTATGGGATTTGATAGAAGAGGAGGGGTATGAGATATGTTGGAAAGATAGAATCAACACATTGGATCTGGAAGATGAGAGAGGGGGAAGAGGGAAGACTCCAAGGTTATGAACTTGGGCTCATAAAAAGGAATCTGATGCATTCTGTTTTGGACAGATGCAATTTGAGAAGTCTATGGGACATCCAATGGGAAATGTTCAACACTCAAGCTCAAGCGGGAAGTTAGAGCTGGATAAATATATTAGGGAGTTTACATGTAGTAGAGATGACAACTGGATCAACAGATCATCAAGTGAGAGTACTGTAGTGAGGGAGAAGAGAAGACATCACGGGACAGAATCTTGACCATGGTAAACAGCCGGCAAATGTATGATGATCCAGTAAAGGAGACTGAGATAGAGCGATCATGTAGATAGGAAGAGAACTAGGAAAATACATTGTCATGCTATGACCAAGTGGTATTTATTTATACCTGAAAGGAAGGGTTGGTTCGATATTAGGAAAATTTCCAGTGGAATCCAGGGGTCCTCAAACTACAGCCCTTGGGCCAAATGCAGAAGCTGAGGGATTATCCCCCTCACCCAGGGCTGTGAAGTTTCTTATTTAAAGGCCCACAAAACAAAGTTGTTTTTTACCATAGTCCGGCCCTCCAACAGTCTGAGGGACAGTGAACTGGCCCCCTATTTAAAAAGTTTGAGGACCCCTGGAATAGACTATATTGATAAGAAAACCAACAAAGTCATATGATTAATAGATGTAGAAAAAGCTATTGATAAGATACAACACTCATTCCTATTAAAAGTGCTAAAAAACAAACAAACAGGAATAAATGGATCTTAATGTAAGTAAACAAAGTTAGCATTACATGTAATAAAAATAAACTAGAAACTTCTTAAATAAGAATAAAGGATAAAATGAAAATATTCACTATAACAACTACTATTTTTTTAGTGCTAGAAATGCTAACTCTAGAAATAACATTAAAAAAAGAAATAGAGGAAAAAGCAATAGGCAAAGGGAAAACTAAATTATTACTTTTTGTAGATTAAATGATGCTTTAGTTAGAGAAACCTAGAGTGTCAACTAAAAATTAATTGGAATAATTAACAATTTCAGGAAAGTTGTAGGTTACAAAATAAACCCATGTTTATCATCAGCACTTCTTTGTATTATCTGTAAAACTCATCAGGTATAGATAGAAAAATTCCATTTAAAATAACCACAAAATATATGAGATACCTGGGCGTCTATTAAGACACACATAAGAACTAAATGAATTACAAAATACTCTTTACACAAATTTAAAGCTTAAATAATTGGAGAAATATTAATTGTTCATGAGTGGGTCAGGGCAATGTAATAAAATGGCAATACTACCTAAATTAATTATTTATTTAGTACAATACCAATTAAACTATCAAAGATTACTTTATAGGCCTAGAAAAATAATGACATTTATCTTGATTAATGATTCTCAAGGGGAATGATGAAAAAAAAAGAAAAAGAAAAATATCATATCCCAACCTAAATTAAAAAGCAGTAATCATCAAAGTGATTTGGTACTGGTTAAGAAATAAGAGGTCTGTGAGGGGAACAGATTAGATTTACAATTTATAGAAGTAAATATCATAATGCTCTAGTGTTTGATAAACACAAAGACTCCAGTTACTGGGGTAAAACTTCACTATTTGACAAAATCTGCAGAAAAAACTGGAAATACACAATGCAGAAACTAGATAAACATCTATGTTTCTTCTATAAAGAAAGTCTCCAAATGGATATGTAACTTTGACATAAAGGATACACCCTAAACAAATTAGAAAAGCAAGGAAGAAATTACTTATTAATTCAAAAATAAGAGAAAAAAATTCATGACCAAACAAGAGATTAAAAGGATTGAGGAAGATAAAATGGACAACTTTGGTTACAATAAAATTATGACATTCTTTAACAAATTAAAACAATGCAGTTGAAATTAGGAGGAAAAAGACAAATATTTTTAAAGTATGTTTTAGCCACTATTTAAAGATATGACCTCATTTGATATAACAATTCTGTGAGATAAGGGCTGCTATTAACCCCATTTAAAATTTGAGGAAACTAAGATTAAGTAACTTGCCTAAAATCACATATCAACTATCTGAGGCTGAATTTGAATTCCAGGTTTTCTGATTCTAAGGCCCAGTGTTCTTTCCACATACTAACCAGCAATCTGTGGGCAGGGCAGCTGAGAAAGGAAGCAGGTAACCAGGAAAAAATCCTTGGAGCAAGTTTCTCAAAAAGATAGAAACTGATTTCAGTTTATAAAAATAAGAGTCACTTTCTTATTGATAAGTGAATATGAATAGGCAGCTTTCAAAGGAAGTTATCTTCAGTTATATGAAAAAAAATCTGCAAATCCCCAATAATTAGAGAAATGGAAATGAAAATAATTATCAAGTTAAAAAAGTTGACCAAAAAAAAAAGAAAATAACAAATATTGGGGGAATAGGGGAAATCAGGCACATTAATACCATATTAATTAATGTGCATTCATCATTAAATTGGTCTGGCCATTCTGAAAAGTACTTTGGAACTATACCTGAAAAGATACTAAACTGTGATTAACTTCTGATCCAATGATAACACAAGAAATCAAAGAAAGAGGGAAAGGACCCATGCATACAAAAATATTTTGTGTGTGTGTGTGTGTGTGTGTGTGTGTGTGTGTGTGTGTAAAAACCAGAAACTAAAGGAATATGGATCATTTGGAGAATGGCTGAATAAATTATGATGAATTAATGGAATGAATAGTTTTAGAGAGGCTTAAGAAGACACATTATCTGATACATCATGAAAACAGCAGAACTAGGAGCGATTTATGTTTTCAATTTATAATATTTAATTTTTGATGTTTATGTTTATAATATTTTAATGTTTATAATTTATGTTATTCAACAATATATTAGCATGAATAACAAATAATTTCAAAAGAATTAAGATGATTACAGAGAATTGATGATTAAGCATGTTATCTTCCTTCTGATACAGAGGTGATGGATTTAGAATATACAATAAGACACATTTTTTTGATCTGGCCAATGGAGAAATTTGTTTTCTTATATTTGCTGCAAAGATTTTTTTCTCTTCCTTCCTCCCTTTTCCCTCCCTCCCTTCCTCCTTCCTTCCTTCTCTCTCTCTCTCTCTCTCTCTCTCTCTCTCTCTCTCTGTCTGTCTGTCTTTCCTTTCTTTTGTGTATAACAGAGATTAAAGTGGCAGGAAGAAAAAACAGAATTTAGCTAATTGAAAAAAATTGACTTGATTTTATTTTTAAAGCACAGTTTCATATTAAAAAAAAAAACCGGGAAGAGAGAATATCCAGGAGGAAATGGTGTTTGGCAATATCAGATGCTGACATGAATTCAAGAGAGTGAAAATTGAGAAAAAGACCATTGGATTTAGCAATTAAAAGGAAACTTGGTTACCTTGGAGAAAGCAATTTTGTTTAAGCTCTAAAGTTCTATGATCCATGTTCTACCATTTGCTTTTACATCTATACTATACAGAATCTTTGAGGGATTCTAGAACACTGAAACTCAGATCTAGAAAGGATTCCAGAGTACAGGACATAAAATGTTAACAACTCAAAACATTGATTTCTGGGCAAGTCCCCTCATGTTACAGATGGGAAAAGTAAAGTCTAGCGAGTAGAAACGGCCTCCCAGCTGATAAATAGCTCTCTAGAACCAAGGGCTCTTGGCTACCACAGAATCACAGAATTTTAAAGTTGGAAGGAACTTCTGTAACCATCGAGTCCAATTCATGCCTGAAAAATACCACCAAGATGTGTTCAACAAGTAGTTATTTGGATTCTGTTTGAAGGCCTGTAGTTAGGGTTTCCTCTATCTCCCAGGGCAGACCATTTCAGTTTGAGACGGGAAGCTTTTTCTGAAATCAAGCCTAAATCTGTCTCTTTGCAACTTCTGCCCATTGCCTGTGTCAAACAGAATAAGTTTAAGTCATCTTCCACATGTTAGTCTTTCAGATACTTAAAAGTCAGTCATTATTTTCTTCTTGGTCTTCTCTTCACCAGGTTAAACATTCCCAATTCCTTCAATAAGTACAGTCCTGCCACAACATAGCATTTTTACTCTCTCTGCTGTTGTTTGCTTGCATTTAGTTTTCTTTTGCATTTTTTTCTTCCTTCTTGATCTGAATTCCTTGGGCAGCAAGATAACTATAAATATGTATACTTTTTTATTTTAACATATTTAACATGTATGGGATTACCTGCTATTTAGGGAAGGAGGTGGGGGGAAGGAGGGTAAAATTTGGAACAGAAGGTTTTGCAAAGGTCAGTGCTGAAAAATTATCCATGCATATGCTTTGTAAATAAAATGCTTTAATAAAAAATAAATACAGTCCTGGATTTTCCACCATGGAATTAATAAGCTATTCCTATTGACAGCTAACCTATTTTCTCTCTGACCCCAGGATCCAGGTTTTTAATGCAATTAGACTGCAGTTTCCAATATTACTTAATAGGGTGAAGCCTATTAAAGAGTCTTTCATAGCTAAAGGCTGACTATGGTCTTGGTAAGGGGCCTGGGGAGAGGTTGGGGGTCCTGGCTGGAGGAGGCCATTAAATAGCCACCCTCTCCTCTCTTCCCCTCCCTACTTTTTCTTTTTAAAAGTGCAGGAAATAAACAGATTGTAAAGCATGTCCTTGGGTGTTCCAGGCAGGTAGAGCTGGGAGCAGAGCAGAGGAGGGGAATCTTGCCTTGCTGGAGTGGTGGGCCACCTCTGGGAACATCTGTAACAGATTAGCCAGCCCCACTAATCATGAGCCCCCATTCAGTCAGCTGGACTCCAGGGAAAGGGAGGGGCCCTGGACCCTAAGGGGAGAAAGGGGATGGATCCTGTGACCTTAGGGACACATCATGGCTTTGTTTGGTCTTGCAGTTCCCTAAATTCAATGGGCCTGGGCCTCCTGGAGTCTGCAGGGCTAAGCAAAACATCTCTCCCCCAGGTCCCAGGGACAACTAGGACCAATGGAAAGGGCGTCCCTCCTCTCTCCCCAACCCACCCCCACCTTTCTCTGGCCCCACTGAAGCATTTAATTAGCATGACTAGTTAGCCCCAGAGGCTGCTGCTGGTCCTTGGAGAGGGAACAAAGGGAACCTCAGGAGAAAGACCAGGACAAAAAGACTCATGCAATGACAGGGATGGAAGGGACCCTAGAACATGGAATATCAGCGTTGTAAAGAATCTTGGAACAAAGAAGCTTAGGGCCCAATGGACCTTAGAAACCATCTAGTTTGATGACTCCTATCCAACAGATAACTCTACTTTTAATAGGGTATTACAACTAACTGATAGAAGCTGGATGACTTATCCATCCGATCCACAAAAGTGGAATGGGGCGGCTCGGATCCTGGATGAATTCTATTCCCTCTCAAAGGTGAAATTCTTCAAATGACCTCCTAGAGAATGGTTTGATGAACCTAGGGACTGGACATGAAGGAAGTAGGAAGAGGTTGGGGTACTCTGACTTTGGAAGGGAGGAAGAGACAGAATTTAATAAATTCCAACTGCATACTAGACACCATGTTCAGCACTTTAAAATATTATCTCATCTGATCCTCAATATTATATCTCATTTCATCCTCATAATAACTTTCGGGGCAGGTACTATTATTATCCCCATTTTATAATTGAAGAAACTGAGGCAAACAGAGCTTAAGGGACGCAGCTCATGTGTGTCTGAAGCCAGATTTGAAGTTAGATCTTCCTATTTCCAGTCCCACTGTATCACCTCACTGCCTTGGAATGCCAGGGGCTTGGCAGAGAGAGCTGAGGAACAGAGAGGATGGAAATATGACTTCCCTCCAAGCAGGAGTCCCTTAAGCTCCATATATTCTCTCCCAGCTCTGGAGAGGATAAACTCTACAAGGAAAGGACTGAGGGACGAGGGAGAAGGTAGTTTTCCATTCCCAGCCACAGCCCCACAAGATTCCAGGATTGTTAAACTGGTAACTTGGCGACTTTGTCTTGATTTCCAGCCTTGAGATCACTAATTAGCACTTACTTTAGTCTTTAATTCAGGTCTTGACCCTCTCATTCTTTGGCCCCCGGCCCTCTTGTTTGTTGTTCTGATTGGTGAGTCTCAGAGTACATCTAAGCTAGTTCCTTTTATTTCCCTTCCCGGGCAGCCACACCACCCTGATCAATCTCTGCCTTCCACCTCCTCTTCTTCCATTCTGGACCCATGATCAAATTAACCATTCGCCCCAGAAAGGATCAGCCAGTATTTATGTCATTTATTAAGCTCTTTCTATGTGCCGGACACTATGTTTAAGCCTGGGTTTACAAAGAAAGGCAAAAGACACTGCCTACTTTGTAGGAATTCACAGTCTAATAGAGACAAAGGCATACAAACAAATATAGATAAGATAAATCGGAAGTAATCAGCAGAGAAAAGAATAGAATATAAAAGGTTTCCTGGACTAGGTGGTCCTTGGAGGAAGTTGAGGAGGCAGAACAATCCAGACACAACCAGCAGCCAGAGAAATGGAGCACTAAGGAAAGGAGGGTCATTGGATCCAAGAGACATTATAAGGGGATGTGGTAGAAGGTACAAAAGCACAAGAAAGGTCCCCACCTTGTCTAGTAGTGGATTCTGTATTTGATCCTGGGAGAGGGCCAGGGAACCACTGAGTAGGGAGGTGAGCTGCATTTTGGGAAAATCATTGAGTTAAGGATAGAGAAGAATGGGAATAGAGTTGTGACAGGCAGAGCTATTGCAATAGTCTGGATGTGAGAAGGTTATGGCCTTTATCAGGGTGGTGAAAGTATCAGAGGAAAGAAAGAAGGGGGCTTATGAGAGATTTTGAAGAGGTAAAAACTGGGGACCGGTGGGGGTGAGAGTTAGGAAGCAGGAGGACAGTTAGGTTGTGAGCATGGCAGTGCCCTTGAGAGAATTGCATTTGGAAGGAAAAGAAAATTAAGATTTTTATATTCTGAGCTGAAGACTTCTACGGGACTTCTAGTTTGAGATGTTTGGGAAGTAGTTGGAGAGATGTGCCCAAAGAAGCAGTCTGAGAGTCCTCAGCATTGAGAAGATAATCAAATCCATGGGAGTCGATAAGAACACCACGTGAAATTGTTGTTCGTCCTTCCTTTTTTTTTGAAGATCAGTGACCTCACCGGTAACGTTTTGACTTGTGGTGAATTAGCTATAAGGGAAGAAGAGTTGGGCAAAGTCAGCAGTTTTGCTCTCTTTTCCTGAGTCATCAGGAAAGTGTAAATGGTCCACAATGCAATGGAAGATTTTGCTATCTGACCAACCTCAAGGGCTCCTTGTCACCTGCTTCAGTCCCCCAAGAGGGTGGAACAAATTATTCTCATCTGCTTGTTCCGTCAGCGGAAGGCTTCACACACCTGGGGTAAACAGCCCCCTAACTGGCACTTAACAGTTACCCTCACCTCTGTTGATGTTTGCTGGCATTTTGTTTTCTTTCCCAGTTTTTCCCTTCTTGATCTGATTTTTCTTGTGCAGCAAGATTACTGTATAAACATGCATACATATATTGAATTTAGCATATATTTTAACATGTTTAATGTATTGGACTACCTGCCAGCTAGGAGAGGAGATGGGGAGAGGAGGGGATAATTTGGAACAGAAGGTTTTGCAAAAGTTAATGTTGAAAAATTACCTATGCATATATTCTGTAAATTAAAAGCTTAAACAACAACAACAACTAGTTACCCTCAACCTGGTTCAGTGTATCCCTTGCAGCTTACACAGGTGTAAGCTGAGTGAAAGATGGACACCGAAGTGAATGAGCAGTCCTAAAAAGGGCTCACGCCCGAGGTGCTGGCCCTCCCTAAACACTCCATGCATCCCACCAAGTGCAATAGCATAGAAGAGGAAAAGAAGAAAATCCAGAACAGCGCCCAGTTTTACTGCTAAATCCAAATGTACTTGAAGGTCCAGCAAAGGAGACTGAGAAGGAGTAGTCAGAGGGGTAGAAGAACCAGGAGAAAGTAGCATCCTGAAATCCTAGAGAGAAAAGAATTGTTGTTTGTCCTTTGCATGACATTGGAAAGGGGGTGCCATGACATGCAAATGAGCTGGACTTAAGTCAGGAAGGGCTGGGCAAGTTTCCTCAGTTTCCCCTCCACTGCCATCTGGGTCCAAGGCCAGATAGGGATCAGGATACCTGGAGATGGCCCTGGATAGAATGGGAGACCCTGGCCTTTTTAATTTAAAATCTTTATCAGGTCTCAGTTTGACTGAAACTGCCCCATTCAGTGATTAAAGCCAGATAGCAATTGAAAGAAAAGAGGATGTTAAAGGTTACAGGGAAGTCAAGAAGGTTTAGGATGTATCACCCTACTTACTTCCCTATTGTTTTACTTTTCATCCCTATAACTTTCTGAACTAAAATATCCCTCTCCTGTAAGGGAATCTTCTGCTCAGTTCTTCCAAGGCAAGAACTGTCTTCAATCTGGTATTTATACTCTCAACATTGAGTACAATACATCTAGTAAGTGTACTCATTCATTTTCTTTGACTCAAGACAACCCTCCTGTATCTTTTATCAGCTCTCCTATCTTGTCATTTCTTCCTCCATAATAGCTCTGGAATCTATCCACCCCTTTAATTCCCATTGCCATCCCATTAGCTCAACTCTCATTGCTACCTACCTGATAGATTGCTACAGAGAAGGGGAACAGGTGTTTTATTAAGCTACATGCCAGATACTGTGCAAAGTACTTTGCAAATGTTATCTCATTTGTCCTCAAAATAACCCTAAAAGGTAGTTTTTATTCAGTTGTTTGAGTCGGTTGTGACCCCATTTAGGATTTTCTTGGCAAGATTCTGGAGTGGTTTGCCATTAAAAAATGAGAAAACTGAGGCAGTCAGTTAAGTGATGGTCATCCAGCTAATGACCAAGTTAGGATTTGAACTCCAAGTTCATCTGTCACTCAGATGCTTTCAAAATCCCTTTATCATCCATCTCATGTATCTTAGTTCTCTGATCCACAATCTCTCCAATTTATACATTATCTTGAGAATTCTTGCCTTGCTTGAGAGTTCAGTAGATTTGGAGGTAAGAGAGAACTTAGAATTCCTTGGGTTTTTACCAGAAACTGAGACTAGTGATTGAATTGCTCAGGATTATGGTTAGCTAAGAGAAAGATTTGAATTTAGGACTCTTGATTCCAATCCTATTAGTATATAAACAAACTCCCTGAAAGCAGACATTGTTTTTGTCTTTATTTTGTACAGTGCTTGTACAGTGCACATTATAGGAGCTTGTTGATTAATTGATTGAAAATCCAGTGGATAATGCATTATTTTGTTCTCATCATTTTTTATAGAGTTCAGATAGAAATATCCCTAGGACAAGCTGCTATGATGTTATTGCATAGGTGGATAAAGTGCTTTTGAAATGAAAAAAAGTTTTGGATTCAAGGGATCACTGCAAACCATCTTTTGGGCAACTCCAGTAGCAGAATTAAGGGGGTGGATGTACTTTTATCTTTTCCCCATATGATATTAATTTCTTCTTTTAGAACATCTTATACTAAGATATGTTCCAAATGCATACACAACCTAAATACAAGGTCATATTAGCAATAAATTAGAGAAACAAAGAAGAAATTATCTTTCAGGGCTATGCATAGGGAATGGCTATATGATCAAACAAGGAACAGACAGGATCACAGAAAATAAAATGGACAATTTCTATTACATAAAATTAAAGAGTTTTTGCACACACACACAAAAAAATTCAATACAACCAAATTGGAAGAGAAAGCTATCCGTAGTACATTTTTCTACACAGATCCCATTTCTTGAATATATAAGGAACCTGATTCAAATTTATAGGAATAACAGGTATTCCCCAATTGACAAGTAGTTTAAGGTTATGAATGGGTATTTCTCTTTTTTTTTTTTTAATTTATTTAATAGCCTTTTATTTACAGGATATATACATGGGTAACTTTACAGCATTAACAATTGCCAAACCTCTTGTTCCAATTTTTCACCTCTTCCCCCCCCCCACCCCCTCCCCTAAATGGCAGGATGACCAGTAGATGTTAAATATATTAAAATATAACTTAGATACATAATAAGTATACATGACCAAAACATTATTTTGCTGTACAAAAAGAATCAGACTCTGAATTATTGTACAATTAGCTTGTGAAGGAAATCAAAAATGCAGGTGTGCATAAATATAGGGATTGGGAATTCAATGTAATGGTTTTTAGTCATCTCCCAGAGTTCTTTTTCTGGGTATAGCTAGTTCAGTTCATCACTGCTCCATTAGAAATGATTTGGTTGATCTCGTTGCTGAGGATGGCCTGATCCATCAGAACTGGTCATCATATAGTATTGTTGTTGAAGTATATAATGATCTCCTGGTCCTGCTCATTTCACTCAGCATCAGTTCGTGTAAGTCTCTCCAGGCCTTTCTGAAATCATCCTGTTGGTCATTTCTTACAGAACAGTAATTGAATGGGTATTTCTCAAAGGAAGAAACCCAGATTATCAATAGCCATATGACAAAATGCTTCAAATTAGACATTTGTGAAATAAAGTTATGTTAAAGTTAAATTCCATATCCATTTTCTTGGCAAAGATGACAAGAAAACCACATGCCCTTTTACCCTGTACCATTGGTAGCCCTATGCCTTAAAGAGTTTAAAAGAAGAAGAAAAAAGTCCCATTTGTACAAAAATATTTATAGCAGTTCTTTTTTATTTTATTTTTTAAAAATCATGGCAAAAAACTGGAAACTAAGGGAGTACTCATCAACTGGGGAATGGCTGATCAAATTCTATACGAAGGGAGAGGAGTAAGGCACTATGTGCTAGGCAAGCTAAGCCCTTTATAAATATTATCTCATCTGATTCATAGAACAAATCTGGGAGGTAGGTGCTATTATTATCCTCATTTAGAGATTTGGAAGCTGAATCTGTGATTTGCCTAGTGGTTGCCCAGTAAGTGTCTAAGGCCAGTTTTGAATTCAGGTCTTCTTGACTCCAGATCTTGCTGGGACCTTATTCACTTGACCACCTACTTGTCTCCATCTGAATGGGATGTAATACTATTATGCTATTAGAAATGAGGAAATAAGATGATTTTAAAGAAAAATGGAAAGACCCGCATGAACTAATACAGAGGGAAGTGAGCAAGGCCAGAAGAACAATTTTTACTATAACATCAATATTGTAAAAAAAAAAAAGAATAATTCTAAAAGACTTTTGCGAATTAAACGATTAATTAAATAATCAACCATTATAATGAAGAAATGATGGGAACAGCATGTAGAGTAGAAAACACATTGGATCAATTAGGAATTTATTTTGCCTCCTGATTGTGCTTATAGGGCTTGATAATAATTAGAGTAATTAATTATTTTAAAAAATCTATCTTCCCCCCTCCCCCATCCCCTAGTACAGACAGGAAAGTAAGAGGGAGAAAAAAAAATGAAGGATTGATAATGGTTAGTTTTACTGTGCTGCTATTTTTTCCCCCTTTTCTTTTAAATATTTGTTACAAATTATAGCTTGCTGGGTAGAGAAGGAGGGAGTAATATGTTACAAATGAATATTATGCAAAATCAAGAGATGGGGTATTATAAAAAGCATCCTGTCTTGTTTTTAAAAGTTATGGATTTTTTAGAAGGAAAAATATTTATTTCAACTCTTCATAATCATATTTAGGAAACAATCTTACATAAAATCTCAGAATATTACAGCTACAGTTAAATTACAACATTGTTTCAAAGCATCACCTTGATGAAATTGTTATCAGCTTGGAGATTCGAGCTTTCTGAATTTATATTTACAACTCTTCACTAGAAATGCCTTTTCCTAAAATGGAAATTTGCAAATACCAATTGGTTTAAAAAAA
This sequence comes from Sarcophilus harrisii, assembly GCF_902635505.1. Classification (NCBI taxonomy): domain Eukaryota; kingdom Metazoa; phylum Chordata; class Mammalia; order Dasyuromorphia; family Dasyuridae; genus Sarcophilus; species Sarcophilus harrisii. The sequence continues at coordinate 225,432,807 of NC_045427.1, forward strand.
AAAAGAAAAAAATAATCACTTTATTCACTACTTTAATTACATCTAAAATTTTTCTCTTAAAATGAAAAAAAGAAATTACCCTAAGAAGTAAGAGTTGACTTTACATGAATGGCATATCATTGTGGAAAACCAGTTGTGAAAAACTTATTTTAATGGTGCCAAGAAAATTTCTTGTACAGGTGGAATAAAGTTTTGGTATTTTTCATCAGATCTTTCTTTGTATCATTCCAATATATGTTGAGTTTAAGACAAGATATCTAATTTATAGTATCAAACATAGATAAAATAATTTCTCTTTGTTTTGTCTTGAGGGACAAGTTCAGCCTTTGAAACGTTAAAAGAAGAAAATCCAATTGCTGTTGATTTCTTCACAAAAGATGCTCTAATACCAGCATATCCTGAATTTGATTTTCTCTATTCCAGAAGAAACTGGATTGGACCCAGATAAGACTCCTGAATAGAGGAAGAAGTCTACTGAATTTTGGAGGCGTTGGATCAAACTAGGATTACGAAACCTAAACCTCCCATTGTAATTGGAACCTGAATGCCATCTTTCCATAATATATTGTCCTTGATAAGCAAGAAAATCACTGGCCTTCCTTGTTCATTTGTCATACCTCCAAAACTGAGAGGTTTCACAATGGCATCATAAATTATTCTTCTGGTGATGAGAGAATAAGATATCATCACCAGGATTTACATCATCATTGCCAAAGGCGATGAGCTTCTTTAGCTTCAGATTGGAAAACTGGAGAATTTCAAGCAAGATAAGTACATTGTAGTGGCTCAGAACATCTAGATAGCACCCTCTTGACCTTCACACATCCAGAAGTGGTGATAACTTATTTTTTTTAATCACCTACATTTCCCAAGGCATTTCAGTATTTTCTTCTCCCCTTCCCAGAGAGCCTTATTACAAATAATATAAAGAGGAGGGCAAAGTTCAGCAAAATGAACCAATATTTTGAAAAACTTTGACTTTCTATGAATGTAATCTCCATCCTTTATAAGAAGGTGATTTCCATGTCTCTTTTTTTGAGATGTGTATTGATCGTTATAATTTCATATTATTCACTTTTGATTGTTTTGTCGATATTCTTTCTATTTAAGTGTTTTAAAGGGCCTTAAGGTTATGTTCTATGAAGACCTTTGCAAGGTAATGATGCTCCCTGGATTTAGAAAAATTAAATTGAGGTACAAGATAACATTAGATAGTGTCTTGTCAAAGAACTGACCTTGTCCAAGGCTTTTTACTCTTTGTTTATGACTCATAAAGACTTCTCCCTTCTGGGGTATGTCTGTTGTTCAGTGGTGTTCAACTCTTTGTGACCCCTTGGACCATACTGTCCATGAGGTCATTTCTCCAGAGGATTAAGGCAAACTGATGTTAAATGACTTGCTTAGAATCACATAACTGGAAAAAAACAACCAAACATCACGCTAAAAAGTATTGGAACAAATACACAGATTTGGTTCACACCAGTGAAGACTGGAAAAGCTCAAGAACATTGCCCATTGTCCAGAATCTGGGCAAACATGCCATGATGAAATTGGTACTAAAAAACTTCTCTGGGCAACCAAATGTTGACATAATTTTCTATAAGATCTCATGATAGTATCAAAGATCTTGATCAGATCTATAAATTCTTACTCCATAACTAGTAAGTATTAAAGGCAGGATTTGAATTTAGATCTTCCTGACTCCAGATCTAGCAGCCCTGGGATACATTCGGATACCCACTTATTTGTTATTCTGTAATTCTAGCACAAAGTCCTTAACTTATCTAACCCTTATCATTCCCAAGCACTGCATACAGTAGATGCAGAATAAATGAAGAATCAAATAAAACAATGATTAAGCACCTACCATGGTCAAGGGTCAACCTCGGTGAGCCTGGGGAAAAAGATTAAAAAAACATTCACTTATAATTAAGGAGCTTACTGTATAACTGTTGGGTGCGGTAAAAGAAATAATGAAAGAAGGAAATAAGTATTATTAAGCTCCTACATGGTACCAAGCACTGTACTAAGTACAATACAAATATTATGTCATTTCTTTATTACAACAACCCTGGCAGGTAGGTATTATTGTTGTTTACATTCAACAGAGAAACAGGTAAAACATAGGTTAAGTGAATAGCCTACGCTCACATGGCTGGTAAATTTGGGGCCAGATTTGAACTCATATTTTCCTCATTCCAGGTCTAATGTTCTCTATCCTGGGGCACTTAGTTGCTTCTAATAAGGCATTCATATGATTAAGATACAAGGAAGAACATGATGAGTGCAAAGAAGGTGCCCAGGACAATTGCTAGGAGTAATTTGGAGATGTCCCAAATTACTCTCCCCACTCTCTTGCTAAGGAAAGTAAGCACAGAGAGAAGGAAAGGAGACCCCCCCTGCCCATGGGCACAGTGGATAGAGTGCCGGGTCTGGAATCAGGTCTGGCCTGAGACACTAATTAGATGTCTGAATCTGGGCGAGTCACTTACTCCAATTTGCCTCAGTTTCCCCATCTGTAAAAGGAGCTGGAGCAGGGAATGACAAACCACTCCAATGTCCTCGCCAAGAAAACCCCAAATAGGGTTACGAAGAGTCAGATTCAGACATAACTGAAGGACCTCAAAGGAGATAAGAGTAACCCAAAAAAGGAGTAAGAAAAAGAAAAATAGTCGTGAGATACTGGAGGATTAAATCAGGTGGATAACCCAAATAATTGCCAGAGGAGAAGATTTGATTCTAGAAGGGACTTTGGAGAACTGGCTCAACACCTTTATTTGACAGTTGAGGAAAATGAGTTTCAGAGAGTCAGGTACTCCCCTAAGGTCAGAGAGCAGACAGGAAGCCGAGCCTGGAGTGAACTCAGGTGTCTAAGTCCCAAGTCCCACCTGGTTTCCTTCCTCTTACATTGTCTCTGCAGAGAGGCTTTGGAGAGATGGCCGAAGGCTGTGGGGATCAAGGAAGGGAGAAGAGACCTGAGCTGAGCCTTGGGATGGCTGGGAGCTAAGGAAAGAGAGGGGGGACACTCTAAATATGAACCGATGCTGAGTGAAGTGAGAAGAACCAGGAGATCGTAGTACACAGCAGCAAGATTCTGTGGGGATCAACTGCGATGGCTCTTTCCAACAATGGGGTGATTTAAGGCAATTCCAAAAGATTGTGATGGAAAGAGCCATCCCCTTCCAGAAAGAGAATTATGGACACTGAAAGTGGAGCGGAACATAGTATTTTCACCTTTTTTTTTTTTGTTGTTCGCTTTTTTTTCCCTCTTTTATGGTTTTTTTCTCTTTTGAGCTGATTTTTTTTTTTTTTTTTGTACAACATGACAAAAAGAAAATATTTTTAGAAGAATTGCACGTTTAACCTAATAAAAACAAACAAATATAAATAAATGAACAAGCAAAGGGCTAGCTAGGGCTGGAGAAGAGTACCAGGTATATGTGTTACATTGGATAGAAACTGGCCCGGTCACATTGCAGTAGGGCAAGAGGAACAAGAGTCTGGAGCAATCCATGGGGTCAGATTGGAGGACCTAGAATCCTTGGGAATGCCCTGATGGTATTTATAGAATAGCTAAGCTTCAGGTCTCATTAGGATTCTTGCTTTATCACAGAATCTGAATTCTAGCCCTACTTCTATTTGAAGAGAAGGCCTGGAGTTCCCAGTTCCCTTGAGGAAGTGGGTCATCCTCTCTCTGATTGATTCAATCAGGTCTCATTTACCCATTCAGGCTTGACTCCTAAATCAATCCAATTCAATGAATCAAATACTAAAAGTTTATTATGCCCTTCCTGGGCCTAGTCCTCACACTGCAGACAACACACTACAGAGACCGAGGATAGGCAATATTAAATAAATGCTTCAGAGGAGAAGGAAGGGCTATGTGATGTCCAAGAAAGAAAAGCTCTTTTTTTTTTTAAGAGTATTTTATTTTTCTAAATAAATGTAAACATAGTTTTCAACATTTACCTCTGCAAAACCTTGTGTTCCAAGTTAGAAAAGCTCATTTATAAAGTCATTGAAGACCTCAAAGATGACTTCCCTCTCGGCAGAGTCCCATAATTCAGCAACTTCCCTACAAAGTTCTATTTTGAAGCAGAGGTAAGATTTCCCAGAGTGAGATTATGGGGAAAAATCTGGTAGAGAAAGTGATTATGGGTGCAAAGATCCACATGTAGGAAAGTATGGATTATTCTGGTAGCTGTATGTAGTCCAATTTGACGGATATGTAATGTCTGCCCAGCACCTGCACTCACTAAGTGTTTAATAAATCTCTGTGAAGGGGTTTATTTTTAAAAATCACATTATTTATAGTTGGCTCTTTTTTAATATCACTCTTACTTCCAAAAAAGATAGTTTTCTTTTCCCTCCATAGTACTTTTCCTTGTTTTTTCAAATTAGATTTTAGTTTTTTATGAATAAAAATAGATGCTTTCCCTCCCTTCTCCCTGCTTTCTCCCTCTATTGGGGGAAAAAAAAGAAAGAAAAAATCCTTTGAATAAAACTCTTCCTTGTAACAAGTAAGGGCAGTCAAGAATAATAAATCTACACATTGGCCATGTCTGAAAATATAAGTTTAATTCCATACTTATTATTCAGTCATTTTTCAGTCATGTCTGATTCTTCATGGCCCCATTTGAAGTTTTCTTGGCAGAGATACTGGAGGGGTTTGCCATTTCCATCTCCAGTTCCATCTTACTATTCATCAGTTCTTTGCTGGGAAGTAGGAGGTACGCTTCACTATTACATGATCTCTGGTTGTATTGATCAGCATTCTGACATCCTTCAGTGTTGTTTTCCTTTGCATTCTCATGGACATTGTATACATTGCTTTCCTGCTTTTCTGAAGTCATTCAGAAAGTCAGTTTCTCTATGGTGGTAGATAGAGAACCAGATCTGGAATCGGGTAAACCTCACTTTAAATCTAGCCTCCCTCTGATACCACCTATGGAACAAGTGGTTTGGTGGCAAGTCACTTAATTACTGTCTGCCTCAGTTTACTCATCTGTAAAATGGGAATAATAAGAGATCTTATTTCACAGGATGGTTGTTAGGGTCAAATGTGCTATTTGTCAAGTACTTTTCAAACCTTAAAGGACTATGTAAATGTTAGTTATTATATTTATTATTTCTCACAGCAGAATAATATTAGATTGGATTCATATGCTACAGTTTGCTTAGCTGCTCCCCAATCCATTCTTGCTGATTCCATGTCTTTGCTACTACAAAAACAGCTTCTGTAAATATTTTTGTCCATAAGAGTTCTTTCTGTTGTTCCCCTCCATGGCATATGTATCTAGCAGGGGTATTACTACGCCAAAAAGTATTTAATTTTTAGTGATTTTTTTTGTTGATTTTATGTTGCAGTCCCATGGTGGACATATGTCACCCAGACATAACGATGTAGAGAGGATGGTCCAAAGGTATCTGCCAGTGGGTAGTCAGACATGACAGAAGTCTCCAAGTCCTTGAGCATTTGATCTTGAATGATTTCCACAGAGGGTGAGAGTCACGAGGGACTGAGGGGGGAGTAAGGAAGGCACCTCCTCCAGAACTCCATTCTGGACCTTCTGAAGATGTTCCAGAGAGATGTCCTATGAGAGAATTGTTCTCTGATGGCTATAAGCTAGGGACCAGATGGGGAGAAGAGGAGAGTTGTTAACCAGATGTGGTGGAGAGGTGGACGAGCTGGTTCAGCTGGAGGAATAGGAAGCAGATCTGGCCAAAACAAGAGCTTGGCGAGTGAGATGAACTCAGTCCTGGCTGCAGTGCCATCTGCTATCTCCTTCATCCTTGAAGAACCGGACAGGCTTTCCTTGACCTGTCTGACTATTCATTTCCTATTTCCTCCTCAATCTGACAGAAGGAAGAGTGGGAGAGAAAGCAATTTGTTACCTGGCTACCATTCAAAGCTTGAGGCATTTTGGATATTGTATTACTGTGCTCACTTTTGGTTTTATGCTATATGAAACTATCATGAAAAATTAGGTCTTCATCTATCATGAATTTGCCGATGAATGTGTGGAATGAGATTGATATTTAAACTTAAATTTAAAATTTAAGCCTAAAAGAAAGAAGCACAGTCTGAATGGAAGAGGAGCCTAAAAGACTGTTTGCTATGATTATAAATCTTCAAGAATTCACATGCATATTTAGATATTCAGATAATATTCCTACACTGTTTCTATTGGATCAAGAGAGAGAGAAGAAAGATAAGGCAGTCTGGCAGTAGGGCAGTTGGATGCTGTTTGCCTGAAGGCATCTTGACCCTGAGGCTGAAGCTTGCTCCGGCTGGTAGTATTGCCAGATGTTGGGGTCCCTCAACACCCTCCCCCCCATCCACAGCCACATCCCCCCATGGTGTTCCTATTTCTTATGGGTTTTACGCTGCACTGTGGAGTATTGGGCTCTTATAATTCAAAGTTGATGTCTAGAATAATTGGACCTGGATCCAGATGCACCCACAGTCCAAATATATGTATGGCCATCTTTCCGCAGATATTCCAACACACTAATTTTTTTTCTTTTCTCATTTTTGACCATATGATGATGAGGTAAAACTGCAGAGCTATTTTAACTTAAATTTCTTTTATTATTATTAGTTGGTTATTGAGAGCTTTTATATCATTTTTCTGAAAATTCTCGCTCTTCATTTTCTTTACTTATCCAATGGGATATGGTTCTTCTCTGTGTATATGTATACATAAATAAATATACTATAGTTTCATATGTACTATAATTTACTTATACTATATGCTATACCTATATAGAAACTATAATTTATATATAAAATATGTGATATACATATATTATTTAAAATATGAATCACATATAATACATGTATATATGTGGATGAATTAGTTCCCTGTATATCTTTGGCATTAAATCTTTATCTATTTTTGGCAGATATTTTTTCCCTAATTAGTTACTACTCTTCTTTTTCTAGCTGCATTGATTTTGTTCATGCAAATAATGTTGTTGAACACATCCTGGTATGGGAGGAAGAAAAGGCAATGTCCTAGGGCTGAGGCCTAAACAAATCTTATTACCTGGAAGAAGATGTAATAATTATATCCAGATGCAATCACATTACAGTAGCCTTGAATCATAGAAAGTCAGAGCTGGAAGGACATTAGAGAATATGACAGAATGCATGAATTGGAAGGTAGGGACCTTAGGCCATAGAACATTAAAGCTGGAAGGAATCTGAGAATATGACATGTTTGAGCTGGAAAAGCCCTCAGGAAATAGTACATGGAAAAACAGAGTGGACCATTTCCATTCTGGTCTTAGAATTAAGAACAGAGTATCAGAGGAAGAGGCAGGAGGGCCTGCAGAACAAAGAATATCAGAACAGGAAGGTTCCTTAGACGTTGACGGCTGGGTGGCTCAGTCAATAGTGTTTGGCTTGGAGTTAGGAAAATAGGAGTTCCAATTTGACCTTTGACACTTACTATGTGATTTTGGACAAAACATTTAACTTCTGTCTCTCTCAGTTTCTTCAGCTGTAAAATGGGGATCATAATTGCATCTACCTCCCAGGGTTATTGTGTGGATCAAATGAGAAAATATTAGCAAAGCACAGTGCCATATATACAGTAGGTATTTAATAAAGGTTTTTTTTTTTCTTTCCTTCCCAATTTCTCATTTTCCAAAGGGGAAACTGAGCCCCAGAGAAGTTGAAAATGCTCTGGAAAGCACTATAGAAATGTGTTACTATTATTTAAGGTCATACTGTAAGTTAATGGCTATTCAGCTAACCCATGTCTCCTGATCCTTCTGGCCTTTGTTGCAGAGACCCTTTTACTGAACCATCTTGCTTTTTGGTTTATTTGTGCCTGTCAATCAGGTTTAGAGCATTTAGGTGGCACAGTGGCAAGCCGGGTTGGAATCAGAAAGACTCATCTTCATGAGTTCAAATTCAGCCTCAGGCACTTACTTGCTGTATGTCCCTACTAAGTCACTTGCAAATCCCTCCAGTATCTTTGCCAAGAAAACTCCAAATGAGGTCTTAAAGAAAGTGGAACATGACTGAAACAATCAAACAGCAGCAATAAATCAGGACTTGGAAGTTTCCTAAATCTTATTCACATCCAGATTCTGTTCCCCCAGTTGAGAAGTTTCTTTGGATAAGGGAGCTCATCTTTGTTTGCCCTCCTTCACTTCTCCCCATCTGCCCCCAAAAGCACCTACACATTTGGGGGGTTTGATGCCTAAAGGATTCTCCTGGGAGAAGCTGCCCTTTGGCCATCCATAATTTGTAAGGCTCCTTGGAATATTAAGGAAATTACTCCCAGATAGCTCCCAGAGACCCACCTTTAAATTCTTTCCAAGGAACAGGATGCTCAGAGTAGATTGCTGGAGCGCAGCTACCCACCCTATCCTGTCTTCCATGTGGCCAAGGTTCCACTGGCCAGGGAATGGGGAGATCCTGCAGGGGGTCTGCATCTTCCTGCCGGGCATCCCAGACTCTCCGCCCTAGGGTCTAGCCCAACAACGCCAGCCCCTCCTCCCTACCTTAACAAATATCTCCCATCCAAGGGAGCTTGCTTCTGCGTTCTAATTTGTCATTTCCCTGAATATTGCTGCAGGATGAACGGTTATCTCTGATAACCGGGACTGTCCGGTTATCTGTCTATGGTTTCTCTGTCCGTCTGACCCTGTTTCACAGAATCATAGGTCTGGAGTTAGAAGGCACCTGAGGAGATTGTTGGATTTTACAAATGGGGAAACTGAGGCAGAGAAGTGTTCTGTGACTGCTACATAGTTACTAAGAGGAAGCATCTGAACCCAGCTTTTCTACATCAGGTCCAGTGCCCTTTCCACTAGAAGCCCGCTGTCTCAAGACATGCTCAGATTTATCCCGGTCTCTGGGGGCACAGTATGCTGGGATTGGATCAGGGAGCCCCATCTTCATGAGTTCAGATCCAGCCTCCCACCTGGGTAAGCTGCTTAACTTAAAATGAGCTGGAGAAGGAAATGGCAGCTCCTCCAGTCTCCTTGCCAAGAAAACACCAAAGGGGGCCCAGAGATGGCAGAGGGACCAAGGACCCAACAGCGGGGCCTGCCCTGAGGCTTCTATTGGGGTGTCCGATGAGCCCCCCTCTCTCCCCCCAGCACCCCAGTCTCAGCAGGTCTTCACTCCCAGAATCAGCCAGGCTCTCCTGCAAGGGGGCAGGACAGGAGGGAGGAAAGGACCCCATGTTGCTTCCCTTCATCCCCAGGAGGTGGGGGGAGGGGCCGAGCTGTGGCGCCTTCTGCTTCCCAAGCCCCTCCTTTGGTGGGACTCCGCAGGTAGAGGCCCCCCCAGAAGGACGAGGGCATTTCTAAGCGGGCTGCTTTGTGAGGAAAAGGGCCTGGGGAATTAGCAAGGCCGCTGGCTGCCCCCTATGAAGCAGCTCACATTTCTGAGCGAGGCTCTGGCCTAATTATCCCGCCTCTCCTTCCACCTCCAAATTTTCCACGCAGGGTTAGCCCGGCGACATGCTGTCTGTACCCTCCATAAAGACGGCCGTGTTGAACATTCGTCTCGCTGGCTGACAGCATGCTTGGATGGAGGCGGGCAGGCGGCGGGCGGCGGGGGGCCCGGAGGCTGGAGCTGGGGGTGGGGGGAGCTGGGCGAGGGCCTGGGCTATGTCATGACTCAATTAGCTCCCCGCTTCCTTCCAAGCCCAAGGACCTCCCCCAAACCTCTGGACTTTTTGCCTCCGCCCAATGATACTGATGCCCTTTTCTTCCTGGGAAAACACAATTTCCTCCCACTTCTTTGGGAAAATGCCTTTCACCCCCTGGAAGAGTCGTTGAACCATAGAGTCGCAAAGCCCCGTGGAACACAGGATACAGAACGTGGGAGCTTTAGAACTAGAGAGAACCTGAGAGTCCGGGCCCAGGGGGTCAGAGCTGCTTTGGCTCTCAGAACTCACCCAGTCCCACCCCATCACTTTATAAATGGAGGCAAGAGACTTCTCCCAGCCCAAGGCCATTCTGAAGAGGAATCATGGATCTTTCAGTTTCAAGAGCTCTTGAACAGCTTGATCCACTTCCATGGTCTCTCAGGGTAGCAGGAAAGGGGAAAAGGGAGTTATTGTCATTTCACAGACAGAGAACTGAAGCCCCATCCCCAAAAGGTAGGGAACAGAACCCAGGTTCCTGAGATCCCGTAGGGCTCCCTGTAACCAAAGAAGCAGGACAGTGCAGGAGACCTGAAAGAAATGAGAGCCGCAGGCCTTTTGGAAGCCTGAAGCGCGTTTTATGTGGGCAGATAGACCAGCGGGCTTTCCCCGGAGAAACTTTGTGCAGCAGAGGTAGGGAAGGTTAGGAGTGATGTGGGAATCCTAATTAGGACCTGCCCACAAGGGGAAAGCAATGTTATGTTAAGGAACGGGATGGCGTAGGGGGTGCTAATTAAAATTTTGCTGGGGATTACAGGACTGGGAGCCAGTGTAGGGAAGAGGTTAGCTGGGGGGAGGAAAGGGAGAGAAGAGGGACCTCAGAAGTTGGGTTTCCCTCCCCTTCCCCCAGGCAGGCTCCAGTGCTGAGGGAAGTTTATTTCCAATTTGATGGGAAAACCAAAGTTCTGCTAGGGGAGTGCAGGGAAATAGACCGGAGCCAACTAGGAGCCAGAAGGGTGAGAAATCTCTCACATTGTAAAAGCTTGTGGCCCAGGGCCCTCGGTTTAAGCCCTGGGACTGGAGCCTGGAACTGCTCTCTGACTTCTGGGTTTGGGGGGAAGGGCTGGGAGTTTGGCCTGGATTAGCTGGGAAAAGCCCAGGGCCAGTGTGTGTATGGCTGCTGCTGGAGGTGAAGACGGCGGCTCTGATTCACTGGGGAGGGAGCTGGTCTCCTGCTTCTCGTAGCCCGGGGTCCCCCGCTCCGCCTCATGAGCCGCCCTATCATGGGTACGGTCGGTCCCCTGCGGACATCAGATATGTCTCCTGTGAAGTCAGGTAACTCCAGGACAGGTAACGCCGACACAGAGGCAACCGGAGGCCTAAATAACTTGGTGGAACATAAATAACCCGTGGAGCACGGAAATAGATGTGATCGAACGTTGCAAAGAATATCAATAAAACGACTTCTTCAGTATGAAAAAATAAAATAAAATTGTGTGTGTGTGTGTGTAAATGACTTAGGGAGTTTTCAGTCATTAACTCAATCAATAATCTTGCAAAGATACTGGAGGGATTTGCCATTTCCTTTTCCAGCTCATTTTACAGATAAGGAAACTGAGGCAAAAAGTCAAGGGACTTGCCTGGGATCACACACAGTAAATGACAAAGGCTAGATTTCAACTCAGTTCTAATCTGACTCCACAGCCAATGCACTATCCACTGAGTCACCCGGCTTTGAGTTTCTCCTATGTGCACAAAAGAGGTACATTAATTATGTGAAAGGAAAAAGGATCTGGGCACAGGGCAGAGCCAGCTGGAAATCACAGATTATAGATTGTTGTGTGTGTGTTTCTATCTATAGATATATATGTAGATAGATATGTACATAAATAGAGATAGAGGTAGAGATATAAATATACACATGTCTATATATTTATATATAGGACTATATTTATATTTATTTATATATATTTATATATAGTACTTTCCAGGTTATTGAGTATAATCTTCTCATTTTATGGATAAAGGACAGAGGTGTTCAGGGAGATTAAATGATTTGCCCCAAGTCTACATAAGTAGTGAGACTCAGGGACAGGATTTGAACCCATACCCTCGGATTACAGAGCTGATGCTCTATTTCTACACTATTCTACCTTTCCCAGTGGGGGTGAAATAGGGGATGAACTCTGGTGTTGCCAGAAAGGCCCCGAGTGAGAAAGACAGGATTGAAATTCTGCCTACTGAGAGTTCCAGAATAATAATAATAATAACAATAACTGACAGTGATGATAGCATTAAGTTTATAAAGCATGTTACATATCTTTTTGGGTGGTTTTATTTAGAGTTTGATTTTTAGGACAACCCTTTGAGTTAAGTGCCATTATTATTCCCGTTTTACAGGGGAGAAGACCAAGGTGGAGATTAAGTGACTTGCCTAGTTACTAAGTGTCTGAGATGGGTTTCAAACTTTTCTTTTTGACTTTCCATCCGGGGCTCTATCCATTGCACGTGCATAATAGTAGCTGATGTTATTATAGTATTTATGATTCCCTCCAATACCTCATCTGATCCCTGTGAACGAAGTAGGGCAGGGATTATTATATGGATAAAATAGACCGATGGGGTGGATTGTCCTCTTGCTCAAGATTCCATAGCCAGGCCATCTCCCGCAGAGCCAAGGGCCCTTTCCAGAAGCTGGCTAGGTTGCTTGGTCCCTTAGAAGGCCCCTTCTGCTCCCCAGGGAGGGTCCATGGAAAGAGGCCCCCTGCATCCCTGCCAGGAGGCCCAAGCGCCTGGGTGTCCAGGGGTCCCAGGTGAAGGCCAGATGGCCCAGCAGGGCCTCGCGAGGGGCTGAGAAGCGGGGAAAGGGAGGAGGACCCCCTGCCCATCTTTGTTTCCTTATTTCCCATCTCCCTGCCTGCAATCCCTCATCCTTTTCTTCTCCCCAAGGCATCCCCTTAATCCATATTTCTCAGGGCATCAAGATTCTGTGACCAACCAGAGTTGGTCAGTGTGCTGCCAGCCCCAGAGGACCTGGTTTTGATTTAGAATGGTGTCATTTCCCTTCCTCAGAGCCTCAATTTCTCCATCTGCAGAAAAGAGGAGCTGGGAGCAGACTGATTTCTGGGGTGCTTCTTCCAAGCTGGAAATCCTGGGAATGTCCCTTATCAAATAAGTAGCTGGGAGAAGTTGGGGAGCTGAGGGAAGGGGAGCAGCAGGGAGGGGGAGAGGGGGCTGGCCGGCTCCAGGCTGGGGTATATAAAATTAACACCCTAGCAGGAGGGAGGCTGCCCAGGGAAACTGGCTTTTAAACATGGGAATGGAAAGCAGATGGTTTCTGATTGAGCCCATATGGGAAGGAGGGGGAAGGGAGGAGAGGGAAGAGAGGAGACATTCCTCTCTGCAAACAGGCCTTTCAGGCTAACAGGAAGCAGTACTCTGCCTCCCCCTAAATCCCAACACCCCCCGCGCCCCCCCAGCTACAGCCCCCAGCAGCAGCAGGAGCCAGAGGAGCTGGGAGACTTAACAGCAATAACAAATGTGCCCGCAGTCACCACGGAGCCGGGAGGAGGGGGCCCCCACCCCCTCCTCCCTCACAAGCTGGAGGGGCTTCAAGGGAGGGCTGGTGGGCTGGGCGGCAGAGCCTCCTCCTGAAGAGCCCGACCACCTGCAGGACCTTGGGCACCTCACTTGTTCCCGGGCCTCGGTTTCCCCACATGTAACACGAGGGGCTGTGGATGGACCTCTAAGTTTTCTTCCAGCCCTTGCCTTGCTCAATCTGCTTACAACAACATCCTGTGATTCTCTAAGGGCTCTGTATATACCAGACAAATGGTATGCATTTGCCTAGCAGAGCTGGGAGGGCCTGCATCCCAGGGAGCTGTGAACGGGGAAAGCCTCCTGCATCCCTGGCCCCTTAGGATCTTAGGGGATCACACAGATGTACCTCTTGTATCAGAGCTGGATGGAAGGGCTCCTCCCCTCCAACTCCTCTCTTACAGCCAGCAATGGATTTTTCCAAGGACCCAACAGGGCCTTCATCCCCTTTTCTCACCTTATTGTGTCACAGGATTCTAATGGCTTACATGTCACAGGGTTCAAATATGATTTTTCACTTCCACCAGACTTGGGTTTGAATTCCTACTCTATTATTTAATTACATTCATTATAAACTTTATAATTTACAAATAATATAAATATAGCATCATAAATTATAAAATAAAAATTAATTATAATAATTAATATTTAATTATATTATTGTGTGACACCTCTGTTTCATCTCCCAATAAAAGGGCTCATGCCTTCCTGTGCAGCTAGCCCAGGCTTGAAATCCAAGGACAAGAAGTAACTGGAGAATTTATTATGGTATTTACTCTTCTGGTGTCCTCCCCATTTTAGCCAGACTGGGCTTCTCCCCATCCCTTTAACATACTGCTTTCTTCAGCCTTCCTTAATGTTGACCCAAATCTTCTCCATTCCTTAAGGCATACCTCATATTCCTTCTCTGGGAAGCCTACCCTGACCAAACCTGGTCTCCCAGAGATTTCCCTCCTCCAAGCTCCTGGGCCAGAGAGGGTCATGTTAATAAACTTTCACAGCTGGAGAGCACCTGAGAGATAATTTACTCAAATTCCTTCATTTCGCTAATGAGAAAAATGAGGTCAAAATGAGTAAAATGAAGCTGCCCACAGACCCACAGGGAAGGAGCTAAAGTCAAATCTTTGGCTCAAAATCCACTGCTTTGTGGATCGAAAGGTGCTCTTTGGAATAACAAGGAAAAGGACCAGCCTTTTCAACCTCCCCGCTTGTATTTTACCAATTAGAATTCTAGTAAAAAGTCGATAGCCTCTATAAGGGCAAAGTCTGTGGGCTAATGCAAACTTTGTTGTTGATTCATTTTAGACAATTGCCAATTACAACACTCAAGTGAGGGGAACTTCATTGGATGGAAGGGATGATGGCTTTGGGTTTTGTATTTTTTTTTTATGGGGAGGTCAGATGCAGGAGAAAAAGACTTTGAATCCTAACTTTTTGTCCTGTTTTCTGTAACCTTAGGACGAGCTTCTTGGAATTATGAATAATAACAATAATAGCTAGCATTTAACTATTGGCAAAGCACTATAAATACTATCTTATTGGGTCCTTTTAATAATCTTGGGGGGTAGGTGCTATTATTATCATCTCCATTTTAGAGATGAGGAAACAGAGGCAGATGGGTTTGTGAAATGATTTGCCCCAGACTTTGCTAAGTGTTGGGGGTACAACCAGAAACAAGTAAAATAGTTCCCATCTTCGAGGAGCAAACATTTCAATAGAAGATGGTACATGTGCGGTAGCTAGAGGTGTTTTAGTCAGGAGTCACAGAGCTGATTAGCTGACACATTCTTTTCAAGAATGGCAGTGTCAGGGTTTGAATTACTACTCTATTATTTAATCATATTCATTATAAATTTTATAATTTATAAACTGAGAAATGGAAGGGAAGGAGAGAAAATGGGAGTGGGGTTCACAGGCTGCCCCATGGGGCAACATGATGGGAAGATCACTTGGGGAATGGGGTGGAGGGAGGCTAGAAATAAAGGGTGAGGTCTCATCAATCAGCTTCCCAAGGATCCAGGGCATGTTCTTGGTGCTCTAGGTCTTCAGTGAGATCTGAAATGAAAAAGCTTGGGGGATGTGAATTTACAGTTTTGTCTTCTTCAAGCTCAACATTCCTAATTCTTTAATATTATATGAGGATTAATGTTACATTATATGATCATATCATATAATATATGCTATATAAATATATATAATCTCATATATATTATTATATAATCTCAAAGCAACTTCAGCCCCTGAGGCAGTTAGTGACACAGAGAACAGTGTTCTAGCTCTGGGTTCAAGAAGAACCAAGTTGAAATCCAGTCTCAGATACTTACTTGCCCTGACCCTGGATAAATCACTTTCTATCTGTATCTCAGTTTTCTCACCTATAAAATGGGGATAATAATAATAGTGTCTACTTGTTGGGTATGAATGTTTATTCCCTTTCCTCACCTTCCCCATCTTGATTGTTATTCAATTGTTTTTTAGTTGTGTCTGACTTGGGGTTTTCCTGGGGTTATACAGAGATACTGGAGTGGTTTGTCCTTTCCTTCTCTAGCTCATTTTACAGTTGGGGAAACTGAGGCAAGCAGGGTGAAGTGCCTTTCTCAGGGTCACATGGCCAGTAAGTGTCTGGGGCTGGATTTGAACTTCATCAGGAAGATGAGTCCTCCTGACTCCAAGTTCAGTGCTCTAGCCAGCTGTCCCCTGGCTTGTCAGCGTCCTTCCTAAAAGGTGGATCTCAGACCTGGCGAGTAGAGCAGAACTGACCTTGTTCTGGTTCTGGGCAATGACTTGTGATCCTGGCTCTGAGTTTTTTCTCCCTAACCAGACTGCTGGTGCTTTGGGGCCAGGGTCCTGCTTTTTCTATGGTACCCTGGCCCCCCTCCTTTCAGTGGGGCTTTCCCCCACCCCTACTCCCCAGTCCCTTTCCATTTCCTTTCCTCCCCCTAGGGAGAGAGCACTCACTCCCTCTGTTTCTTCTCAAACACCCTCTCCTTAGAGCCTGGTGGGAATTGTCAGTGCAGAGAGATAAGGAGCAGGATGGATGGTTCTTACAGGAAGTTGCACCAAAGCTCTGGGCCTATTTTAATAAGTTAAGAATAAAGCCTTGGAGGGAGAAGGAAGGAGGGAAGAAAAAAGCCTGGGGGGGTGGGCAGAGAGGAGAAAGTGGTGGGGGAGGAAGAGCCCTCAGGGACAGAAAAATCCTCTTCCACTACAAATCTGGCATGGGCTCCTCGGGCCCCACACCCCTAATTCCTTCTGCCCAGGGCTTTATCTGAGACAGGAAATGAGATCTCTTGCCAGGATCCCCTCTCCTCCTCAGCCTGCACTCCCTGAATGCAAAAAGCTGGGAGAGACCTTAGGCCTCGGAGACCGTTGGAATGGCGGAGCTGAAAGAATTTGGAATGCTGGAGGACTTGGGTTCTAGAATGTAGGAGGCCGCCGGTTTACACCCTTGGTTTCTAGATAAGAGGGATCTGGTGGAGGTCTATGACAGAGCCAGGGCTACAGACCAGCCCTGCTGTTCCCCCCCTTTCCATTACACCTTGTGAATCCAGCACTCTGGCTCCGGTGCCTCCCAGAGGCATTCATTCTGAAATTGTGTTTTCCTTAGAAAAAGGCCCACTCTACTAAAGACCTCCCTCTGCTCTATGTCTTCTGTTACCTCCTTTCTCCCTCCAGGTCCAGCTGCCTTCCTCCACAGTAGTTAGAAGGGTCAGAATGAGAAAACTGGGAAAGAGGGAAGCAGCCCGACTCAGCAGGGACAGATCCTCCTGGGCTCCTGGAGCACCTCTCTCCCTTCCCAATTTGTTCCTCTCTGGGATCCGAGGGCTTTGATAGTTCTGGCCTTCCTCCAGGGACAGCGTAGCTCTGAGGACATATGGAATGTTTCCTGCCTTCCACAGCAGGACCCGAGAACATCAGCCAGAGAGAAAACAACTCCAGGGCCCCCAGAAGGAGGGTTTCCACCTTTACTCTGTTTTTATAAGGAGAGAGACAGAGAGGGAGAGAGAGGCAGACAGAGAGGGACAGAGACAGAGAGACAGAGAGAGAGAGAAAGAGACAGAGACAGAGAGAGAGAAGGAAGGAGGGAGGGAAGGAGAGAATGGAGGGAGAAAGAGAAGAAGGGAGAGAAGAGGGAGAGAGAGAGAGAGAGAAGGAGGGAGGGAGGGAAGGAGAGAATGGAGGGAGGGAGAGAAGAAGGGAGAGAAGAGGGAGAGAGAGAGAGAGAAGGAGGGAGGGAGGGAAGGAGAGAATGGAGGGAGGGAGAGAAGAGGGAGAGAGAGAGAGAGAGAAGGAAAGAGGGAGCTTGCTTTAATTGCAGCCAAACTTCCTCCCTATGTTTACACTCTTGGCTCTGTCTTGGAGCTATTTCAACGGGCTCTGCTCCCACCAGTTCTGTCTCATTTCATCAGCTGGCTTCAGCACAGTGTCTTATAAACTGGGATGCTTTTAAGGCTGCACGGGCCAGGGTCTGTTCCCCACACCCTCTTCCCAGGAGAGCCAGAACGCTCCAGCCCTGTCTTGGCTCCTTTCTCCAGCCCTATGGCAGAGGGCCTCTTTCTAAACGATCAGGTCTGTTGCTTCCATATGGGAAATTCTAATCCTAGTCCCTCAGTGAAAGCCCTGGAGAACCTAGGAACCAAGTCAAATGGCAGAGTCGTTAAAGACTTGAGAACACAGGCCGCACAATCTTCAACTTGGAAAGGTCCTTAAAAAACAGAATGTGGAGGAGCCAGCGGAATTTATAGAACAAGGAAAGTAGAAGGGGAGGGACACAGTCAGATCTGTGCTTCAGGAAGATCAATTCAAGAATCACACAGAGATGGACTGGAGTGGGAAGAGACTGGAGGCCGAGAGACCCACCAGCAATAACCCGAGTGTGAAGTGATGAGGACCTGTGTCAAGGCCCTGGCAATGGGAGAAGAGGGAAGAGAGGATGAGAAGGTAGAAAGGATGGAATAGAGCTAATGATTGGACCTGGAGGGGAGGCTTAGGAGCCGAAGGGGACCCTTGTGGCTACCATATTGGTACCCTTCACAGGCATAGGGGAGTTAGGAAGGAGAAAGGGGTGCTAGTGGGAGTAGTGGATAACAAGTTCAGTTTGGGATGCGTTGAATTTAAGATATCTATGGGATATTCAGTTCCTGATGTCCCTAAGGACTCTGAATCTTTAATAAATCACAGCTCTGATTAA
Organism: Sarcophilus harrisii; assembly: GCF_902635505.1. Classification (NCBI taxonomy): domain Eukaryota; kingdom Metazoa; phylum Chordata; class Mammalia; order Dasyuromorphia; family Dasyuridae; genus Sarcophilus; species Sarcophilus harrisii. The sequence continues at coordinate 225,451,206 of NC_045427.1, forward strand.
CTTGTGCATCTGAAATAAAAATAATTTGATTCCTTAAAAAAAAAAATTTGAATTGTTGAAACTAAATGGGACTTTAGGGCATAAGAGCATCGGCTGCTGGGAGACTGGCTTCACACAGATTTGTCAAACATAAGGCCTGCAATACTCCTCGAATGTAGACCAAACCAGTTTAAAATGTAATTGGGAAGTATTTAATGAAATAAATAAAAATACTATAAAACACAGATAATATTAATATGTTGCTTCCTAAGTCAATATTTAGCTTGCAAAGATTGTTATCCAAGCTTTATTGACCCCTGTTTCTATTTGAGTTTAATGCCATTGATTTAGAACATAAAATGTCTTAGAAATGACCTTAGAAACTGTCATCTCCCAAATTACCAAAGATCTCTTAATTGCCAGAACAAATGGACTTTCCCTCAATCTGGATTCTTAACCTGTTTGCAACTTTGTTGACCACTTTTCTTTTTCTTTCTTTTTTTTTTTTTTTTTTGGTACTCTCTTCTGGTTTTCTTATCTATCCTAAATGTTAGTATCTATTATTATTATCTTATCTTATCTTATGCTCCTTAGCTAACTTAACTGATTCTTCCTTCATATTATTCATGCCCACTTACTGTGAATCTCTCTCCAGGGTCTGAACTGTCTCTTCTCCCTCTATACTATGTCCCTTGGTGATCCCATAAGCTCTTCTGGATTCAATTATCATCCTTAGGTAGATAATTCCCGCATGCATGTATCCAATCTTAGTCTCCATTTTGAACACCAATCCCACACGATCAATCGCCTCAGGCTGTTTAGAAGCAGACATCTCATAGGCTTCTGAAACTCAAAATATTCTAAACCAAACTCATTATCTTTTTTCCTCAGTCCTTCCTTCTTCCACACTTTCTTATTGCTACTGAGGGCATTGCCAGCCAACCAGGATTAACACCTTATTTGCACTCATTTCTTCCCCAACTCAATCCATTGTCAATCAATAAACATTTATTAAAGTGATGGTATATTTCTATTATTGTTCTGTAAGAAATGAGGAGCAGGCTGATTTCAGAAAAGCCAGGAAAGATTTACATGAACTGACGCTGAGTGAAGTGAGCAGAACCAGGAGAACATTGTACAGAATAACAGCAAGATTAACTGTGATAGACTTGGCTCTTCTCAGCTATGAGGTGATTCAAGACAATTCTAATAGACTTGGGATGGAAAAATGCCATCTTCATCCAGAGAAAGAACTATAAAGACAATGTAGGTTGAAGCATAATATTTTCACTTTTTTATGTATGTTTTTTTTTCTTTCTTGTGGTTTTCTCCTTTTGTTCTGATTTTTTCTTGTATAACATGACAAATATGGAAATATGTTTAAAAAGGTTACACACATGTTTATTTTATATCAGATTGCTTGCTGTCTTGGGAGGGAGGAGATAAGGGAGAGAGGGAAAAAATTTTGGAATACAAAGTCATGCAAAAAAATGAATGTTGAAAACTATTTTTAATGTATTTGGAAAAATAAAATACTATTAAAAATGAACTATTAAGTACCTACTAAATGCCAGGTACTGGGCTAAGTAAGCACTGGGGATTTTTAAAAAGAGGCAAAAGATAGATTCTGCTTACAATCTGGAGGGGACAACATGCAAACAAATATAATGCAAAGCAAAGTATATACAGGATAAACAGGAAAGAATTAATAGCAGGAAGGCACTAGAACACATTAGAATTAATTTTGCCATTCCTATCTCGTTAACGTCTCTCATAAATTGTCCCTTCTCTTCATTCACATAACCATAATTTTAGTTCAGGTACTCCTCCTCTTGACTATAGTAATAGTCTTCTAGCTATCCTCCTTGCTTTAAATCTCTTCCTCTTCCAATCCATCCTCCATTTATCTGACAAGATGATAATTTTAAAGTAAAGTTCTGGCCATGTCATCGCCTTGTTCAGTGAGTTCCTGTGGCTCTCTGTTCCTTCAGGATGAAAACCAACTTTAATTTTTTGGCATGTAAAGCTCTTTATAACACAGATTCTTCCTTTATTTGGTAATGAGATGGTATAGTGCTGGGTCTAGAATTCAGGAAGACCTCACATATTTATTAGTTGTATGACACTGGGCAAGTCACTTAACCTCAGTTTGCCTAAGTTTCTTTGTCTGTAAAATGGGAACAATAGGATGAGTGTGAAATAAGATCATATTTGCAGAGTATTTAGCCCAGTGCCTAATAAGCACTATATACATGTTAGCTATTATTATGATTACTTTTCCAGTCTTCTTACATTTGACTCTCCTAGCTGCACTATTCTACTTGTAGTTCCCCAATATGACACTCCATTTTCCTATCTCCCTTCTTCAAGCCTTTGCATTGGCCATCCCTTGAAAGGGTTAGGTAGAATCACTGTATTTGATTTGGTACTTTGACTAGTACAAATATTTTAAAATAATTAGATCAGAAAATTAGAACTGAATGGGAACATGGCTGATATGTTTTCCTGAATCAGTTAAATCCATTTTTTTTTGGTAAACGGGGTTACCTCCTAGACCCCCTTTTTGGGTTGTTGGATTTTTTGTTTTTGTTTTTGGTATTTTTTTTTTTTTTTAGTGGCAAAGCAATTGGGGTTAAATGACTTGCCCAGGGTCACACAGGTAGGAGGCATTAAGTGTCTGAACTCAATTTTGAACTCAGGGCCTCCTGACTTCAGGTCCTATGCTCTAACCATTGTGCCATCCAGCTGCCCCTTCCTCATTATTTTGCAGTGAAAGGAACAGGATATCTCAGCATCTGGGAAGAAGGAGTTTTGAGCATCTGGATTTGAGAGGCTGTTCTGAACTGTGCTGGAGAAAGATGTCCCAGAAAGTCCTTGGTTCTATGGCCACCCTCCAGGAGGATCTGGGTTAAGTGAAGCTCCAAGAAAATTTCCCCGACTCCTCCCCTGTTGCTTGTCTGTCCCACAGATACTATAACATGATCTGAATCACTGCCCAAATGTTCCCAGTAAAACAAATTTTGTCTTGACCAGAAGGAGATTGAGAGCTCACTAGAGAGGATTGTAAATGAGGGACGAGTGTTTCTTAGGTGTTGGGGATTTTTCCTATGTGAGGACTCCTGAATGATTGTGACTGAACTCAGAATTTTTCATCTACAATAAACTGCCCACGACCAAATAGAAGGAAAGTAAGTGGACCTTAGGGATCATTATATTGCCCCTAGATTTAAAATGAGCTAATCCTTGCAACGGGGTGTTAGACCCTCTGCCCGGAATGCCCTACCCCCTGCCTTCTGTTTCCTGAGTTTCTTCAAGACTTAGCTGGAATTACACCTTCTGCAGGAGGCTGTTCCCAGGCTTCCCCGTTAAAATGCCCTCCCTTCTCAACCTGCCTCCCATCTACCTCATAGGTTTGGGGTGTGTTCAGTTACTCACCTGTTGTCTCTTCCTTTAACCATAAGACTCACGGTCAGAGAGGACAGTTTTTGCCTTTCTTTGTATCCCCCACCCGCCTGACCCATAGCTCGCCCTTAGGAAATGCTTGTTGATTGACCAGCAATCAGACCTGGAAGGGAGCTTAGAACACGGAGCATAATGTTACATTTCATCCAACCAAATTAGACAGGCATTTATTAAACACCGCTGTGTGCCAGGCATTGTGCTAGGTGCTGAGGAGATGACGAACATGAGATAATTTATACTTTCAGAGAGCTTACTTTCATTCCACTGCAGAAAAACATCACTTACGCAGGTAAATAAGGAGATTATCTGGTAACACAGCGGGTAAAGTGCTGGACCAGGAGTCAAGAATTCCCAAGGGTAAATCCTGCCTTAGACACGGACTAGCTGTGTGATCTTGGACAAGTCACTTCATCCCTGTCTGCCTCAGTTTTCTTAGCTGTAAAATGGGGATAATAATACCTATCTCCCAATATTGTAATGAGGGTAAAATGAGGTCATATTTGTAAAGCACTATATGAATACTAACTATAAATACAAAAAAACTGACGTAATAAAATTTTGCTTTAAGGAAGGAGAGGAAGCAATACCAACCAGGGGGAATTAGGTAGGAGCTCTTGTAGAAGGCACTCGGAGGGAGCAAGGCAGAGGTGGAGAGAGAGAACCTTCCAGGTATGGGGGACATTTGTGGAACGTCATGTAAGGGGGACAGCAGGTGGGAGGCAGTTCTGCTGGGACATAGACTATGTGTGGGGGAGTAATCCATAATCAGTCAGGAAATGTAGGATGAGGTCAGAAGGGCTTTAAACGTCAACAAAGGTTTTGTATTTTATCCTAAAGGCCATAGGGAACCAGTGAGGATTTTTGTGCACAAAAGTGACACGGTCAGATCTGCAAGGAGTCCTCAGGTGTAGAATGCTAGAGTTGGCAAGAACCTCAGAACCTGGGAAAGACAACTGCAGCAAAAGAGCTGAAATCTAGAGCACAGAATGTCCAAACTGGAAGGTCCTTGGAATACGGAACATGGAGTGGGCAAGTTCCTCGGGTTGCTCCATCACTGCCTCTCCCTATTGTGTCTTGCACAACATACCTGTCTCTCACACTAGGACAGCTGCCAAACCACAGCACCATGGAGTTTCCACATCTCCCCTCCATTGACGGGAGGCCGTGACGCTCATCAAGCTTGGAAATCATTTGCCATTTCCTGGCTATGGGAACTAGGGACTCTAACTGGACAGCAAGGGACAGAGGAATGTCCTTTAAGTTGTCTATTAATATTGGTGCCTCTTCTTCCTCCTCCTGATGTTCTTCCTCCTTGACTATCTGCCTGTAGGCTGAATGGATGCTGGGAAGGCAGGGGGGGACAGGCCCGTAGTCCTGGCTCTGCTGACTAATGGTTGTGGGATCTCCCCATTCTTAGTTTTCTCAGCTACACAAGGGGGATGAATCGTGTTCATAAACTCATAAGGTTCAGGAAAGTACTTTGTACAGTGCCAGGGGTCCTCAAACTTTTAAAATAGGGGTCCAGTTCACTGTCCCTCAGACAGTTGGAAGGCCAGACTATAGTAAAAATAAAAACTTTGTTTTGTGGGCCTTTAAATAAAGAAACTTCATAGCCCTGGTGAGGGGGATAATTGTCCTCAGCTGCCACATCTGGCCCACGGGCCGTAGTTTGAGGACCCCTGTGTCACCTTGAACTGCTATAAAAATGATGGTGGTAATTATTTTTAGGGGGGTAGTGGAGTTGAACCCATAGTTTTCTGTAGTGGAAAGAGTCTTGGATTTGGGGGGTCAAGGCTTCAAACGCTAACTTGGTTACTTACTGTATTGGATGAGTCACTTCCCTCTCAGTCTCAGTTTCCTCATATGTAAAATCAGGGGTTTAGGTGGGATGCTTTTAATCCCGAGATGCTGTGATTCTTTGAAGAGGGTGTGTTGATAGAAACACTAGAAAAGGCACAAGCTTGTCCCAGGAGACTGGTACTTTTTCCCTGGGACAAGGTCTCTGAAACAAAGGGGATCTGACTGAGCAGACATTCCTTTCTATTTATAAGTAAGGGATTAGGATGAAAGTTGTGTGTTCCGTAGTAAGGAATCTGGGTCCAAGAAAGGGCAAAGTTGTTTTGTTTTATCTTTGCTTCAAGTCCCACCATTTATTTAGAGCAGGGTGGATAGGGAACCTGGGTCACTGAGTGGATAAAACGCTGAGCCTGGTATCAGGAAGAACTGAGTGCAAATTTGGCCTCAGACACTTACTAGTTGTGTGGAAAAGTCACTTCATATTTGCCTTAATGGCCTGGAGGAAGAAGTAGCAAATCACTCCAATCTCTTTGGGGTCCTGAAGAATCGGATAGGACTAAACCACAGGATATAATATACTTTTCTGGATTCTGCTCCCAATTCTGTTGCTTATTATGTGGGTAAGCCAGGGCAGGTAATTTGTTCACTTGGCTTCTATTTCTTAATCTTTAAAATGAGGGGATTGGGCTTTCCAGCCCAAATCTATGAACCCATGTTCTTATATTGTATCCCATGAGTAAGAATGAGAGTCATTGGTATGCAAATAGACAGAGGGGAGATCCCCATGAACTAAGGTGATTCAATAATAATCAATGAACTATTATTCTCTATCCCCTCAGGCTCTATGCCAGATTCTGGGAATATAAAGGGAAAAAAAGGGAGTCCTTGATCTCAAGGAGCTCACAGTAGAATAAGGGGAAAACAGCACACAAAAAAGAGGCTGAGAGGAAGAAGGGTAACATCCAGTTTGGGGCATAATGAAGTCCAGACAAAGTCAGGATAAGAAATGGTGAGTGGATTCCCCAAGACCCCACCTAAAAGGGAGGATCTGGGAGGATCTGTCCAGTGTCTGCCCTCTGCTCTTTGTTGAGACTGAGAAATCCATAAGGTGTGAGGGTCAGAGTTGCCATGGTCCAGATGGATAGTTTCTGGAGACTAGTTTGTTGTAGTCAAGAAATACAGTTGGATGGGCAAGCCATGAGTCAGATGGAGATGCTAAGGTGTCATGGCAACAACTGCAAACTACCAGGTAGGAGGTGAGGTTCTAATCCCAGTTCTGTTTCTCCTTAGTTATACACTATGGCCAAGTCCCTTTCCTTTTCAGAACTTCATTTACTCCTCCAAAAATCAGGATGAGGGGGATGGAGTGGACCTGATAACCCCTAAAGTCCCTTTCAGGATTAACATTTTATATTGCTTACATAATTCTTCTAGCTCTGACATTCTGTAGTTTATGTTCTAAGGCTCTTTCCAGCTCTGATTTTCTATGTTCTATATAAAGGCTCCTTCTATTTTGAACATTCTATATTGTGTTCTAGGTCCTTTTTAACCTAGATGTTTTATATTCTGAGATCTCTCCTAGCTCTCTTTAAGAAGGTATATCTTATGCAATGGCCAAACCCATCCAGGCAGATGGACTAAAGCAAGGAAAGGGTAACCGAGGGGCTTCAGGTGAGATGGGGGGATGTTAACCCCAAGCAGGTAAAAACGTCTGGTTTCAGATCCAGCTCTTGATGTCTATTCTAAGTCAAGTCACAGCCTCCCTTATCTTTAGGTTCTTAATCTATTTTTTAAAAAGGAGGCACTTGAACTAGCTAGTCTCAAAGGTTCCTTCTGTGATTCTGACTGGAGTACCATCTGATGAGGCAGAGAATCAAGAAGAATGAAAGGGTAGGTGAGGATTATATGGATTAATGGACCCTGAAGAAGAGAATCTGATAAGTGTATGTGTTGGAAAGTGATCAGTGAGGAGACCAGTCTGGCTTGGATGGAAGGTCTACACAGGGAAACTGTATAAAGACCAGGTTAGAGAAAAAAGTAGGGAGGGTCGTATTTCAGGGGACATTGAATATTATGTTGAAAAGCCAGCAGAACTTTGATCCTACCCCCTGACTTTTCTGTCTGTTCCTCTGTCCTCCAACTCTAACTCATTCTCCTGGCTTTTCTCAGCTGAGTCCTAGGACCAAAGTCTGGCAGCACTTAGACTGGTTTCGGTAAATCTAGGTGAACACCCAGTTATTTTCACCACCTTCCTCCTATCTGGACTTCCTTTCCTGGGAAAATCCCTGTGTGGGAGCCCAATGCCCCGGGCTCTGCCAAAGAGACAGATGGGGGCATTTTCCAGGTAGCTGATGCAAAGATATGACCAGAGCCTTTTCTGGAAGTACAAACATCAGGCAAAGAGTAAGTGGGATTCTCCAGCCCCTGACCATGAGGGCTTCAGAAGGGTTCTCAGAAGAGAATCATAAATTGTCAGAGCCATTATAGAGAATGTAAAGTGTTTGTTCTGGAAGGAACCTTAAGACATAGAATGTGAAAGTTGAAAGAAAATGCAGCCATAAAACATGCCTGGAAGGAACTTTAGAGCTCATCCTACCCAATTCTCATTTTATTATTTTTTTTTACTTAATTTAAAAAAAATTAAAATTCAACTTAATAATTTTTAATGAACACAACAAAATTTTATCTCCTTCCCAACTTTCTTCTTCTCCATTGCAAATCAAAACCCTTGTAATCAATTTGCATAGTCAAATAAAACAAACCCCTGCATTGTGTTAATCAGATCTTAAAACCCTTTGATGCTATTTGTCTTTATGACCCCTTCCTTTTAAAGATGAGGTGACTGTGATCTAGAAAGATGAAGGGCCTTGTCCAAGGTTACACTGGGAGTTAGTGCATATTGAAGACTTGAACCCAGATCTCCTTCTGTTATACCTCAGCAGAAGCTGAAACATGAAGGTGGGGGTAAGGGTGAGAAGTGGGGCAGGAACACAGTCTGGTCTTAGGTCCCAGCTAGAGAAAGGGTCTCCCCACAGAGTCCAAGCCCCCTCCCACTCCCATCCAAATGGCTTCCTGCCCCTTTGGTTAGGAGGCTGTCCTGCCAGCCACTTGTGAACTCCAAAATGCCCTCATTGACACTTAGGTGGGGAGGCCAGCCTGGCTCCATGGGGCCTGATAGTCCAAGCTCCGGGCTCCAGTGGGGCCTCCCTTGCTCACCCCTCGCTGCTTGGGGGGCCCCAGGTCAGGTGTGGAGGGGGCAGGGAAGCAAGACATGACAGAGATAGTGTGAAGTCATGAAGAGTCACCTGGAAGGGCACAGTGAGCCATGAGGTCTGTTCCTAACCCCTTCTTCTTTGTCCATGTGTTCTAAGAATCTAGCAGAAGGTCAGATGGACAGCCAGCACTTAATGGTAACTCAGTGGTGTTTGTGCTTGGAAGAGATCAGGGAGGGGATGCCATGACACGCAAGAGAAATGAAGGAGGGGCTGCAAAAGGTCTCCTGCCCAACTTTCCCCTCCAGAACTACCTGGGTCCAATGGCCAGATAGAGATCAGGACGACTGCAGAGGCCCTGGATACAATGGAAGACCTTGGCCTTTTTGAGCTAAAGCTAGGGGACAATTGAGACAAAGAATTTTCTCTTGTCCAAAAATCTAAATAAATGAATGCATGAATCTGGGTGGCAAAGATCCTCTGGCCAAAGCAGAAACCACTGCTATTTATATTCAAACTGAGTCAGTCAGGCCCCAAACAGACCAAGACAACTGGAGATGGCCCTAGATGGAAAGGGAAAAACTTGGCTTTTTCTACACTAAAGTCTTCAACAGGACAAGTCATTTTCACCACTTCTGGGAAGGAATTTCCTCCCGGGAACCTGGAACAAGGTGGGATGGAGCAGGAGGAAGCTGTTAGATTATAGTCAGATTTCAAACCTCCTAATAATGAGACCTAGTGAAAGGAACACAGGGAAAAGATTGCTGGATTTGGTTGGATTCAGGGGAGCTGAGCACAAATCTCACTCCTGTGTTATCACATCAAATTATTTAACATGGATGGCCCTCCACGTCCGTGTCTAGCAAATGACACGGTTGGGTCAGATGTCTTGTGGGGTTCCTCAAATTCTCCATCTGTGGTTCTGTGAAAAGTAGAATAGCTTGTCTTGGTAGGTAGAGACTCCTCTCACTAGGGGTGTTCAAACCAAAACTCCATAACAACTTGTCAAAAAAAAAAAAATACTACACTTGGTGCAAAGTTTGATGGGATGACCCTTAAAAACTTCCTACTTTGATATCCTATCCTATTTTCTTGGGTGGTGGGCAATGAGGCTAATCCAGATATAAGAAAAATATAGGGAAAATATTTATTGTTTTAATAACTAGGAAGACATTCAATTTCAGGGTTGTTTTGTTTTGGGGGAAGATGGGAAGGCAGAATGTGTAGGATTGAGACAGGAAAAAGCATCTCTTCTAAGAAATAAAGGGGAAACCCAGGAGTTATGACCCAGGAAAAAGGATTTCTTCTCTTCCCCCATCCATTTGCCTTGTCCCTGGAACAGTGAGATTAAGAGGTATGGGAGATAAAACCTGTCCTCTTTCCTGGAAGGGACATATTAACAACCAGGTACAGCTCAAGTCCTTGGTGATTACAGCCCTTACTGACCCTCTGCCTTCTCACATCACAGGCTCATAACATTTAGAGCAGGAAGGAACCTTAACTATCATCAGGTTCAACCTTCTGGTTTCACAGGGCAGGAAGAGAGTCCCAGAGAGGTTAAGTAGCATGATCTAGTTTGTTTATTAGGGGTAGTAAGTTGCTAAGTCAGAATTCAAACCCATATCTTGTGGAACTCAAGTTTCTCTTCACTCAAAAAGGCCCCACATGTGTAAAAATACTTATAGAAGCCCTTTTTTGTAGTAGCAAAAGGCTGGTAATAAAGAAGAAAGTGTTCCTTATTTGGGGAGTGATAGAACAAAATAGGACATTTGACTGTAATGTAATACCATTATGTTATGACAAATGAGGAAAAGAAGGAAAAAAAAAGGCTTCAGAGAAACTTGGGGAGGTTTGTATGAAACAATGTTGAGTGAATGGTTAGAACCAGGAAAACAATTTATACAATAACAATTTGTAAAACAACATTTGTAAAGACAAGCAACTTTGAAAAACATGACAACTCTGATCAATGCAATGACCACTGATGATGTTCAAGAACTGATGAAATATCTTATCTACTTCTTGACAGAGAAGTAAATAGCCTTAAGACTCAAGATGAGACAAATATTTCCGGTCATAACCAACACAGGAATTTATTCTACTTGAGTATGCAAATGAGTTACAAGGGTTTTGTTTTTCTTTCTTTCTTTCTTTCTTTTTTTTTTTTTTTAGTGAGGCTAGAAGAAGAGAAGGAAATAAAATAAATGCTTGTTAATTAAAAAAAGAAGAAGAATTTTTTAAAAAGTTAGGTTCCCTCCAATCTACCTTTAAAGTTTGTCAAAGAACAAGTTTGACCATGGTACTCCTCTACTCAATAAACTTTAATAGTTTCCCCAAAATGAGATAGTATTTGTAAAGCATTTAGTACAGTGCTCAGCACATAGTAGATACTTTTTCCTTGCCTCAAGAATTAAATCTAAGCTCCTGTATTTGGCTTTTAAATTCACAAGATGACCTCAGCCTGCTTTCCTTTCTTTACCATATATTACTCAACTTTCTGTGAGCTATAGTCTAGCCAAATTGGTTTTCTTATTAATCCTTATATATAACACCTCATTGCTTCATAGTCTATTTTCCATTTCCACACCTTCAAATGGACTTTCTTCTAGGTCTAGAAAGTACTCCAACCTCACTTCAGCATCTTAGAATTTTTCCTTTAAAATTATGCTCATCACTTTCTCCTGGAAAACTCTCTCTCTCTCTTTTTTTTCTTCTCACAGCTGTCTTCCCCTACATAATTTAACTATCATTTATTTGGAATGTATATTATACATATTTATGGATGTACACATTGTCTCTTCTGTTAGAATATAAGCTTCTTGAGAGTAAGAACTGCTTCACTCTTATAGGGTCTGACACATTCTCTCCCTATCATTCTTACTCTTGGACTAATCTCCAATCTCTCTCTATTCATTGTCTTCTTCCCTGCTGCTTACAAACATGTCCATCATCCTCAAACAAACAAAAAACTCACATTGTCTGTCTATTCTTACTGGCTGCCATCCTATAGCTCTCTTCCCTTTTATGGTTAAACTCCTTGAGAAGGACATCTACAATCTTTTCTTGTCACTCTCTTAATTCTCTTGACCCTGGCTTCCAGCTCCAACATTCAACTGAAAATACTCTCTCCAAAGTCTCTGTCAACCCTAATCACCTTTTCTCAGTTCTCATTTTTCTTAGCCTCTTTGCACCTTTGAAGTCATCAATCATCTTTTTCTTGATAATCTTTTCTAAGTTTTTCTTGGTTCTTCCTTATCTGACTGCTCCTTTTTTCCTTTGCTGGAAGGAAACATGCTTAACTGAGGGCATGTCTCAAAGCCTATTCTTTTCTTCCTTTATACCATTTTGCTTCCATGGTTTCAATTCTCTCTATGCAGATATACTTAGATCTGTTTGTTCAGTTAGGGCTGACCTTGATCTGTCTACTGAACATCTTGAACCTGATGCTCCATAAATATGTTATATCCAGCAGGTCCAAAAAAGAAACTCATCCCCAAACCTCTTCTCCCTAATTTCTCCATTATTGTGAAGGGTCCTACCATCTTTCCAGTTTACCCAGGGCAGAAACCCATCTGTCATTCTCAACTTCTTTCTCTCTCACTACCTAATTAGTTACCAAATTGATTCTACCTTCAAATATCTCTTGTATAAAATTGGCATATACAGGTAGTTAGGGAGGATTAGTACTTTTGGTGCAAGGGCTGCTGAGCCTTTTCCAGGGTGTCCATCTGCCACCCAACCATCACCTGTGGCTCCAAGAAGACTCCAACCACATTCTAGTAAACTGTTTTGTCAAATGGACTAAACCAGGTTGAAGGTAATTGATAGTCCTCAAACTCACTGGTGAGTTAGAGGGGTATTTTCTCCAAGCATATGAAAATATCTTGAGCAGAACAGGCAGAATTTGTTCCAACAGGCCCGCCGAACCAGGGGTTGTGGAGTCCATAGAGCCTGTGACTCTGCTTCACTTCAAGACAATTGATGCATGAATCAAGAGACATCACCCATCCCCTGACACAATAATTTGATTTCTCATTGAGCATGAAGAACAAATCCATTGTATGTACCTCCTTCTCTTATACTGCCTCCATCTTGGCGCAGGTTCTTTTCCTGCCATGGATTGCACTATTGCAATAGTTGGCTAAATGATCTATCACAAATCTCTTCCTATTCCAATCCATTTTCCTCCCAGCTGTCAAATGATTTTCCTAAAGCACCGGCCCGACCATATCACCATTTTACTCAATGAACTTCAGAGATACCTTCTTATCTCCAGGATCAAATATAAAATCATCCATGGATTTTAGAGCCCTTCATAATCTGGTCTCCTACCTTTCCAGTCTTCTTATAGCTTGTTTTCCTGTTACTCTTGTAATTCAATGACAGTAACTGTGCTGTCTTTCCCCAAATTACTAGCTTCTGATTCTAACCTTTCTCCCTGATTATAATTGAATCTCTGTCTCTCTCTGTCTCTCTATCTCTCCCTGTCTCTCTGTCTCTGTCTCTGTCTCTGTCTCTGTCTCTCTGTCTCTCTGTCTCTCTGTCTCTCTCTCTGTCTCTCTCTCTCTCTCCATCTCCAATTCTAGCTTCTCTCAGTTTCTGCTCAAGCCTCGCCTTCTGCAAAAGTTCTCCTTGTACATCAGTGATACAACCTCTTGGGACTATTACCCTAGATGTAGTTTGTTTCTCCTGAGTGCTTGCATATTGTCTTCCCCGCCAGGCTGCGATATCAGGGCCCCCTTTTACTTTTTATTTTTTATCTATCTGTCTTCTGGGGCTATCTCCAGAGATTAGTGCAGTGTCTGATGCACAGTATTCACCTAACCAATGCTTATTGACTTGACTCTTTCTTACTTGTGGGTCGTGGTTCCCTCAGAAGGAACCAGAGGGAATCGTGTCCATCTCCTCCCCCTGGTCCAGCCTGGGTGAGGGCAGCCCAGCCTTGGTCTGATCTAGCTGCTCCCTTGCTACTGCCGTGTTGTGGGAATGGTCAGAGGAGCTGGTGGGACTCAGAGGTCCCAGGTCGGACACTTGCTGCATGTGAGACCTTGAGTCCCTCATCTGTGTCTTGTGTGGGAGGAGCTGGTAGATGCCCTCCGAGACGATCTCCTGACACTTTGCTTTGTTGTCTCCCAGTCCCTAGCCGGTGCCGTCTGGCAGAGGGCCACTGGCCAGCGGATGAGCGGTTGGGGTGGCAGGGGGAGGAGGGGGAACGGGCCTGACGTGGGCAGGAGCAGCGGGAGGCTAAGTGGAGGCCCAGGCTGTGAGTCACTGAGAGGAGGTGGGCCCAGAGCCCAGTTCCTCTTTCAGACAGGGTTGGGAAGAGAGCTGAGGACTGATGGGGGAGTTGTTTGGGGGAATATTGGCCTTGGGGGAAATCCAGGGCCAAAGAGCCACTTGTGAACTGCCTTGAGAGCCCCTTCCTGGGCCCTTCCCTCCAGCAGGACATGGGAGAGACTCGCTGGTCCCGGCCCCAGGGGTATGAGCTCCCAGAGCACAGGACCGGCAGGCACAGGAGCTGAGACCGCTTCCCGGCCCTGGTCCCTCGGTCTTCTCACCAATAAAGCCATAGGGTGGCCCAAGGTGGTCTCTAAATTCTGAGCACAAGGGTAAAGTCCCCTTGGACCTGAAGTGCTCTTGGCCTGGAACCTCCCTACCCTGCACCAGTTGGGAACTGCACAGCAGAACTCAGGGTGAAATTTGTTTCACACTAATTCCTATCTCAGTCTCCCTAGTTTGTGCTTTGATTCCAAATTGGTGTGTGTGGGGGGGTACCTGGAGGTGATAGGGCTCTGAATTTAGAGTCAGGAAACTATTTCTGGCTGGGATACTAGCTGCATAGACAAGTCATTCAGCCTCAATTTCCTCCTCTGGAAAATGGGATAATAACATGGATACTGCTTACTCACAGCATTATTGTGAAGAAAGCACTTTATACCTTGGTGAACTATGGAAATGTGGCTTATGGGATCATGTGATTTGGAGTTGAAAGGGCAGGGAAAGATAATTTAATTTAGACCTCTTCATTTAACAGAAGAAAACTAAAAGTCAGGGTGGGAAGTGACTTGTCCATGGGAAAGTGAGGAAACAAGAATTTATTAAGCGCCTATTATTTGGTAGGTGTTATGCTAAGGACTTTACAAGTAATATCTCATTTGATTCTTATAACAATACTGGGAGGTGGATATTGTTCCCATTTTACAGATGGGAAAACTGAGGACAATTGTGAAATGACCTGCTACACAGATAGTACTAAGGGAGGATTTGAACTCAGGACTTCCAGACTTCAGCCCCAGCTGTCTACCCCACCTTGCTGCCCCACAATACCCTTACAGGTGAGCAGCAGAATCAGGACCTTGGATTTCAAACCCAGTGCTCTTTCTATCACAAGAGCTTCACAGGATAGGAAAGCATGGGTCAAATTGAAGAGAATACTCACACAGATGAGATCAACGATCCATGATTGGAGTGTTAATAGAATCTCTTCCCTGATACTCTTGAAGCCTCATTTGGGGAACTGAGCAAGGAAATTAATACAAACCATAATATAAATCTCAGTTCTTAGACTTTTTCTTTTCCCCACCCTATTCTCATCTTCCCCTTTGTAAAACATGTTGGCAATAAACAAGTAAACCTTATTCACATTGAAGTATAGATGGTAGTTTAAAATGTCTGTCAGAGGCCCTTGCATTTTACCGGCTGGTAGAGTTTTAAGGTAAAGAAATGAAGCCCTAACAGTGGGTTTTCAGGCACTTCTGAGAGAGTAAGGGGAAAGGAAGGTATTGGGGGGGGGGGGGGGGGAGGTCTTCAGGAGTCTCTCTTTAATCTTTGAAATATACGGCCTCTGGGTAAGATGGGCTCTAGTGTCTGAACTGTACTCTTCTTGCTTGGACCTGCACCTTGCCTCCCTGCCACACTGTGTGTGTGATTATGTCCCCTACGGTCATCAGCTGGTTTCTGTTGCCTTGTCACACCAGCTTAGCTGCCCTATGGCCACAGGCAGAGAGCAGAGCAGCAGGGTGGGGGGAAAGGGTCCCCTTCTCTAACCCAAGGTCTCAGGCACTGACTCATTCCATATCCCCAGGCCTAGGAGGAAGACAAAGCCCCTTTCAGGCTGCCTCTCTCTACCATCCCCCTGCTTTTAGTCCCTCCAGACCCTCGAGGATGTTAATGGCAGACCTGTTTTAGAATATGGAAGTAGCAGGTTCCACAAGCATCCAGGCTTTGCTATTTCTGGGTGCAGCTGAGCGGCAGTGGGTCTGCGTTTGGGCAAGATGTCCAAGAGAGAAAGGCATCTTTTACTGGTCAAATCCTTGTCCTTCAGGATCCATCATCAGAGCAGTGTGAGGGCAAACAGAGCCTCGCGTTTAGGGGAGATATAGGCTGTTTCTCACATACATTCTAGTTCTAGTCCAGTGGTTCTCAAACTTTTGTTTTCAGTATTTTTATCCTATTAAAAATTATTGAGGATCTCTCCAAAGCGTTTTTGTTTATCTGGGTTATATTTATAGACATTTACCATATTGGAAATAAAAACTACTTTTGAATTTGTAGACCCTCTAAAAGGGTTTCAGAAATCCCTAGGATTCTCTAGACTATACTTTGAGAACCACTGTTCTAGTCTCTCCACCTTTGTTCAGGCTGTTCCTAGCTGGAATGCACTTAATTGATGTTCCCTTCTTAGAATTCCTAGTTTTTGTTTTTGTTTTAAAGATTTGCTCAAAGGTCTCCTTTTCTAGGAAGTACTTCCTGATCCCATGTTCTCCCCTTCTCCACCCCTTTCCCCAGCTCCTAGTGCCTTCTCCCTCACTAAAAAATCACTTTGTATTTATTTTATTTTTATCTACTTATATTCATCCATCTATATCTGCCTTTATACCTATGTATATTCATCTACAACTATATCATTTATATTTATATGTATATCCATCCATATCCATCATTTCTCTCTATATTTCTTTCTTTGTCATCTATCTCTATCTCTTTTATCTCTATATCACGTGTGTGTATATGTGTGTGCAAGAGAGAGAAAGAGAGAGAGAGAAAGGAGAGAGAAAAAGATAGAGACAGAGAGAGACAGAGAGAGAGAGAGAGAGAGAGAGAGAGAGAGAGAGAGAGAGAGAGAGAGAGAAAGGGGGGGGGGGAAGAAGGTAAGGAAGAAGGGAAAAAGATGTACATAGTTTCTCCTGATGGAATCTAAGTTCCTTGAGGGAAGAGACAGCTTCATCTTTGCATCCCTAGTGGCTGACACAGAGCCTGGCTCACAGTAGGTACTCTTTCAGACATCACTGCCATGATGTCTCAGCTGCTCCATTCACCAGCCCCTTCTCCCATTCCTTCTTCCTTCTTCCTCTTCCTCTCCCATCTACTCTTTCTCTTCCTCCTCTTCCTGGGCATCCACTGTAGGGAGGGACCCAGGCTTTTTAAACTTCATTCCCCGGTCTCTGCTTCTGATTTTTCTATTTCCTTTTATTCATTATTTTCTCTCATTAGAATGTAAGATCCTTGAAAACAAGAAGCTTTCTTTTAAACTTGTATTTGCATCTTAGGCACTCCACATAGTGTTTGCTCGGCACATAATAAAAGTTTCATAAATTTCTGCTGCCTTTCCTTGCCTAATAAATGTTTGTTTGGTTGAAATGCTATCTTGGTATAGCAGAAAGAATAATAGTTTTGGAACCAGAGAATCAAAGAACACTAGTGCTACTACTTATTGATTGTGTAACCCTTGGCCAGTATTCACTTTTCCTCCCTGGCTCTTTCTTTCTCTCTCTCTCTCCCTCCCTCTCTATTTTGAACATTTTGGAAAGAACTTCATTGTATATCTAAAGAGAACAACAAACACTACTTGCAAACATATCTTAGATTGGTGGTAGCCACTCAAAGCAGATTTGGTGGACCTGGCAAGAAGTGCAGGTAGTTCTTGGTAGGGACAATTCTGCTATATATGTACATATATACATGTGTGTGTGTGTGTGTGTGTGTGTATAAAATGTACATATGTACATGCCATTGTCAGTGTTACTCCTGGCTGGGGTATCAGCCATCTATATGCCAGCCACAGAGCCCCAAATTAGCAAATTCCTTTTTTCTCCCCAGTTGTGATCTGTTCATTTATTTATTTATAATACATATTGCTTTATGAATCATATTGGGAGAGAAAAAATCAGAACAAAAGGGCAGAAAAAAAAACAGAACAAAAAAGTGAATATAGTATGTGCTGATTTACATTCAATCTCCATAGTCCTTTTTTGGGATATATATGGCATTTTCTATCTAAAGTCTATTGGGATTGTCTTGGATCAAATTCCTGTCTTTTTATGAGTGGCAAAGTGATAGTTACCCTGAAACCATCCCTTCCTGCTGGTTTAACTGTCCAGGGCACCTGGCCCTCCAGCTCAAGATCTCTCCCCCTCCCCAAGGCTTCCAAGGTGTCACTTAGGCCCCACGGTGGCCTCTAAACCTTAGTTTTCAGGTGTCTGAAATTAGAGAAATTGGTCTCGACTCAGTATTATTAACCTGGGGTCTATGAAATTGTTGGTTTAAAATTTTTTTTAAAGTTATTTTCTATTTTTTACATTACCATAGTATTCTATGTATTCTCTCTCCCAGTCATTTCATGTAACAAACAGAATTTTTGGAGAGGGAAAAAAAATCATCATAACTAATTAATCCATTTAAAAATTTGGAAAATGTGAGCAATGTATAACACCTGTGGGCCTCCCATCCACAAAGGCTAGGGTTGGATTGGGGGTTTCGTGTCATCTATCTTCATTCCAGTCCTATTTGATCTTTATAATTTTGTGACACTTACTTTTGAGTTTTCTGGTTTATCTTTTTTTCCTATTATAAAATTACATCTTGATAACTTTCTGTCAATATAATTGGGTCTTTTGTAATCCTGTGTATTTTATTTTACTCTTTAAGAATTGTTGTTTGTCCGTTCTCAAAGAGGCTCAGGACATCAGGGAGGAGATGCTATGATATGCAAGTGAATGGATTTAAGAGAGGAAGGGTTGGACAGGGTCCCCGGCCTCCCTTTCCGCTCCAGAGCCCTCTGGGTCCGGTGGCCAGACAGAGATCGGGAGCACTGGAGATGCCGAGGGAGACCTTGGCCTTTTTAAGCTAAGAATATTATTCCGAGAAGCGTCCACAGACTCCCCATAGGAAACTGGGGTCGGTGAGAAGGTCCTTCTCAACCCCAAGGGCTTTGTCTTGCTTCACAGTTGTTGAATGTCTTCCTCACCACAAACTGCGGGTGTTGTCCCTGTTCTAATAGAAGAGAAAAATCTGAATCTGGGGAGTCTGAAAGCGCTGCTAAGGCGGTGAGATCTGAATCCTGCTCCCAAGATCCTGAGCCCGTGACCTTTCCATTGCACGGGACGGTTCTGCCCCGGTTCTTCCCATTTTACTACTCCCTGACCCCAGGCGACTCTGTGGGAGTGAGTCACTTGCGGAGACGGACCGGGACCGTTCCCCAGCTTCCCCTCCTTGCCCGGGGGCTGCCCCATACATCTCCGCGCTGACAACCCGCCTGAAAGCCGGGAATTGACTGCGGCGGCGGCAGGGGAAGGAGACTCATCTCGTTACCCAACCGAGGGGAGAAAGGTCCCGGGGCTGGGGGTGAGTCAGCATCGGGCTGATTCGGCCCTGTGGTTCTCCTCCTCCTCCTCCTCCTCCTTCTCCTCCTCCTCCCCGCCAGCCGGGGAGCTCCCGGCCAGGTGGCTCCGAGCCCGGGGTGACTCAGCAGGATATGTCCCAGACGGGGACCGACCAAACAAGCCGTAACCCAGGGCAGGAGCCGGACCGGGCCGCTGGGCTAGGAAGGGTCCGAGCGGGCCCGGCCTGGCTGCGGGGCCCACGGGCCTGTCGGTCTGGGCCGGGGAGCATTCCGCGCTGCTGTCCGTCACGTCCGACTCCTGCGTTTATTGATCATTGATCTCTGTGGACTAAGGACATATTTAGTCAGGAATAAACTCGGAGCCAGGAGACTAGGAAGGCTCTGAGCGAGGTCCCGGGACAAAGCCCGACTCCACGCAGAAAGCGTCCGCCGGAGAAGGCTGGCTGCGGATGACAGTCCCAATAACGAGGCTGGAAGGGCCTGAAATCGGGGCTCTTCCAAGGAGTTTTGTCTAAAGGGGTATTGAAACGTGTCGGGCAAATAGTGGGACTGGTCGTGTTGTGAGGGCAGAAAGTGGCCCTGGTCCCACGCCCAAACCTTAGCCTGGGGTCCCTGAGAGGACTTCAGGGGAGGCTGTGGACTTGAATGGAAAAAAATTAGCTTCTCCTGCAATTTCCTACAATTCTGGATTTTTTAAAAACCCCAAAAATATTATTCTGAGAATAGATTTATGGGCTTCCCCAGAATGCCAAAGTGGTCCATGATATTAAGAAGGTCAAGAGCACCTGACCAGCACATTGGTTGGGAGATCTATGGGAGAAACAAGAATTGCATTATATAAATAATACAGGATGAAGAAAAATGTAAAAGGAGTTGTAGTCTTCATTGATCAAGATAATACCTAAAGTAATGAACTCATGTACTGAACTATAACACTATATATAAATATATCATACATATATAAAACTATAAAAACATTGTTAAAGAAAATGCTGAGAATGAGGTAATTGATTCAATTGTTACGATTTAAGAGGTTATCTACTCCAACTCCCTCATTTTACAGATACAAAGGAGAGGCACAGGGACTTGTACAAGATAGTAAGTATCAAAGAAAGGATTTGAATCCTCTATCTCCAAAATCCATGCTACCTTGCATTCAATCGTTCCTTCTAAAAATGTTTATTTAGCTTCAACTATGTAGAATGAGTAAAGTGTCTTTGGTAAAACAGATAGAAAACCACTTCCCCAGTCAAGAAACCCTGGGTTCAAGTTCAACCCCTTACACCTGGCTGTGTGGCAGCAGTTAATTATTTAATCTCTCAGTGACCCAAACTCATTGCTGAGCAGGTGCTGCTAGGTGCTGGTGAGGGACTTTCCTCAAGGGGAGTTTCCCTCTATCAGCCCCTCTCCAAAATGTGCAGGGAATGGAGGATCAAAGTCCAAAAAAGGGAAGCAACCTGCTTTCAAGGGGGTTACATTCCATCGTGCGTGGGGTGTGTGTGTGTGTGTGAGATTCTCCATGGAACTCCAAAGGCCCTTCCAGCTGTAAATTCCTGTGATTCCTATGACTCATTCCTTTAATGATTAGGGAGAAAGGGCTGCAGAGTCAGAAACCCTGAGTTAGAAGGGGACCTAAAACACCTAACTCTCTTATTTATAGAGGAAACTCAGAGAAGCCCAAGGATGGAAAGTGATTTGTTTAATGGTGTAAAACGAAGGTTCAAATCCAGAACTCTTTTCCATAACAGCATATTATATCTGTATTACATAATGAAAGTGGGTCTACGTTTAGTTCATAAACCTCACTTACAATAAATGCAAATTCTAATTAATATTTAGATCAATATAAAACTAACTCCTTGAGGTTTTTCTTGAATTCTGCTATCAAAACAGGTTTAGTATTTTAAAATTTTTATGGAGTTAATAATTAAAATATGAATATTTTAAACTATCTTATAATATAGATTTAATATTTTGATATTATTAAATGCATTGTTTTATTTAAATGTTTCATTTTAATAGGTATTTAAATCAATATTAATATGTTAATTGGGGCAATAAGGAGATACAGTAGATAGTGTTTTTCTTGATTTCTGCTACCAGAAGCTTTATTTTAAAATATTATATTCATAATTAAAATATTAAATATTTTCAATATATTCTACGACTGATTTAATATTATCAAATTTATGTTATTAAAATATTTCATTTAAATAATTAAATATAAGCTTTATTTCATTTTAAAATTAATTTTAACATGTTAATTGGGGCAGCAAACTAGTACAGTGGATAGAGTACTGGCCCATAGTCAAAAGGACCTGAGTTCAAATCCAGCTTCAGATATTTACTAGTTGTGTAACAACCTCCCTTCCCCCCCTGCAAAGTCACTTACTCCTGTTTGCTTCAGTTTCCCCATCTGTAAAAATGACTGGAGAAGAAAATAATAAATCACTTCAGTATCTTTCCCAAGAAAATCCTAAATGAAATCACAAAATACAACACGACAGAAAAATGAAAGAATAACAAATTAAATTTTAATAGTTACATTTCAGATCTAGTAGTGATTACAATTTACCAGCCATCTGTCTCTCAAAGAGCAAATTGGGAGATTCATGGAAATAGGTTCCACTAAGGATGTCTTGTGGACAAGAAGGTAAGTCAGATAGCTAGGGCATGAGCTAGTAGAAGGAGAGCCTCCGGCAACGCTAGAACTCTAACGACCTCGTCCAGAGGGTGAGCAGATGCTCTCTGGGAGCAAGTGGCAAGAGGTATCTGGGTGTGTGGTCTTTGATCTGCTTTAATGAGCTCATGATTACAGCAAAATATGGCTCGAGGAAACTGTTCAGGGCAAAAAATGTAAAAAAAAAAAATCATCTCAAACATGAGACAACTGGAAAGCAGTAGAAGGAGGAATAAAATCAGTGTTAGAGGTCTGTCCAGCTAACCGTGAGGGCTAGTGGGATTAGAAAGAAGGGAGAGGTCAAGGAGCTGGTTTAGTTGGTCAGGGACAGTTTGACCCAGAGGGGGAGGGGAGGACTTGAGCAGGGCTCTAAAGAATGGGTGGCTGAGGGGGGCAGAAAGGGGCAGGCCAGGAGAGCGTGGTTAGAGCAGGGACTTGGAGTCAGGAGGCCTAAAGGAGTTCGGATATGGCTTCTGACCAGTATGTGACTCTGGAAAATATACCTAACTCGCGCTCCCCCCCCCCCCAAAAAAAAAAGCCCTCTCTGTCTCTGTCTTTGTCTCTCTGTTGCTGTCTCTCTCTGTGTCTCTGTCTGTCTCTCTGTCTCTTTGTCTCTGTCTCTTTCTGTCTCTCTGTCTCTGTCTCTGTCTGTCTCTCTGTCTGTCTCTGTCTGTCTCTCTCTGTCTCTCTCTCTGTCTCTACCTCTGTCTGTCTCTCTCTGTCTCTGTCCCTCTCTGTCTCTCTCTCTCTCTAATGAGGCAGCCATGAGACTGGAAAGGAGGGGGTTGATAAAGATACATAGACTATCATATTTGGAAGAATCCCTAGTAGGTCAAAGCTAGAGGGACCTTAGGACATATAATGTCAGATCTGGAAGGGATTCTAGCATATAAAACAGAATTCTGGGGCTAGAGATCAGTTTCCTTTTATTTTTTTTCCCCTGAATCAGACCCTGAAATCCATGAAGGTGACAGAGCTGGGCTAGAACCAAGGCTTCTAACTTCTAACAGCCTGTGCTCTTAGCATGTTTCCATGACACTAATTTTCCTTGGCTACCTCCTGTCCACAGTATGGCCCATGATATTGTTCCTCTTTACCTTTATCTCTTTCTTCCTCCTCCCTCTCTCTGTTTCTGTCTCTTTTTGTCTCTCTGTCTCTGTGTCTGTCTCTTCTGCCCACGGTCATGCAATTAATAAAATCTGGGGCTGAATTTGAACTCAGATCCTCTTAACTCTATGGTAAGTACTCTATTCATTGTACTGCTATGCTGCCTCAATTAACGTGTTAGAATTAATTTTAAAATGAAATATTTAAATAACATAATAAATTTGATATTTTCTTCCATCTGTGTCTCTGTTTCTCCTCCTTTTTCTTTCTTTTTCTCTCTCCTCTTTTCTGTCTCTGTCTCTCTATCTCTGTCTCACTGTCTCTGTCTCTAGCTCTCTCTCTGTTTCTCTCTGTGTCTGTCTGTCTCTCTGTCTCTATCTCTCTCTGTCTTTGTCTCTATCTCTTCCTGTCTCTGTCTCTCTCTGTCTCTGTCTCTGTGTCCCTATCTCTCTCTATCTCTCTGTTTCTTTCTCTGTCTCTCTGTGCCTCTGTCTCTGTCTGTCTCTGTCTCTCTCTATCTCTCTGTTTCTCTGTCTCTCTTTCTCTCTTTGTCTCTCTTTCTGCTTTTGTCTCTCTGTCTGTCTCTATCTCTCTGTTTCTCTCTTTGTTTCTGTCTCTCTGTTTGTCTCTCTGTCCGTCTCTCTGTCTCTCCCTTTATCTGTCTCTCTGTGTCTGTCTCTATCTCTCTCTCTTTCTCTATATCTGTCTCTGTCTCTTTGTCTCTCTCTCTCTGTCTCTCTCTTTCTGTCTGTCTCTGTTTCTCTTTCTGTCTCTCTGTCTCTCTTTCTCTGTTTCTCTCTGTCTGTCTGTCTCTCTCTTTATCTCTGTCTCTCTCTCTGTGTCTGTCTCTATCTCTCTGTCTCTCTTTCTTTCTCTATATCTCTCTGTCTCTTTGTCTTTCTCTCTGTCTCTCTTTCTGTCTGTCTCTGTTTCTCTCTGTCTCTCTTTCTCTGTTTCTCTCTGTCTGTCTCTGTCTGTCTCTATCTCTCTGTCTCTCTTTCTTTCTCTATATCTGTCTCTGTCTCTTTGTCTCTCTTTCTCTCTGTCTCTCTTTCTGTCTGTCTCTGTCTCTCTTTCTCTGTTTCTCTCTGTCTGTCTGTTTCTCTTTCTGTTTCTCTCTGTTTCTCTCTCTCTCTCTCTCTCTCTCTCTCTCTCTCTCTCTCTCTCTCTCTCTCTCTCTCTCTCTCTTTCTCTCTCTCATACTCAGGTCTCCAGAAGGTCTGTTTCTATAGCAAGAAAGTTGGGAGAGAAGGAAGCAGGCAAGGGGTAAGGGAAGAAGGGGGGGTGGGGGGGCTGAGGGAGGGAAACCACTGGGAGGGAAGGAGAGCGGGAGGGGGGAGCAGGCAGCCCTGGGCCCTGGCTTGGATTTCTTGAAGCCTTTTAAAAGCTGGGTCCCAGGCCGGCACAGGAAGTCCCTAAGCAGACAGAAAGTCTGCTCCGGCTGGCTCCTTGGCAGGAGGCTGCCGCCCAAGGCTGGGCCACCAGGCCAGGAGACTGGGAAGAAATTCCACAACAAAGGGGGAGGGAATGAATGGGGAGGGGGTGTGTGTGACTCAGGGAGGTTGGAGAGCGAGGATTCGGAGGAGGAGGAAGAGAGCCAGAACAGTGGGAAGAACCAGGTCGGCCCTGAAGGGCAAAGAGGCCTTTCTTTGTGGGGAGAGAGAGCAGAGCCCGGGCAACCTTGGGGGAGATGGTCCTGGGTTTCCTTTCCCCGAGGGAGGGAGGGAGGCCTCTGGTTCCCACCCCTTGGAGCGTGGGGGTCCGAGAGGGTCCCAGTGCACAAGGAAGCGTCCCTGCCCTCTGAGTGCATTTCTGGAAACATAATTCCAGATACCTTTCCATAGCCACAGACACAGCGGATTGTTTCTCCCATATAAGCTCACCCATTTGTACACACCCATTCCATACTGTATTTATACACATACACGCACACGGGGATTTCCCAAGAAGCCCTTGGCTCACTCACCACCCTCCCCCCATTTCCCAAGCCTTCTGAGGTTCTCTTAGGGCTTCCCCCAAACCTGGGGCTAACTTGGAGAACCACCATGGTGGCCATCCCTGATTCCTGAAACTTGCTACAGAGTCAGGCTCGGAGCCCAGGAAGCCCCTGCCCCTCCAGGAACCTCAGTTTCTATCCAGGCTGTGTGGAGAACAACCCTAACTCCGATTCCGTAGCACTTAAAGTTTTGTAAAAAGCTTTCCTCCCAACGTGCTTGGGGGCAGGCCGTTTGAGGATGGTTGTCCCCTTTTATAAAGAAAGAAAAGAGGGAAAGAACCCCGGT
Organism: Sarcophilus harrisii; assembly: GCF_902635505.1. Lineage (NCBI taxonomy): Eukaryota > Metazoa > Chordata > Mammalia > Dasyuromorphia > Dasyuridae > Sarcophilus > Sarcophilus harrisii. Next base: position 225,476,346 of record NC_045427.1, read on the forward strand.
CCTTGGGAGGAGGAAGAGTGCCACTGGAGAGGGCTTAGAGAGAATGGTAGGAAGGCCTGGGTTTGAGAAAAGGGCCAGCTTTCCTTTCCTGCCCTTCCTGGGCCGATGGTGTCAACAGCTGGGAAATCGGTCCCAGGCAGGGCCTGGAAAAGCCATTCACCATTGCTGTTGCAGCAGCTGACGCCAGGCCCTGTCTGTTTTCTCCACCCAGGGCTCCCAGAAGGTGATGGCAAAAATGTTCCACTGGGCAGATGATGAGGGATGTTGGCTCCCCAGCCCTCACCCCTGGGGTGATGGATCAGAAGGAGAGGCGAGCCCCATGATAGACACTTGGTGGGGAGATAAAAGGAAACAAAAGTCTCTAATGGCCAGCTAGGCTTTAGTGCAGATAGGGAAGATTAAGACCAAATTTCTGTTTTCCTCTGGGCCTGCAGTCCAGCTGGGAAGGGAGACAGGTGTATGAAATAAAAACATAGTCTATCTAGTCCCAGGCCCCAGGAATTAAGATCTGAGAGGAGCCACAAGGATCAACTGGCAAAAGTTAACCCCCCCCCCCCCCCCCCCCCCCCCCCCCCCCCCCCCCCCCCCCCCCCCCCCCCCCGCTTTATTTATAGCGGAGAAAATCAAGGCCGAAGGCAAGGAGGTAACATCCCATCGGAGACAGTGAGAGTCAAACCCAGCTCTTAAGATTCCAAATGCAGTGATTTCCCCTTAAACTGTGTGGTCTCTTATGGTAGGAACATCTGCCAGGGTCCCTAGCGTATGGGCACGCCTGGTTTTGTTTTTAAAAGACAGGGAGCTGTCCCCAAGACTGATTGATCCAGGGGGCCAAGGCTCGAGCTATTGACAGGGCTTCCAGGGGCTTAAGGAGATATCCTTATCTCCTTAAGAGTAATCCAAGCCCCTCAGACCTGGGGACTGTCCCATTGCCATCCCAGTCTCCATACCCTGCTAACTAGACATGCTTCTCTCCGGAGACCAGGCAAGCCCCCACAGATCTGAACCTCTGCTGCATCCTTGCCTGGACTAAGCAAACTTTCATGTGTTTCCTGTCAGACGGTCTATGAATATCTTACCATATTCCATTCTCCGACCCGAGCTGCCCAATCAGACTGAATTCAGAGAATTATGAGAAGATATGAAATGAGCAGATCTATGGAAACAAACAGAATGAGTGTTATAATATATGTGAGGGGAAATTTTTAAAATTTTAAAATTAGAAAGCTCCAGATCAAAAAGAAAATTTTGCAAAAAACAAGAAAAAAAAAAAAACCAATTCAAATACATTGTACAATTTGAATTGTACAGGACTTAGCAGCAGCCACAATAAAAGATGGCAGGTCTTGAAATCCTATCTACTGACAATCAAAAAAATTAGGCTTGTGGCCAAAAATATATCCAGCAAAATTATCTATAATATTGAATGATAAAAAATGGACATTCAATGAACTTAAAGATTTTTAGGACTTTTTATCAACCAAAAACTGAACTTAATAGAAAATTTAATATATGAAAGTCAATATCAAAGATCAATTTTAAGGAACTCAACATGGACAAATTGTTTCTTTTCTTTTCTTTTTTTTTAACATGAGAAATGAATAGCATATGTTTAAGATCGACATCAACACAAGGCAGTTCAAAAGAAAGATTGGGGCAGATTGGAGAAACTTGAGTAAGTGTAAGGATCAGAGAAAACGCTGAGTTCACCATCTTATTCTCATGTGATTTGGAACCCTGTGAATATCTCCTTTGAACTTTACAACAATGTCTGAAAAATAGGTGGTGTCATTTTACAGTTAAGGAAACTGAGGAAAACAGAAATCAAATGACTTGACCAGGATCACAAAGCTAGTAAGGTTCTAAGATCAGAATTGAACTCAGATCTTAATTCCAGGCCCAGGGCTCTATCCACTTCACTATCTGGCTTTCTCAAGTGATATCATTCCATCTCATCTTCTCTAGATATTGCCTCTTCTTTCATCCCCACTCACTAATCTTCAATATCCCCCTAGCTGCTGACAGTATCTATCTATAACATTCTCATATTTTCCCCATCCTCAAAAAAAACTCTGACTTAATCTGTCTATTCTGCTAGCTATTATCTTAGATTTACTGTCTCTTTTGTGGCTAAATTCCCTAAAAAGGACTTCTACAACCAGTACCTCTGCTTTTTTTTTTAAGTTATATATGTACATTCATTTAAAAAAACATTTCCATATGAGTCATGTTGTGAGAGAAAAATCAGAACAAAAGGAAAAACCACGAGAAAGAAAAAAGCTAACAAAGAAAAAAAAAAGGTGAAAATAGTAGGCTTTGATTTGCTTTCAATCTCCATAGTTCTCTCTCTAGATGCAGATGAAGTTTTCCACCCAAAGTTTATTGGAATCGCCTTAAATCATTGAATTGCTGAGAAGAGCCAAGTTTATCATAATTGATCATCACACAATCTTGTTGTTGTGTACAATGTTTTCTTGGTTCTGCTCACTTCATTCAGCACCAGTTTATGTCAGTCTCTCCAAGTTTTTCTGAAATTAGCCTGCTCATCATTTCTATAGAATAATAATATTCCATCACATTCACATACCATAATTTATCCAGCCATTCCCAGTTGAACGGCACCCACTCATTTTCTAACTCTTTGCCACCACAAAGAGAGCAACACTTTTGCCCATGCACATTTCCCTCCTTTGTGATTTCCTTGGGATACAAGCCCAGTAATGGCACTGCTGAATCAAAGAATATGCAACAATTTGATAGCCCTTTGGGTGTAGTTCCAAATTGTCCTCCAGAATGGTTGCATCAGTTCACAACTCTACCAACAATGCATTACTTCTGCTTTTTTCTTTTCACTCTTCATAACTCTCTGCAGTGCAATTTCCAATTTAAGTGAAGCCTCTCCTACTATACCCCAAATCTCTGCTAACTCCAGTCTTATGCCTTACTTTCCTCCATATACTCCTGTGATCCTATTGAAACCATTCTCTTTGCTATTCCCCACTTCCAATTCTCCATCACCCAACTCTGCATTTTTATTGGCCATCGTCTGTGCCTGGAATTCTCTCCTTTCTCATCTGACTTTTGGTTTCCTTCAATTTACATGTAAAATCCCACTTTCTATAAAAAGTCTTTCCTGATCCTCCTTGATGTTATTGCTTTCCCTCTAAAATTTATCTCCAATTTATTCTGGATATCTTTCTTGTACATAAAAATTAGCATGCTCCCTCCCTATGAAAACAGGGCCAATTTTTGTCTTTCTCTGCATCTCCAGTACTTAGCACAGTGCCTGGCACATAGTAAGATGCTTAAAAAATACTTGTCAATTGTCTTGTCATTGGATTGTAGACTACATAAAGGGAAGAATAGCATAAGAATACTAGAAAGGTAGGAAGGGGGCAGATTATGAAGAGCTTTTTGTTTGTTTTGTTTTGTTTTAATGGTTGGTATTTTATTTTTCCAAATATATGCAAAGATAGTTTTCGATATTCCTTTGCAAAACCTTATGTTCCAAATTTTTCTCTTTCTTCTCCTCCTTCCCTCCCTAAGATATCGAGCAATCTGATATAGGTTAAACATGTTTCTAAACATATTTCCATAGTCATCATGTTGCACATACACACATACCAAAAAAAAAAAAAAAAAACATCAAAAAGGAAAAAATGAGAGGAAAAAAACACACAAATAATAACAAAGTGAAAATACTATGCTTTGATCCACTTTTGCATAATTCTCTCTCTGGATGTAGATGACACTTTATGAAGAACTTTAAAAGATAAACAAAAGATTTTATATTTGATCCTTCTCCCCGGGTCATTTTCTACTGCTTAAAAACATGCCCATGTCTTCCCCTATCCTGAAAAAAACCTTCTCTCACTCCTTCCACCCCTGTTATCAGCTAACATCTCTTGCACTCTTTGTGGCTGAATTCCTTTAAAAAGCTGTCTATAACAGGTGCCTCCACTTTCTCTCCTCTCACTCTCTTCTTAACCCTTTCTCATCTGAACTCAACATTCTACCAAACTGCTTCTCCAAAGTTGCCAAATCCAATGGCCTTTTCTCAATTTGAATTTTCTTTGATAGCTGTTGGTCATTCTCTCCCACATAATACGTTCTTCTCTCTAGTTTTTTTTTTTTTTCCTCTCTTGTTTTTTCTTCCTTCCTGTTTGAACATTCAGTATATCCAAGTATACTCAAGTATATCCAAGAAGAATTCATTCTTTCCTCCTGTAAATCCTCCTTTGCCTCCTACTTTACTGTAGAGAGCATTCTTCCTAAACAGTAAAGCCTTATAGAAAGGGGTTTTGTTTGCACTATCATAATATTGCCATTTAAGAAGCACTTTAAAAATTATTGATATCTTCATGTTTCTGTCAACTACATTTCCCAGTATCCTCTTTTCTTTCCTGAAACTCTTATTCTTTCTCTAGAACTTAGGGACTCCCTAACCTTGCCAATAATCTAGAGACATATGCACAATAAATTCAAGATATTGGTATGATTTCTTTTGTTATGACGGGATCAAGACCACCTCATCTTATTTTAGGCTTAATTCTTCAACTCAGAGACTGTCTCAATCAGTTATTCTAAGACTAAATTCTAAAAGGTCTTTCGAATTGCACAAAAATTTTGTTCTGACAGGACAAAGAATGCCTTGGAGATCTTTTCAAATTATGAAGAAAGTAGAGAAGGGATTCCATTCCAGAAATTGAGAGCATTTTAACTTTCCAGTACATCACTGAAGAGGATAATTAGTGGATGGGAAAGACGAGGCTTTGGTTTAGATTTTACACAAGAATTTTGTTATGATAAAGAGCTTTCCTCTCTTACCTCCCCTCTCTCTTCCTCTCACTTCATTTTACAAATGAGGAAACTGAGGCAGAGAGGTTAAAAGACTTGTGCATGACCATAGAGGTAGTGAATAACAAAGCCAGGACACAGGTCTGACTTTCCAAAGTGTACTTTCTCAATAGGTCTTCTGATCTCAAGTTTAACTTTTCCATTAAATTATGATATAACCAACCAGGGACTTTGGGGAAATTTTGACTTCTTTTTTTTAAAGTTATTTCCCCCCATCAAACATGCCATTTTTATTTGTGCAAAGTTAAATACACATGCAATCCAGGGTTCACACTCATTTATACAGCTCTCCTCATTGGTGGAGAATTGTTATCAGCATGAGGGAGAAAGTTGTTGAGAGTTTGGTAGAGATAAAATGATGGTCTTCTGGCTTCCAGTTTTGAGTAAGGAGACTCGTAGTTTCATATTCTCTCCAGGAAGGAGCTCCCAAAGGGAAAAAAAGATTTTGGAAAAAAAGCCCATAAATAGAGGAACTGATGTCTCAATCATCCCTATTGCTCACTTACCACTCTAGAGACTTTAGGGAGTTTTCTCTTGATTAAGACCTGGGAAATCTCTTATGGTTGAGTTGAGCTATCTCAATCTCAGTGAGAAAGCTCTTTCACTCTGTATTAACTGATATATTCTTTAAAAAAAAATAATAGCTTTTACATGTTTAACATATTGGATTACTTGCTGTCTAGGGAAGGAGTTGGGAGAAGGGAAGAAAAAAATTTTGGAACACAAGATTTTGCAAAGGTGAATGTTGAAAATTATCTATGCATATGTTTTGAAAATAAAAAGCTTTAATCAAAAAACAAATATAGATAAATAAAAATTTTAAAATAATAGTGTTTTTTTTTTGGCTGAAGCAATTGGGGTTAAGTAACTTGCCCAGGGTCACACATCTAGGAAGTTTTAAGTGGCTGAGGCCAGATTGGAACTCAGCTCCTCCTAACTTCAGGGCTGGTGCTCTATCCACTGCACCACCTAGCTGCCCCCAAATAATAGATTTTATTTTAATTTGGGGACACAAGGTTTTGCCGGGGTGAATGTTAAAAACTATATATGCATGTATTTTGAAAATAAAAAGCTTTATATAAAAATACTCAAAAAATGATAAAATAAAATAATAGCTTATTTTCAAAATATATGCAAAGATAGTTTTCAACATTCACCCCTGCAAAAACCTGTGTCCCAAAATTTTCTCCCTTCCTTCCCTTATTCCCTCCCCCAGTTAGCAAGCAATCCAATATATTAAACCTATGCAAAATAATTACTGTATTAATTTTAAGAAACCTATCCAGCTGTAAAATAAAAAAAATCACCAAGTATCATAATAAATATATAGTTTAATAAAACAAATTTCTGAGAGAGGATTCTCTTTGGGTTGGGGAGAGGAGAGAACCTTCCTGTCTCTCTCCCGCTCTGAAAAGCTTTGATTCCTTTGGGAAGGAAGGGCTCTCTGAGCAGCAGGTGAAGCTCCCATGGCTCTCTCCTGTCTGGCTCTGATCTGATCCAGCAGCAGGAGCATCAGGGGTAGCGGCAGCCATGGCCCCATGAGCCAAGAAGGCCCTTGGCCAGGAGGGAGGACAGCATTCCTCTTCCTCAGGAGGCGGAGGGGAAAGATGGAGAGATGTGCAACTGCCTCATCCTGAGCTGACAGGCTGAGCTGCCCCGAAGGCCTGGACTTAGAGGTTCAGGTATGGACAGCCAGGCAGGTGAACATTCCAGCCTTGATGAGGAGTTGGGGCGAGAGAGAGAGCTCAGGGGTCTGGGGCTGAGTCAGCTACTTAGGAGGCAGAAAGAACCTGTAATCAGGGGCCTCAGGCCTTCACCACCCAAATAGAGCATCACCTGTCACCTGTCACCTTGTCAGCTCTGCCCTCCTTGCTGGATCAAGCAGGGCCTGAGGCTTCATAATATGATCAGAGGATTTAGAGCTGGAAGCAACCTCCAATCATCTGCTTCTTCCTCATCATTTCCTAAAAGGGGAAACTGAGGCCCAGAGAGGGGAAGAGGTTTGTCCAGGATCCCACAGAGGGGGAGAAATTGGAGGAACTAAGTGGGGAGAGGGAGGAAGATAGATTACAAAAAAAAGATGGGCAGGTGCATAGAGTGAGATAAAATAAGGGATGAGAGAGGGGGAAAATATTTTAAAAGATGTGTGTAATAAAAATAATAGGAATATTCAATAATGTATACCTGTATTATACTTTTAAATTTCAATTTAGTTTAATTAATTTTCCAAAGCACTCATACCGGCAATCTTATTTGGCCCTCACAATTGTAGGTAGAAGTTTTTCCTGTCCTAGTTGACAGATGGGAAAGCTGAGGCTCAGGACAGGATATGACAGATTACTGAGTGTTTAATAGAAAAAACTAGAGCCCAGCTCTCTCAACTCCTCGTCTCCTATTCTTGCCACTATATGCAGCCCCCCCTTCCCCTGCACTGCTTCAGAGAAAGTTTCATTGATAATACTGGACTTTTAGGAAGGGGTTTGTTCTCTAACCTTCAGGCACAGGCCTTGGTGTGATGGACTTTCAGCAAATGTTACTTATTTGAATGAATGAATGAATGAGTAAATGAATTGTTAAATTAATAAATGAGAGAATAAATGAGCAAGCAAATCAGTGAATGAATGAGAACAGGGAAATTAGTGAATGAATGAAGAGGAATTAGTGAATGAATGACCAAAGGAACTCATGAGGGAATAAATAAATGAAATGATTAGTGAGTGAATGTATTAAATATGAGAGTAAATGAAGGAAAGAATGAGTGAACTAAGGAGTGAATGAGGAAATCCGACTGAGGTGAGGCAAGCAAGCCATCACACCGGCCTTAGAGCAAGGAGCAGGATCTTAGAATTGTTGGGATCTGGCTTGGATTGTTATCTCCTGTGACATCATCGCTCCTTTCCATCCCTCCCTCCCCCACCCCCAGAATCTCAGTAACGAGGGGGCTGGGCAATTAGGGAATGGCTAACTGAAGTTCAGGGAGAGGAAGGAATTTCCCCCAAATTACTCCTTAAATCAGTGGCAGAGCCAGACTAGGGACAGATTCCCAGGCCTGGACTTTTTCTCCTACGCCAGCTGCCCCTGTCCCCTGCCTCCACCTGGTTCTATCAAGGGAGATCAGCACCCAGGACCCCAAGTCTCCTGCAAGGATCTGGGGGCAAACCACTGAGCCAAGCCCCCAGCTTCGGGGGGGGGGGGCGGAATTACCTCTGCTCAGGCCCAGGGGCATGCAAGACCTCACTGAAAGATGGAGGGGGGAGGAGGGAGGACCCAGAGCAGGTGTCTTGTTGAGGAGTTCCAAATTATTCAGCTTTACTTGGGGGAGGAAAGGGAGAAGAGCTATCCACACACACAACCGGCCCGGCGGGTCCGTGCACCTGCCGGTGGAAGGGCAAAACCTGCTGCCTCTTGTGAGGAATGAGCCCCACCCTGCCCAGACCTCAGAACAAAAATGTGCCCGCTGGTCCCCGCAGCCCAGGCTCCCCGAGGAGGGGAGAGGGAAGGGGTTCTGATGCCCTGGGGGGCTCCTGCACTCCCGGGGTCCTCCATGAAGGGAGCGTAATATCACTTACACTGCACCGTGTGATGAGGGCCGAATGTGCCATGAAGGGGATTTCTAACTTAGAAATCCTTCTGAGGGTAAAACACTTGTGATAACGATTTCTCTTCTGGCATATCCAAGCTGGAGGGCCCCTGGAACCTTAGAACGTCAGACAGAGAACATGGAACATAGAAGGGGCAGCCGGGGAGGACTTTAGAACCGAAGCCCTCGTTTTATGGATGGGTAAACAGGCTCGTGGCTGTCCGATCCAACACCTCACCCGACATTATATTGTCCAGCTTAATCAATGCCTGATGGATTTAACTGCCTTCTTTTCCCCTTAGGTTTCGAGGAGCTCATAGTCCAGGCAAAGAAGGGATTTTTTCTGGAGCCTGGGCCCTGTTATCATTACCCTCATCTCAGTATATACATTCCAGCCTCTGGTGGAATTCCCCGATCAGGGAAGGGCTCTCCCTCCTGCCCCCCACCCCAAGCCCTATTTATGGGATGTGGAGTGAGCCAAAAACCCAGTGTCACTGACTCAGGGAAAGGGGCGCTGGCTGGGGTGAGTGTGAGGGACGTCCGAGTGGGGTAGGGGGAAGAAGGGAGAAAGCAAGATTGGAGAGAGAAAGAGAGGGATTGAAAGAGAAAAAGGTTGGAAAAAAAGAGAGAGAAAGAGAGAGAGAGAGAGAAGGGAGACAGAGACAAAGACAAAGAGCCAGAGAGAGATAAAGACAGAGAGAGAGAGAGAGAGAGAGACAGAGACAGAGACAGAGACAGAGACAGAGTCAGAGAGAGAGAGAATGGAGAGACAGAGAGAGAGAGACAGAGACAGAGAGAGAGAGAGACAGAGAGAGAGAGAGAGAAGAGATACAGAGAGAGAAGAGATACAGAGACAGAGAGAGAGACAGAGTCAGAGAGAGAGAGAGACAGAGAAAGAGAGAGAGAGAGAGAGAGAGAGAGAGAGAGAGAGAAAGAAAGAGAAAGAGAGAGAGAGAGAGAGAGAGAGAGAGAAAGAGAAGGAGGGAGGGAGAGAGACAAAGACAGAGACAGAGACAGGCAGACAGAGACAGAGACAGAGAGAGAAAATGGAGAGATACCTACCTGGGATGTGGAGTGAGCCAAAAAAAAACCCCAGTGTCACTGATTCAGGGAAAGGAGTACTGATTAGGGTGAGGATGGGGGACGCCTGAGGCAGGTAGTGGGAAGAAGAGAGAAAGCAAGATTGGAGAGAGAAAGAGAGGGATTGAAGGAGAGAAAGGGTAAGAGCGATTGGGAGAGAGAGAAAAAGTAGAGAGAAAGCAAAAGAGATAGAGCACCAGGGAAGGGGCCCCTGGATCAGCACATTGCTTTCTCCCAGGGCCTGTTAATATCCAAAGTGCCTGTGATAAGAACCAGTTCCCGTTCCCCAGGTGGGAGGGTGACAAGTTGTATACAAGACACTATAAACAGCACCCGCTTGTAAATGCAGATCAAAGACAAAGGGTTTATTTTCCTGAGCTGCTTTTCTTTCTCTAGTGCCGGCTGGTGGGAGGCCAGGGACGGAGGACCGGGGGTCCTGGGGAAGGATCTTTAGGCCCAAAGCAGATCCCGAGGGCCCCTCTGCCTCTGAGCTTTCCCATTGGGGAAAGGCCTGTTCTGCAATAAATATTTTGATGTAAATGGGGACCTTCTTCTTATCAATGACCTTCCTGAAGTATAAGCTTAGTAATGGAATCTCTGGGTCAAAGGGTGAGCACATTTTAGTCACTTTATTACAGGCCTGCTCTGAAGAGCCAGGATGGCTTCTCTAAAGTGGCAGGGAGGGGGCAGGCTGGGTGGTCAGTGCTGACACTAACTTGTGTTTCTCTGTCCAAATCAAGTCCTTCCCTGAGCCTAGGATAGTGGAGAGGATGCTGTATTTAGGTTGGAGGGCTTGGGTTAAAATCCCAAGCCTGCTGTTCCCTTGCTACGGGATTTTGGCAAGTCACGTCATAAAATTACTGAGCACCAGGGACTTCTGGGGTTATATATCTAGTCCAATCCAGATATAATCTTATAGAATGTGTACAGTTCCTATTGGATATATAGTTCTTTCTATATTCAAGGTGGTATCCAGAAAAATCCATTTTAATTTTAGACAGTTCTCATTGCTAGAAAGATCTTCAAAATCATCATAAATTGCCTTTAATTCTATCCTCTCAAGTCAAGAACAACTCTCTTGCATCCTTTGAATCAGAATACTTGAAGATAGCTATCATGGTCACCCTTTCCCCACCCCCAAAATCTTCTCTGGACTAAATGACCCCAGTTTCTTTTTCACTGATCCTTAAATAGCCCAGTCACTAATTCTCTGATCATCTTGATTGCCCTCTCCTGGATGAGGTTGGAAAGTTCTTTTTTTATTCCTCTGGGACTCAGTTTCCTCCTCTGTAAAATGAAGAGTATTGGATTAGATAGAATCAAAGGTTCTTTCCAGTTCTGCCACTTTTCATTCTGTATTTCTAACATGTTCTTTTCCTATTGAGAGCAGTATCTAGGATGACATAGTTATTTTCTTTTTTTCTTTCTTTTTGGCTCTCTTCCCCAAGATGGCAAGCAAGATATAGGTTATCCATGTGTAATGATATAAACAAATTTCCACATTAGTCATGTTGTGAAAGAACAATCAGTAGAAAAGGGAAAAGCCACAAGAGTGAAAACAATATGCTTTCATCTGCATTCAGAATTTTTTCTCTGGATCTGGATGGCATTTTCCATCACGATTTTTTTGGAAATGTCTTGGATCATTGCAGTGAGAAGAATTATGTCTATCGTCGTTGATCATCACATACTTTTGTTTTTTGCTGTGTACTGTGTTGTCCTGGTTCTGCTCACTTCATTCAGCTTTAAATCATAAAGTCTTTCCGGGTTTTTCTGAAATCCACCCCTTCATCATTTCTTATAGAACAACAGGATCCTATTACATTCATATACCCCCACTTGTTCAGCCATTCCTCCACTGATGAGCATCCCCTCAGTTGCCAATATTTTGCTACCATAAAAAGTTATAAATTATTTTCATATAAATGGGTCCTTTTCTCTCTTTTTATGATCTCTTTGGGATACAAACTTAGTAATAATATTGCTGGATCAAAGGGTATGTTTGTTTGTTTATTTGATTGTTTGATTGTTCCTTGGACATAACTCCAAACCTCTCTTCAGAATGGATCAGTTCACAAAGAGTTATTTTCTTTAGAATAAAATATTATTTGAATTTCAAAAACAAAGCCACTATGCAAATTACTTCTCAGACATTGTCTCATTTTATTCTCACAACAAATCTGTGAAATAAGTGCTATTATTTTCACCTCTGTTTTACAGATGAGGAAATGGAGGCATTCTAAGTGTCTGAGGGAGAATTGGGACTCTGATCTCCTTGATTCTAAATCTAATTCTGCCCACCCTCCAGTCCTGGAGAGGGTAGGAGAAAGCCAGCCACAGGAAACATCAGACAGCCTGAGTTTGAGTCCCTACTTGGGAGTGATTTTGGGCAAGTCAGAATCCACCTCAGCTTGCCTGTTTCCTCTTCTGTAAAATGAAGACAGTGGACAAATAGCTCCTGAGGAACTTTATGTATATCTAAGATCACTTGATCCAACTCAGTTTTCAGATCTTATCTTTTCACTGTGAGCTATCAACCAAACATAGAAAAGCAGGTGGACTCAAGGCCATGAATAAGATGATTCTCAGAGTCTCCAGCCTCCAGCGCTTTCACGGGACATGGAGGAAAACCAGCTGAGAAAGTCACTCACTTTGGGGCGAGGGGTATTCATGCGTTCCTCTTATTTGCCTTCCAAGAGGCTCAATTTTTTTTCATTCACAAAATGGGGATGGTAATCCCTGCCCCACCTCCCTATTTCAGAGCCATGGAAAGGATCAAGTGAGAAGTGTATTGTTGAGGTTGTTGATTATTCTCTAAAAGAACCATCTTATCAGGGAGGTGCTGCCATGATTGCAAGTGAGGGAGGGCTGGGCAAGATCACTTGCTTCAGTTTCGCCTCCGGAGACATCTGGGTCCAGTGGCCAGAGAGAGATCAGGAGGACTGGAGATGGCCCTGGGTGCAGTGGGAGACCTGGGGCTTTTTAAGCTAAAATCTTTCAACAGGTCTTAGCGTAGAATTCAGGATAAATGCTAATGCAAAATACTGTTCTATGACTTTTGAAGGAGGAGCAAGGAGAAGCCAGAGTTTCAAATCCCAGGGAATGAGTCTCTAAAGGCGAAGTTTTAGACATTTTCAGAAGCCACACCCTACAGGAAAGGCCAGACCCGAAGGTCAGTTTGTAGAAGAGAAATGAATTCTATAGTCAAAGCAGGAAGGGCTTGGAAATCATCTCCAGTCCTATCCTTCCTTAGATTGGGAAACGGAGAGCCAGGGCGAAGAGGGTGACTTATTTAAAGGAATGAATTGAGAAAGGATTCCAGCTGGGAGTAGAATGTGGTTCCTGCCTGCACCCCTGCCCCCGGGTTCCTTTCTTGCTAAACATAGAAGCTTGGGTGAGCCAAAGTGAGGGCCCCTGATTATTTCCACTGACCTCATTCCAGTTCTCCTGTCTGGAACTATGGGCCATTAAGAAGAACTTTTCCTGGAAAGTGTGAAAGCTAGGGGAAACTGAGTTGTGGAGACATCAAAGGGAGCTTTATTCCCACTCCAGATCAGGCTGAGAGGGGCTTTGGGTGAGTGGAATAGAATTTGAGACTTGGAAAGGGCTTCCTTCCTTGGGGGTAGGGTTATGTTCACAGACAGCATGGTAGGGTTAATGCTGGAAGAGGCAATGGGGCAGGGTTTGGGATCTGTTCATCCCTCCCAGAAAGGGTTCTCTTCACATTATCCCGTTGTCCACCATGGTAGAAGGGTTAGACCAAGGTCTTCCATAGATCCCTAAGGGAGAACACACTACTTTGGTCTATGGCCATTAGGTGTGATCCATGAATCACAGGATCATAGAATCTAATTTTTTTCATTATCTAATTCTATATTTCATTTTAGTTTTTATTGTCATGTGTCCATCAGAATTCAAGGAGGATTCAAAATATATAACAATAAATTACCAGTTCAAGAAAGGATAGATAATAGTAGAAGAAATTATATTCACAAGTGTCCATCTTTACTTCTTTGTAGGTTTGATTTATTTTTTTTGGGGGGGGGGGGGGGGGGGTTGAATGACTTGTCCAGGATCACATGGATAGTGTGTCAAGTATCTGAGGCTGGGTTTGAACTCAGGGCCTTCTGATTCCAGGGCAGGATGGTAGAATCTTAGAAAGGGAAAGCACACAAACCATCACAAATGGAAGGACAGGGTCTTTAGTCTGGTCCTAGAAGGTAGAGCTGAGGACTGACCCAGCTAATTTTGCCTCAGGGATAGGGAGCTCCTCATGCTTCCCCTCAGTCTCCCCTCCTCTCCAAAGTCGGTGAACACTTTCTGTATAGGAGGAAGTAGGGTCAGGAGAATCCAGCTGATTTCCTGCCCTGGGCCTGGAGAAGGGGCTGAGTTGAGGAAGAGGTAGGGTAGGAATTTGTGCAGGAGGCAGGATGGTCCCCTGCTAGGGGAGCGAGGAAGCTCCAGGGCCAGAACATCAGAGGCTGGAGAAAAAGCATGGGTCGGGGGATCTTTTAGGGCGGGGAGGAGACCTGCCTCCTTCCCCTATATCCGGACCCCGGCGGGGAGACCGATCAGGGATGGGGCACACCATCCTATCCACAGGTGACATCATGCCCTTGGCGCGCGCTTCCGAATAGATCCGGGACCCCCGGCGCTGACAGTCCAGGGCATTTCTGGAAATGATCTTCCCTTCCTGCCCTGTGGATCAGCCGGAGGGGGCTGGCAGCCTCCACGCACGTGTTCCAGGTGCTCAGAGAAGAAAGCGCTCGTGTCTTGTCCCATTGGAGGCCAGGCTCTGGGCCCTGGAATGCCCGGAGCACCTGTTTCCTGCCTGAAATGACCGGAGGTTCCCCTCCTCCTGCCCCCAAACAATGTTACAGCCATTGAGCCGTGAGGAAGTGGCTCTTCCCCCCTCGAGTGCTCATTCCTGTTTGGTCCAAAGGCCATTGAGTGGGCACTGTGTGGCGGAAGAAAAGCACCAGTCATCCCTTTCTCACCCAAAGGTCCCCGTCTTTCCTTTCCCCTCTAATTCCCCCTTTTCACCCCCCTTCACCAAGACCTAGATTCTTTCCTGCAGGCTGTCACTTGGGATTCGTAAGACTTAAGTTCAAGTCCTGAGTTCAAGTTCTTGTGTACTAACTCTGTGACCATGGGCCTCTGTTCCCTCATCTATAAAACAAAAACTTAATGATCTCTCTCTAGAGTTCCTCAGGTTTAAGCCTTCTTCTTTTTCTTTCTTTCTTTCTTTCTTTCTTTCTTTCTTTCTTTCTTTCTTTCTTTCTTTCTTTCTTTCTTCTTCTTTTCTTCTTCTTTTCTTCTTTCTTTCTTCTTCTTCCTCTTTCTTCTTCTTCTTCTTCTTTCTTTCTTCTTCTTCTTTCTTCTTCCTTCTTTCTTCTTCTTCTCTCTTTCTTTTATTCTTCTTTCTTTCTTTCTTCTTCTCTTCTTTCTTTCTTTCTTTCTTTCTTCTTCTTCTTCTTTTCTTCTTTTCTTCTTCTTCTTCTTCTTTCTTTCTTTCTTTTTCCTTTCTTCTTTTCTTCTTCTTTCTTCTTTC
The DNA here is from genome assembly GCF_902635505.1 of Sarcophilus harrisii. Taxonomy (NCBI): domain Eukaryota; kingdom Metazoa; phylum Chordata; class Mammalia; order Dasyuromorphia; family Dasyuridae; genus Sarcophilus; species Sarcophilus harrisii. Next base: position 225,491,411 of record NC_045427.1, read on the forward strand.
TTTCTTCTTCTTCTCTTCTTTCTTCTTCTCTTCTCTTCTTTCTTTCTTTCTTCTCTTCTTTCTTTCTTCTCTTCTTTCTTTCTTTCTTCTCTTCTTTCTTTCTTTCTTTCTTCTTCTTCTCTTCTTCTTTCTTTCTTTCTTCTTCTTCCTCTTTCTTCTTTCTTCTTCTTCTTTCTTTCTTTCTTCTTCTTTCTTCTTCCTTTCTTCTTCTTTCTTTCTTTCTTCTTCTTTCTTCTTCCTTCTCTTCTTCTTTCTTTCTTCTTCTTCTCTTCTTCTTTCTTTCTTTTATTCTTCTTTCTTTCTTTCTTCTCTTCTTTCTTTCTTTCTTTCTTCTTCTTTTCTTTCTTTCTTTCTTTCTTTCTTTCTTTCTTTCTTTCTTTCTTTCTTTCTTTCTTTCTTCTTCTTCTTCTTTGCTGAGGCAATTGGGGTTAAGTGACTTGCCCAGGGTCACACAGCCAGGAAATGTTAAGTGTCTGAGGCCGGATTTGAATTCAAGTCCTCCTGACTTTGGAGCTGGTGCTCTATCCACTGCCCACTTAGCTGACCTTTCACTAAATTGTTTTTTTTTTTTTTTTTTTTTTTTGGTTAAAAATGTATTATTCTTAACCTTCCCCTTTCATCTCCTTTTCTTTTTGAAGCTCCCTGGGGACAGGGGCTGTTTTTGTTCTTATCCACCTTTGCATCTTCAGTATTGGTCAGAATGGGGTATGAGGGCTGCTGAGCCCTTTTCAGGACTGCTCTCCACCTCGGGATGGATCCACCTCTCACCCAACACTCCTGGCTCCAAGGAACTGTAGCAGGACAGGACCCACACCCCCGTAAAACATCTCAACAGACAGGCTAAACCAGGTTAGGGCTGACCGAGAAGCCCCAAGCCCATCGGTGTGTTAAGGGAATGTCTACCCACAAGTGCCGAGATTTCCCCAGGGAAGTGGGCAGGTGGAACATTTATTCCGGTGGCCACGGAGGTGGCTGAAGCAGGCTCTGCGGTCAGTCACGGCAGAAGCCAAGGTCATCCACTGCATCCTGGATCATCGCCAGTCATCTGGACCATTGTCTTGCCACTGGATTTCCCATCACTCAGGAAGAGAGAGTGAGACTTTGTGCACCTCTGTCTCACTTACATCCAATTCACACACAAGGCCTGTGATATTCAAAAACAAAGGATGAACAACATCCTCAGCACTTAGCACAGTGCCTGGCACTTAGTAGGTGCTTCCTAAATGCTTTTTTATTCATTCAACTCATTCATCCCCCACAGCGTTAAACCTCATACATCACAGGTGCTCTCCAAATGCTTGTTGAACTAAGTAATAATAATCCATTTCACAACCCTGTGAGGAAAGCAGCATAAATTCCTGTGCTGCGAATGAGGAGAATGAAGATCAGAGAGAGTGACTTCCCCATGATTGCACAACCAGTAAATGAGCCAGCACAAGGGCCTTGGGCTCCTGGGTCCAAAGGCGGCGTTTCTTCCATTGTACCGAGTGGTTCCTTAAGTGACTCAGCCTTCTGACCCTGCTAAGAGAGGGAGCCTATGTGGAAGCAGCTTCCCAGCCCCCTAAATATGTCTGCACGTTTAGCCCCTCGCCGGGCTTGGAACCGGTCAATCTGTCAATGAGCATTTGTTAAGGACCTGCTTTGGACCAGGTGCTTTGCTAAGCACTAGGGTCACAGAGTAAGGAAAAAGCCAGTTTTTCTCTCAAGGAGTTTTCGGTCTGATGGGACAGTCAGCATGCAGCAACTACTCAGAGTCAAGATATGGACAGGAGATAGTGGGGATGATCTCAGAGGGCGGACAGGGTGGGAAGCCAGGAGGTGGAGATGAGAAACCATGGGGGACAGCCAGTGAAAGGGCTTGGAATCTGACTATGGAGAGCAGACTCAGAGCCCTTCTGCTCCTCCTTCAAGGTCCCCAAGTCAGAGTCTTCCAGGGCCATGCTCCCCTTCCCAGGAGGCTCTGGGCCCGCAGCCCATCCTCCTCCCTGAGCTCAGCAGCTTGGGGTCAGAGGTGAAGTCTGCACAGTGCTAAGCTCTGACTCCATCCCAGGCCCTGTCAGGAAGGCCAGGAAACTGTTTCAATGGGTCAGGCAGAAACAGGAAGATAGTCTGGAATCTGGGGCTAATGCGAGTCCTGGACACAGATGTCTCTGTGTGCTCTGGCCAAGCCCATGGCCCCTCAAACTCCAGGAGCTGGGCAACCGAAAGGCAAAAGCCCCCATTTCACACCATTTTGTCTCCAGAAAAGTGGGCTGGGATTTGATTGTCCTAAACTGACATTTTCCTGGGTCCAGAGAAGGAGGTTGGAATTGGAAGCAAATGGGATGAGATGGGGTAGTGGGAAAAGCCTCGGATGAGGAGGGAGCTTCTGATTCTGATTCTAGGTTCCAGTATCAGCTCTGTCATTACCCCCCTGGGTACTCTGGGTCAGCCACTCCTCATTCCCCCTCTGTAAAATGAAAGGACTAGATGATTTCTTAGACCCACGGCTTCTGGATCTGTCGTCTTATTGTTGTCTAGTACTAGGACTTAGGTCTATCAGTGTCATAGGACTAGTTATCACTCAACTAGTTATCTCTTTTTTTAAAATTTTTTTTATTTAATAGCCTTTTATTTACAGGATATATGCATGGGTAACTTTACAGCATTAACAATTGTCAAACCTCTTGTTCCAATTTTTCACCTCTTACCCCTCCACCCCCTCCCCTAGATGGCAGGATGACCAGTAGATGTTAAATATATTAAAATATAAATTAGATACACAATAAGTATACATGACCAAAACGTTATTTTGCTGTACAAAAAAGAATCAGACTCTGAAATATTATACAATTAGCTTGTGAAGGAAATCAAAAATGCAGGTGGGCATAAATATAGGGATTGGGAATTCAATGTAATGGTTTTTAGTCATCTCCCAGAGTTCTTTCTCTGGGCGTAGCTGGTTCAGTTCATTACTGCTCCATTGGAAATGATTTGGTTGATCTCGTTGCTGAGGATGGCTGGGTCCATCAGAACTGGTCATCATATAGTATTGTTGTTGAAGTATATAATGATCTCCTGGTCCTGCTCATTTCACTCAGCATCAGTTCGTGTAAGTCTCTCCAGGCCTTTCTGAAATCATCCTGTCAACTAGTTATCTCTAAAGCACCCAAGTAAAAAAGTGAAAGTCATACAAGATTAATAAAAATAATAGCTAATATTTACATAACTCTTATGTGCCAGGCACTGCCCAAATAATATCTCATTTGACAGCAACCCTGGGACATGAATGTCACCATTATTCCCATTTTGCAGTTGAGGAAACTGAGGTCAACAGAATGAAGTGACTCGGCTAAGGTCACACAGCTAGTAAGTGTCATGAGGTTGTTTTTCAACTTGGATCTTTTCTGTCTCTAAGGCTCAGAGTGCTACCCGCTGCACTGCTGAGCTACTACCACTCTAGCTGGCTGTCTTAAAGTACTATGTGATACCTGTGGGAGAAGCTCTGGGTTTGGAGGCAGGATTGGCTGGAGTTCCAGCTCTGCTGTTTACTGCTGATTACTATTTCTTTGGACCTCATTGTCCTCCAATGTATCATGCCCAAGGTCTCTTTCTAGCTCCAAGTCTATAACCTTGAAGTTTATCATGAGTGTGGATCTTCCTAGCTCCAAATCTATAACTTTATGGTTTATCATGAGTGAGGTCCTTTCTTGCACTAAGTCTGTGGCCTTAGGGTTTATTATGAGTGTGGATTTTTCTAGCGTTAAGTCTATAACTTTGTAGTTTATCATGAGTGTGGATTTTCCTAGCTCTAAATCTATAACTTTGTAGTTTTTCATGAGTGAGGTCCTTTCTAGCACTAAGTCTATGGCCTTAGAGTTTATTATGAGTGTGGTCCTTTCTAACTCTAAGTCTATGGCCTTAGGGTTTATTATGAGTGTGGTCCTTTCTAACTCTGTGGATTTTTCTAGCTTTAAGTCTATAACTTTGTAGTTTATCATGAGTGTGGATTTTCCTAGCTCTAAATCTATAACTTTGTAGTTTATTAAGAGTGTGGACCTTTCTAACTGTAGCATTCTATGGATTTATAGATGCTGTGTGCCTTTCTAGCTCTAAGTCTGTGGCCTTGTGATTTATTATGAATGTGGTCCTTTCTAGCTCTAGCTCTATAACTTTGTAGTTTATTAAGAGGATGCATCTTTCTAGCTCTAAGTCTAAAACTTTGAAGTTTATCATGAGTGTGGATCTTTCTAGCTCTAGCAATCTATGGATTTATAGATGCTCCATGCCTTTCTAGCTCTAAGTCTGTGCCTTAGGGTTTATCATGAATGTGGGCCTTTCTACTCTAAGTCTATAACTTTGTAGTTTATTAAGCATGTGGACCTCTCTAGCTCTAAGTCTATAGTTTATTAAGAGTGTGGACCTCTCTAGCTCTAGCACTCTATAGATTTATAGATGCTGTGTGCTATTGGGAAAGTGTGCTTCCCTTTCAGGGCTTAAGCTCCGTGTCTGCTTCTTGTTTCTCCTTGTTTCTTCTCCATCACCAGGAGGCTCATAGGATGAGAGCCCAAAGGGAAGATATCTCACCTGACCCTTTCTTCTTACAGATGACGAACTGGGGGCCAGAGAATATAAATTCCTGTTCTAAGATGACCCAGATGACAAGCAGCAGAATCAGGATTTGAAGTCAGGTCTCCTGAATCCAGATCAATGACCATTCCTCCTGTATGAGGCTTTCTCTCCATGGATTCAGGTAACAAGTTTGAGGAATAAAGGTCAATGTATTGAAATGGAAAAAGCCCTCACTGCTAGATGAAGGTCCTAGCTCTACTCTTTAGATGAATAACCTCATTGGAGGGTATCAGTTTCAGCATCTAGAAAATGAAAATTTGGGATAATGGTTCCTTCTGACTCCATTGTTCTATGATGATAAAGGAAAAGAATAAGCATTTATATAGTGCTTACTATATGTCAGGCACCATGCTAAGCACTTTATTACTATAATCTCTTGGGGAAAGTAAATGGCACAGTAGGTAGAGACCCATGGAGTCAGGAGGACTTGATTTCAAATGGGACCTCAAACACATAGCACTTACCAGCTGTGTGACTCTAGGCAAGTCACTTAATCCCAATTACCTTGCAAAAAACCCAGAAAACAAAAACAAAAATGAATATTATCTCATTTGATCCTATATTCTATGAGGAAGAAGGAGTATTACCCCGATTTATAGATGAAGAAACTGAGGTTAAACTGAGACTGAGTCACACAACTAAGTGATACCAACTAGACTTCACATCCAGTGTCCCCTCCAGCCTTACCCCCAGCTGCCTCAGCTGGGAGGGAGCTAAAGAACTATCTCCCTCTTTCTTCTTACCCTCTCCCTGAAGGGAAGAGGAAGGGGAAGGAGGAAAGTTGCTGGTTCCCTGTGGCTGCACACTTGTGGGAGGGAGACCAAGGCCACACTTTCTCCCTGCGCCCCAGTCCCAGGTCTTTTTCCTGTGCTTTCATGGATGCTCCTGGCTTTCTAGACAGCTGCATACCCTTTCCTAATACTGTTCTCACTTTCTAACCTCTTCCACCCTCTTTGTTCTGAGAAGGTGAGAGCTTCTTAAAAATCCACTGACTCCCCTTCTCCACCTTTGTCTTGGAATTTTTGACTAATCTCCAGGGACTCCAGTCAATGGGCAGAGTCTCTTGGCTTACCAGGACTGCTTTCCCTGACTGTGGTAAAAAACACCTGTTGGGTAAATTCTAATCTTCCCATTCATTCATTCATACACTCACAAAATCCTAAAATTGCCTAAAGTCCAGTGCTTGTCTAATGGAGATTAGGGCATTAGGGAGAAAAAAACCTGGAGTCAATGATTTAATCTATAAACCTTTATTAAGCACCTATAAGGCCCTATGATTGGAAAAGGCCCTTCTCTCAAGGAATTAACAATGTAATGGAAGGAAGGACAAATAATTAACAGAATAGGGAATCTCTTAAAGGGATTAGTGAGCTAAAAGCAAAGCAAATAGATAGACAGACAGATAAATAGATGGTTAAAGCATTAATAAATGCTTACTATATACTAGGTATCAGTTTTGCTGAGGAGTCAAATATAAGCAAACAAAATAATCCCTCAAACAGAAAAGGGACTAGAAAGGGGAAGGAAGGAGGATTCCTTCTAGGGAAAAAGAGGTTGTGGAGAAGGAAGAGGAGGACAAGGCCAAAGGATTGCTTTGAGACTTAGATGAATCCTGAAGAGATTATTTTCACAGGTGTGTGAGTGGAGGGCTGGAGAGGGGAGGAGTGCAAATGTTCAGGAGGCACCCAAGCTTGAGGGTAGGTCTTCCCTAGGTATCCTAGGCATCCTGGGCTATCTATGCTAAGCTCCTCCTGAAGCCTTCCATCTCACAAGAAAAGCCAGGCCTAAGAACAGGTGACTGGACCCACCCAGGACAGCAGGAAAGCTTTAATAAGGAACACGTTAATTTTGCATTAAAAAAGTTCTGGGTTGAATCCTGAGTGATTTTGAACAAGTCACCTTGCTTCTTTTGACCTCAGAATACTGAAAAACAAAGGAGTTGGACTACATCTCTCCAAGCTCTCCTCCAGCTTCAAATCTTAAATTCAGAGGTGGCTGAGGTGAGGGGGGAGGTCACCCTTTGCCTGCAATCCCAGAGGGAGCCTCCCTAAGAGGGAGTCTTAATCCCTGATATGTCTTTCCACTGATCAGTCCCCTAAAACTGGGCGGGATTCTGTAATCCCAGCAGATCCAGAATTCCCATCCCTGAAAAAATTCACATTAGCAGGCAGCCCTCGGTATCCCCTTCCCCCCACTTCCTGTTTATAGACCGAGGCAGATCCCTGTCTGGGGAATTCTGCAAGAGCGGGGGCCGGCAGCTGTCGGAAATGGAGCTGGGGAGGGCTGGGAGAGAGAGCCAGGTCCCCTTCCCCCCAACTCGACCCCTGCTGGGTTGGAGGATGTGGGTGGCTCTGCCCCTTCCATTAAAAACAGAGATGAGAAAGACTCTCCTCCTCTCTGCTGGCTGCAAGCTCCCAAGTTGCCCCTGGTCAGGCGCTCCTCCTGATGGTCCCAGCTGATGGGCTAAGGTGGTCTTTGATTGCAGCCTGGCCCAGCAGGTAGAAAGCCTGCAGTCAGTCCTGGCTTGGCCCTTAAGTGGCTGTGTAACCTTGGGAGTCCCTTTCCCTCCCAGCAAGGTCATTCTCTTTTCATGTCAATAAGCCCTTATTAAGTTATGAGCAATGGAGAAAGATCAGAACGGGTCCTGCCCTCAAGGGGCTCACAGTCTCCTAAGGGGAGACCAGATCCCGGGTACAGGATAACCCGGCACCAAGTCTTACACAGAAGGCTAGCATGGGGGGAATTGTAGCAGGTGGAATTGTAGCTGGGGCTAGAAGGAAGCCAGGTGAAGATGAGGAGGGAGAACATTCCAGGCAGGGAAAAGCCCAGAGACAGGAATATCTTATAGGAGGAATACTAGGGCTAGGGTTATTTATATGAAAGAAGGCTGGAGGGTAGCCAGGGGGCTGCTTGTGAAGGACTTTAAATGCCAGGGAATTTAATATTTGATTCTGGGGGTAATGGGGAGCCACTAGAATCTACTTAATAGCATGGCGGGAGAGAAGAGCTCTCATAGCGTATTTTAAGGCTCTAAGCAGGATGGTTTTATTTTATTCATTTTATTCTTATTTTATTTTTTATTTATTCTTATTCTTATTTTATTATTTATTCATGATTTTATTTTCTGTCTGGGAATGGGGGTTTCTGATCTCTTTCAGTGAACAGTACAGAGCTCATCTGTATTCCATTCTCTGTTCCTTCACAAAGTGGTGGGGTAGGGGTGGACAGATGCCTGAGACCTTTGAAAGACAGACTCCCAGGCAGTGGGCTAGGAACAGTGGGTGTTGGGGGTGGGCTGGGGAGTGGGGCCTGTATTTGTTTTCAGATTCCAGAGGGCAGGCCCTGGGAGTCTGGGGAGGCCTGTGACCCCTAGTGCTCTGTGTAAACAGGACACCAAGAGCCCCCGCCTCTTCCAAGACCTCTCCTGTGAGAGACCCCCGAGGCTCTGGGCAGTGTTTATGTTCTCAGTCACCCCTGTCAGGGAGATGGAGGAAAGGGGGCACTGCCTTCAGGGAGCTGCCCTGGTTCTGGAGCAGGGGAGACCTGGAGCTGACCCATGACCCGAGGGAGGTTTATTTAAAACTGAGGCTCCCTAATGGAGGGAAGGCCACCCCGGGCTGTGTGTGTGTGTGTGTGTGTGTGTGTGTGTGTGTGTGTATGTGTGTGAAAGTGCTGATCTTCTTGGGTTTTTCCCTCTCACTCCAACCTCCTCTGGAGTTTGGAAGGCACAGAGGCCAGCTGTGTCTGCCCAGGCGATCGTGGAGGGCTGGAGGGTGGGGGCAGTGTGAGCCGGACCTCAGCTCCCCTGGCTGAGTCTCCCTTCTGAATTCTGATCTCTCCAGTGGGAAGCACCCCCCTCCCAGCCAGCTCACAGGCAGTCCGAGGTGTGGGGAAAGGGCCTATGGGCGAGCTCCAGGTTCACCCTCTCTCACCTTCCATAAGCTGGCCTTTCCAGACCGGGCAGTACCACAGAGAGAGCCCTGTCTCTGATTCTTGCTCCCTCTGCAAGCTGGGACAAGCCATTTGTAATGGAGGCGGTCAGGAGGCCCGTCATCCGCCGGACTGGCCAGCCTGGACGTCTCTCCTGGGGAAGCCACATGCACACTGTCCACTCGGGGGAGATGGCCACCTCTTGCATGTCACAGGAGGAGGGGATGCACGGGAGAATGCTCTTCCTGAAACGTCACCTCCCTGGGACTCAGTTTCCTCATCTTTAAAATGAGGAACTAACTAGATGGCCTCTGAGATCCTTACCAGTTCTTTGTCTGTGATGTCACTTCCTAGTTTTGAGTCATCTTTGACTTCTTCTTCACTTTATTACTCATATCCATTCATCCACGATAGAGGATTCACCATTGGAAAGATTTCTCATGCTCATGTATTCCTCTATCTTCTACCTTTTCCTTCACCCCCATCCCCTCCACCATGACCCCTTACTCACTGAGGAATTCCTATAAGTATCCACTGGCAGCACATTTGAAGTTAAAAGAGCTGGGTTTGAACACCAGCTATGTGACTTCAAACAAGTCATCCAACCTCTCTGAAACTGAGCTGCAACATGTGTTCAATAGAGGAGATTATCCACTTCACAGGACTGTGTTTATTTATTTATTTACTAAATCTTTTTTATTTTCAAAATATATGCATGGATAATTTTTCAACATTAAGCCTTGCAAAACCTTATGCTCCAGTTTTCCCTCTCCTTTGCTAGATGGCAAGTAGTCCAATATATGTTAAACATGGTAGAAATATATGTTAAATCCAATATATGCCTACATATTTATAGAATTATCAGGCTGCACAAGAAAAATCAAATCAAACGGAAAAAAATAAGAAGGAAAATAAAATGCAAGCAAACAACAACAGAAAGAGTGAGAATGCTATGTTGTGATCCACACTTAGTTCCCACAGTCCTTTCTCTGGGTGTAGATGGCTCTTATCATCACAAGATCATTGGAGCTGGTTTGAATCATCTCATTGTTGACGAGAGCCATATCCATCAGAATTGATCATTGTATTGTCTTATTATTGCTGTGTACAATGATCTCCTGGTCCTGCTCATTTCACTCAGCATCAGTTCATGTAAGTCTCTCCAAGCCTCTCAAAAATCATCCTGCTGGTCATTTCTTACCAAACAATTATATTCCATAATATTCATATACCATAATTTATTCAGCCATTCTCCAATTGATGGGTTTTCACTCAGTTTCCAGTTTCTTGTCACTACAAAAAGACCTGCCACAAACATTCTTGCATATACAGGTCCCTTTCCCTCCTTTAAAATCTCCCTGGGATACAGGCCCAGTAGAAACACACTGCTGGATCAGCATGCCAGTTAGAAAGCCCTTTGGGCATAGCTTAAACTACTCTCCAGAATCGTTGGATCTGTGCACAGCTCCACCAGTAATGCATCAGTGTCCCAGTTTTCCCACATCCCCTCCAACATTCGTCATTATCTTTTCCTCTCATCTTAGCCAATCTGACAGGTGTGTAATGGTATCTCTGAGATGTCTTAATTTTCATTTTCCTGCTCAACAGTGATTTAGAGCACTTTTTCATATGAGTAGAAATAGTTTCAATTTCTTCATCTGAAAATTGTCTGTTCATATCCTTTGACCATTTATCAATTAGAAAATGGCTTGAATTCTTACAAATTTGAGTCAATTCTCTATATATTTTAGAAATGAGGACTTTATCAGAATCCTTGAATGTAAAAATGTTTTCCCAATTTATTGCTTCCCTTCTAATCTTGTCTGCATTAGTTTTGCTTGTACAAAAGCTTTTTAACTTAATATAATCAAAATTATCTATTTTTTGATCAATAATGATCTACAGGACTGTGTTTTGTAAATACAAGAAAGGCTTATGTAAATGGGAATTACGCCTGGCATCATACAAATCTCCTTGCCTCTCACCTCTCATCCTAGACAGTATCCAGATTAGCTTTCTTAAAATACAGAAGCAACCATGGCTATCACTGTTCAGCAATCTTTAATGGCTCCCTACTGCTTGCAAGAGAAAATCTAAACACTTATCCTGGCATTCAAGTCCTTCATAATCTGACCCAAAACTTATCAGTCTTTATTTCACAGGAAGAATCTTTATCTAATCTAAGTCTTAATAACCCTGAATTTGCCTTACTCATTCTTGTCTCCACATCCCATGCTTGACACACCAGTTCAAATTGCCCCCAATTTTTGAAGTCTAGTTTGAGCAAGAAAGCATTGCAGGGATAATGAAAAGAACAAGAGATTTGGAAACAAATCCGGCTCTTCTACTTATTATTATTATTGTGTGAGCTCAGGCAAATCATTTTCTGTTTGTGGACCTTAGTTTCCTCCCCTGTAAAAGGACAAAGTTGAATTCGATGATCTATTCCTTCCAGCTTTACTAATATGAGTCCCAGAAGTGAGAAAGGACCACTAGACTTAGCACTTATGAGATCACTGATAATGTCTGGCCAAAAAATTTCAGCTAAGTGATTATAAGGAGGTGGAAAGAAAGTCAGTGATAAAGAAGTGGGGGAAGGCAATATAGACAATTATTTCTAGGAAGGAGATGATATAAGAAGGGAAGAGATGGTATGAGAGATAACAATATGATATATCATGCAAACTTTTATATAGAGATAAAATAAGGTGATAACTTGAGAGGAAGGTAGGAGTAATAATTAATTTGGTTCAGAAGAAATGTCTGAACTTAAGAAATTAAAGATAAGCTCAAAAGAAAATACAGATAAGCAGGTCAGTGATATGCTGAATTTATCACATACTTAAAAAAAAAAAAAAGCAATGTATAGATGATATAGTGGATAGAAAGCAGTGGAGGACCTCAGTTCAAATTGGGCTATGTGACAACTCTGATTGCCTAAAAAAAAAAAAAAAAAAAAAAAGGCAAGCTATATATAATGAATTGGAAGTTTTACATATAATCTGCATTCTTTTCTACTTTGTTTTTAGAGGCTTTTTTTTTTTTTTTTTGTATCTGTGAAATTTGGAATGAAAAATAAAATCTATAGAAAATAGAAAAAACTAAGGCAGGATTCCTTATATAGATCATCAAGGTGATAACTTAAATATTCTGGATTTTTAAAACCTGCTTTTCCATGTAACTGTGCAAGTCACTTCTGAAATTTGCATTCTGATTCTCTAATGCTTTGATTAGAGCACTGAATTAGAGCAATCATCTTCAAATAAATTCTAGCATGGGCCTGGAAAAGTGAGTTAATACATCAGTTTAGAAATGCTTTATTTGTATAGGTTATGTCAGAAGAAGAAAGAATGAACAAATTATTTTGACAGAGTTTTATTTATTCTTCTTTACAGCAGAAATGTAATCATTTGTTTTAAGTAATACATCTTGCTTTCATTAAGGGCAGTGAAGAGGCACAGTGGATAGAATACCAGGCCTGGAATCAAAAAGATTCATCTTTGTGAGTTCAAATCCAGCCTCAGATACTTCTTAGCTGTATGATCCTAGGCAAATCACTTAACTCTGTTTGCCTCAGTTTCCCCCTCTGTAAAATAAGTTGGAGAAGGCAATGGCAAACCACTCTAATATCTTTGTCAAGGAAACCTGAAAGGTCATGAAGAGTTGGACATGACTGAAAAATGACTAAACAACCACTTACTTTTCATTAAGGTCACCAAATGTTATTGGTTAAATAATAAGTAAATAAAACACTATGATTCTAAATTCTATCTCCTTCAGGAAGACCTCTTAACCTACTACTGTAGCCCACAGGGATCTGCAGGGAACTTCTGTAGCCTGTGCTTTATTATCAATAGCAATAATTGACATTTTCATTACACTTTAGATTTTTTAAAAGCCCAGCAGTTCTGCGAGGCGAGTACAAAGATCATTATTCCCATATTACAGATGAAGAAACAGCCTTGGAGAAGTTAAATGGCTTTCCTAAAGGTAACACAACTAGCAAATATTGGAACAGGGATTTGAATCCAAATCTCCGGACTTGGTTCAGTGTCCTCTGACATGTCCCCAGATAGAGACCCAGGTTTGCCTCTTCTCCGGATCTGGTCCGGAGTTGGGCTCCCAGAGGATTCATGGGCTGTCTGACTACCTGGGCCCAAAGAATGTTCTTCTGGAGGAGTCAGAGAGAAACCCTGAGTCCTTGCCTAACGCCTGGCAGGGATGGGGAACGTGTCTGCTCTATCCCTGCCCCCAGGTCTTACAGAGGCAAGCCTTGGGTGTTGCAACAGGCCTGTGAGTGAGTTGTCAAACTCAAACCACACTCACGTCAGGTCTGGGGGAGCGGGGGAGAGGATGGGGCCAGGCAGGAGTGTCTCTGGGCGGTCATCATTGGCCCCCAAAGGGGCAGCAAGTAAGGGAGTACGGGGAATACTTGTGAGTTTGGAGGTGGGACACCTGAGATGAAAATCCTGGCTCTGACAACTACAGGAATGAGTCGTTATTTCCATCCTGCTTTCCCCACAGTACCCCTATGAGGTGGGCATGGAAGGGTGAGTGTCTTCATTTTTATAAAAGGGGAAACAAATTTCAGAGTTTTGATGTGATTTACCCAAGATCACACAGGGATGGGCACTTGAGTGACCCTTCTGTTCTTGCTCTGGTTCCCCACTCCAGTGAAGGTTCTGAATTTAGTCTAAATCTAAGCCAGGACTGGACCCATCTTCCCATCTTAACAGAATCCCAAGCCTCTTCCCTTTGAATGTTGCCAGGGTCCTTCAAACAGCTATTCCATGGGGCCCTGTACCCCTTTCCCAAGATGCCCCACTTCCCTACTAGCTTCTGCTTTTTCCTTGTGACATAAGGTGATGTGGTGATGTGAGGAAGTTCCTCCTTTTTCAATTTTTTTTTTCAATTTTAATATCAATAACTTTCCTGGCCCACCAGCTACACTGTTAGTATCCACTGATTGAGAAAATATATGAGCTATAGTGAATTCAGTAAGGCTTTAAAGTGGTGTTATTCTAGTATGACAAATATGGAAATATGTTTAAAATGATTGTACATGTATAACCTAATCAGATTGCTTGCTATCTGGGGGAAAGAAGAGGTAAGGAAGGGAGAGAGAAAAAAAATTAGAACTCAAAATCTTGCAAAAATGAATGTTGAAAATTACCGTTATATGTAATTGGGAAAATAAAATACAATCAAAATAAAAAATGTGCTGGAGAAAGAAAAAAATAATGTATTTCATTACTTTAACAGCATCCTCATACATTTGAAAAAGGAACATAGATTGTACAGTGTGTTTGAAATGCATTTGTTCCGTCTATGAAAAGTAACTTTGCTGATTTTTTTTTGGCTGGGTCATGCTTCATACTTTGTGGAAAATGAATTAAAGATCAAAATGACAATGTTGGATGTAAATATGGATTCATGAACTCTCTCAGGATAACTCTTAGGTTTTGGGGATGGGGAACTCCTGGAGAGCTGGAGGCAGAACACTTAGCTTTGGTGGAAAGAGTCCTAGTTCTCTAGGCTGAGAATTTGGGTCCCAATCTTGTCTCTCAGGCTTATTGCCTTCTGACAGCAGGCAAAATCCTTAGCCTCTCTCAGCTTCAGATTCCTCATCTGTAAAATTGTGAGGTTGGGCTAGGAGATCTCTGAGGTCTGATCTCTTGGCTGTTCCATCTGCTAGTTATGCGAGCCAATTAAAGTTTCCTCATCTATGGGGAGGGGGAGGGGGAAATCCTGGCACTACTTATCTCACTGAGTTATTATGAGGAAAGAACACTTTGTAAATCTTTAAGCTCGCTAGAAGTGTGGGTTGTAAAGGGAAGGGGTCCATGGGTGTGGAATTTTGGATATGACGCCAGGGGATTTTTGCTAATTTTCTTTTTCTTTTCCCCCCACATTCTTTGTTAGAAGAGATACCTCTTTGGGAAAGAGGAGGAGAAGGGATGTGGAAATGGGGGAGGGGAGGAGAAATCTTGGCAATATAAAAACAAGAAATCTCCATAAAAATCTATTTTAAAATGTGGATTCTATTTCTTATGTTCCTATCATGTGGCTTGTTCCTTCCCAAGGGATGGCTTAGAAAAAGCTCAGGGAACTGGTTTTGCTCCCCCCTAAATCCCCATCTGTCTATCCGTAAAAATGGAAGGAAAATTATTGCCCTAGTAGCCAGCTGGGTGTAGGTACATGGAAACGTGGTGGGATTGGGGCTGGGCACTGCTCCGCAGCGACCCCTGCTCCAGGCTTACAAAATGGGACGGGGCCTCTGCCTGGCCACACTCTGCTGGGTAAATGGCAGACTCCCTGTCTTTAGGCTCCTGCCCTCGGTTCCACAGGCCTGGATGCTGCCCGTGGACCCGAGCCACCAGTAGGCAGATCTGGCTCCCGACAGGTCATAATCATGGAATCCAAAATCCAGGTTGGGAGATTTTTTCCAGGCCCGTGGAGACAATGTCCTGGCCTGAGAGACAGGAAACCAGGAAACCTGAGTTTTAATTTTCTGCCCTTTTGTGAAGTTATTTTATAACCTTAGTCAAGTCGCCGAAGCTGGTTTGGTCTCCGTTTCCTCCTTTGCCATCAGTCCCAGCCCCCTCCCCGGGATCCCCCCCTCGCTCTGGGTCCTGTCACTCGTCAGGGAAGGTGTGGGGGACTTGAGACCGGCTCCCCTCCTCTGCTGGGGCTCAGAAAATGAGTCAAGTATCAGCCTGTCTGGCTAATGAGAACTCCACATGTCCCCCTCCCAGGGAAAGAATAAGGAGGGAGGATGTTGGCAGCTCCCCCAGCCTCCAATACAGCCCGGCTCAGCCCATAATCATTTCCAGATTGGCGAGCGAGGTCAGGGCCCTGGGGGGCGCTGCCGTGTCAGCTTTATAAACGGCCCAGTCTTTCCAGATGGCGACTGGCTCCAGCCTGGCGAGCAGGTTGCCTGGGACAGACCGAAATAACAACAGGTGGAAGCCAGGCCCCACCGCTCCTCGCCACCACCACCTCCGCATCTCTCACACACTCTGTCTCTGCTCTGGGTCTGGGTCTCTGTTTCTCTTCCTCCCTTCTTCCCTCCCTCCCTTTTTCTCTCTTCTTCTTCTTCTCTCTCTCTGTCTCTCTCTTTCCCTGTCTATGTTTCTCTTTCTGTCTCTCTCTCTCCCTGCCTGTTTCTCTCTCTGTCTCTGTCTGTCTGTCTGTCTCTGTCTCTCTCCCTATGTTTCTCTCTCTGTCTGTCTGTCTCTGTCTCTCTCTCTTCCCCCCTCTTTCTCTGTCTCTGTCTCTCTCTCTCCCTGTCTCTCTCTCCCTCTCTCTCTCTCTGTCTCCATCTCTTTCTTTCTCTGTCTCTCTCTTGGATGTGACTCATTTTTCCCATTTCCAGAAAAGGAAACTGAGGGATTACAGAAAGGAAATGACCTGCCTAAGATCACACAGAGGTCTTTTGCACCTCACACGGACACCACCAGCGGCAACAGCCATTTTTATTCCCAGCAAACATCCCACAAGGCTAGCTGGTGGCCAAGTGAGCAACACGGCGGCCTGGGTCCCTTGCTCCAGCTGGCTCTATTTTCCCAGCTCTGTCTGTACCCCCACAATCCTGGCCCTTCCCTCTAGCACCCTGATAGCTCCCACTGGGAGAAGTGAGCACATGTCCTGCCCTCTAGGCATCTGACCCTGGGGCCCTCGGGGCCCTTACTCATAGTTTGCGACATGCTTTGGGTGGAGACTATGGGGCTTTGGTACCAATTCATGGGAAAAAAACCCAACTTCCTCTCAGCTCCAGGCAGCAGCCGGGGAGCCTGGGCTCCAGGGGATCTGTCCCTTCTGTTACCCAGATACGTCCTACAAGCAGCCAGAGGTGCCCACAGCCCAGGGATGCTAACTCTTCTCCCAGGGACTCTCCTGGAGGCTCCAGAGACATGTAGTGACAGTCACTCAAGCAGGTCCTCATGTGGACACATCCTTACATATGGACACAAGGAGAGGCACGTAGGCACCAGAAACCCAGAGAGACGCTCCCAGACCCCTGATTCAGGTCCAGATCCCAGCTGAGATGCTATATGACTTTGGTCAAGCTCTTAAGCTCTCTCTGTTCCAGTTTTCTCATCTGTAAATGAGAGGATTGGACTGAATGACTTCAGAGTTTCCTTTGAGCACCATCTTTCTTTTGCCCCATCTCTCATACTCACACCGGCAGAGACGCTTTTGAATACAATGTGTAAGAATGGATACTGGTACATTGGAAATGGTTGACAATTAAGAGGAAGATGGTGAAGGGCTTTGGAATGAAGCCGTATGAGGCCTAGTTGAAGGAATTGGGGATGTTTAGCTTGGGGACAAGAAGACTCAAGAGGGACGTGGCAGCTGCTTTCAAATATCTGAAAAGTTGTCACTGGGAAAGAGAGATTAGAATGGCTCTGTGGAGCTCTGAGGGGCAAATCCTAGGAACAATGGGTAGGAACTGCAAAGGGAAAGATTCAGGCTGACTGTAAGGAGAAATCTGTGACCAATCAGAGCCAGACCCAAAGTGGAAGGGACTGACCCAGGAGATGGTGAGCTCCCCAGCCCCAAAGGCCTCCAGGCAGAGGCTGGTGGACCTGAGCCAGAAGTGATGTAGAGGGATTCCTTTTTTTTGGAGGGAACGCCCACCAAATAGCTTCTGAAGTCCCTTCCAAGACTCTGTGACTGGAGACACATAAGGAGAGAGACACATGGACTCAGACATATTCTCACAGATACTCAGACACATTCTGATACACATTCACACATGGGCTAAAACCCAGATGTCCTAAAACGGTTCTGCTTCCTGTTAGAGAAGTTCTCAGCCCTCCCCCCACTTTCACACACAAATACCCACACATACATCCCCTCCACACTCCCCTCACACATATACAAAAACACAAAAGCCCCTCACATTGGTGCCATCCCCCCATCCACACACATCCTCAGACACACACATCTCTCCTCCCACACAGACATGCTCAAAGAGACAAGCACTGAGCGAGCCAGATGCTGCAGACCCCCAAAAGCACATCCAGAGCCACGTGGTCCTGCACAGTTCCCTACAGAAACAGAGATTTGGGGAGATGGGCCTGTGCTGGTTTTCATAGTTTTAAACTATTCAGGTAATCTCTCGGTCTGGAAGTTGGTGACTAAAAGCTTTGAGAGCTGAAAAAAAAACAACAGGAATAGATTGTTAGTTCAACAATCTTTCTAGCGGCCCCCCACTGAAGTGACATCCCACACAGAGGTGTGTCTGTACCTTGTGCCCTCTCCTTTGCCCCACAAGGCCTAGATGATTCCTATTCCAGGTGTTTGGCCGCTGAGGTCAGTCTTCAGGAAGGACAGAGGCTGGCTGTGGGATTTCTCTCGCCTCCATCCTCCCACTTGTCCCCCCCCCTTCCCAAAGCAGGAAAACAGCTGGTTCCTGGTTACCATACCCATCCAAAGCTAGGGTATTTTTTCCCTAAGTGGCTGCATAAAGCGTAGGATCTTAGAGACCATCTAAGTTCACAAACCCTCATTTTCCAGACGGGGAAACTGAGGGACCTAGAAAGGAAATCACTTATCCAAGGTTATGAGTGACTCAGTGGCCTGAGACTCAGGTCTCCTGTTAGAAGCGTCTGTTTCCTGTTAGTTCAGTTCTCAGTGCCTGCTTCCCCCCCCCCCTTTTCCCCTCTGCCCCCCTTCCACCCACTGTCCTAGGATATCCTGTCCTAGGATATCAACAGGAGGATCCAGCGCACATAGGTGGGCAGGGCTCACTGAGGGGGAAGGGGGATGGAGAGGGGTGACTGGGAGAAACTTGAGGAAGGAGAGTTTAGAGCTGACATGGACCGACCTAGAGAGGAATTAAGAGGTTATATTATACCCTCCCTTCGCTTTATAGAGGGAGAAGCGCCCCTTTAAAAATATGGCCACTGTTTCTCTAACAAAGAGGCCTAACTGATCAAGGATGGACAGAAGCAGCTACACCCAGAGAAGGAACACTGGGAAATGAGTGTGAACTGTTTGCATCTTTGTTTCTCTTCCCGGGTTATTTCTACCTTCTGAATCCAATTCTCCCTGCGCAACAAGAAAACTGTTTGGTTCTGCACACATACATTGTATCTAAGATACACTGTAACCTATTTAACATGTATAGGACTGCTTGCCATCTGGGGGAGGGGTGGGGGGGAGGGGAAAAGTCGGAGCAGAAGTGAGTGCAAGGGATAATGTTGTAAAAAAAACTACCCGGGCGTGGGTTCTGTCAATGAAAAGTTATAAAAAAAATAAGAAAAGGAAAGGAGCACGATATGGCCGCTGAGGCGGCCCTGAATGTTGTGATCAGCGTCCGAGCCCCCATTTCTACAGGACTTAAGTTCACTATGGGCTTTGTGGCCTTTTCTCCCCGTTGGATCCTCACGACAATCCCATGGAAAAGGGGGGGAGTATCTCCGTCTCCACCTCATAGAGGAAAGAGAGTTTCACGAAAAGGGAAGGGGCTCCCCCAGAGGGGGCGGGCGCGCAGCAGCGGAGCCCGGACTGGGCCCGCAGATAGGCCGCAGCCCAGAGCCCTCCCTTCCCCAGGGGCCTCGGGCTCGGGGTCTCAGGCAGGGGGCTGCCCGGGTCTGGGGGGGGAAGGCCCCGCCCCGCCCCGGGGGGGGGGGGCCGGCGCCTACGCTGTGCGGCCTGGCTAGGGCTACGGGGCGGGCGCGACGCGGAAGCGCGTGTCCGTGGGCGGCGCCGCGTGTCCGCGCCCCTCTCCGCCGCAGCCAGCCCCGCCCCCCTCCCCTCCCCCGCTCCCCGCGCGGCGGGCCCTGACCCGGCTGCGCGCCGGGGCCGCGCTCCAGATGTGCGCCGGCTCCAGCCAGGCTGAGGCGGGCCGCGCGCCGGGTCCGGGGCCCGCGGCCGCCCCGGGCTGAGGGGGCGGGGCGGGAGCAGGAACGCGCCGGAGTTACGGGCCCTCGGACAGAGGCCTTTATCCAAAGCGTCTGCGCGGGGCGGGGTGTGGGGGGGGCAACGGGGCGGGGGGGGCTGCTTTTGTCCCCGTTCTCGGAGCTCCGAGCCGGAAGGCCCCTCCCCGAGCCCTCCTTGTAGTCCCGAGGAAACTGAGGCTCGGGCGGGGGAGGCACTCGCCGTCACCCCCGTCAGTCACCGGAGCGCCCTTACCAGGTGGGAGTGGCGGCGGGGCCCGGCGGGGCCGGGGGCTTCCCGTTTCCCGGCGCCTTTCGTTCCCCAAGGAAAGCCCCTTCCTCGCGGCCCGCGGCGCGCGGGGGGCGGGGAGAAGAGCGGGATGGCCGCTTACAAAGTGACCCGCTGTGCGCCGGGCACCGCGCTAAGGGCTTTACAAAGAACGCCACAGTCCTCACAAGAACCCTCGGGGGGGGGGGCTGTTATCGGCACCCCCGTTTTACAGCCGAGAAAACTGAGGCAGGCAGCTAAGTGACGGGCCCAGGGTCACGCGTTACAGTGGTCATCATCTGCAACAGACCGCGCAAGCGTTATTAGTCCCACTTTGCAGGCAGGAACGTTGAGGCCCGGAGCAGGAAGCGGCCTCACTCAGGGTCCCCCAGGGGGCCTGTGACAGCCAGTGCCGGGCACTGAGGAGTGAGTGGCGTGTGCATGGTGGGTGTCCCGGCCTGTGAGAACTCCCCGCGTGGCTTTGCGCAAGCGCTGGTCCTTCCCTGAGCACCCCCCCCTCCCATCAGTAGAATGAGACCCTCAGCCCCGTCTGACACTAGGCCCTGAGGTACCTCCCGGTGTTCAGTTTTTACGTTTAGCATTTGGATGGGCCGAGTCCAGTGGAAAAGGGGATTTACCCTTGTTCCTGACCTAAAAACAGTGGGACTCTTTAACCTCCCTTGCGCAGAAAGGAGGCGCAATCTAAGGCCCAATGACAGACGGTTGGAGCTCTGGCAAATAGTCAAGGCCGAATGGGTCTTGCTCCTCTCCGGATCACAGATCCCTGTGGGACCCTGAATGAGCAGCTTTTGCTCTGGGCCTCGCTTTCCCTATTTCACCTCTTGGGTGTTATCCCCAAGGTCAGCCTGGGAGTCGTTCTGGGTAAGGGTCTCTTGGCACAGACGCTTCATCCCGAGGCGGCATTCTGAGTCCGGAGAGCCTTTGGAGCCATCCCACTCAGTTTTGTTTTTGTTTTTCCCAGTCAGCCTATCCTGACTCGCTTCAGCCTTTAGAGAGAAAGAGAATCTGGCCCGACACAGCTGGAATGCCCTTCAGCATGTAGAATTGAAGACAGAACATAAAATGTCAAAACTGGAAAGATCTTAGATTGCAGAACGTAGGATGTTGGCGCTCAGGAGGACCTTAGAACAAAGGCTATCGCATCTGGGAGGAAGACTAGAGGACAGAATGTTAGGCTGGGAGGGACCTTACAACAATCTCCCTACACCGCTGCCAGATACCTATAGTATATAAGTCTGACTACATCACTTCACTGTTCAAGAGATTCTAGTGGTACCTTCTTACTTCTCAGATCAAATGCAAACGCCTCGGTTTGGCATTTAAAGTCCCTTTTCAACCTACCTCCAACCCTTCTTCCCAGACTTACAGTACTTATGCACTCTGTGGTGCAGCCATCTTGTTCTTCACATACATCGTTCAATCTCTTGATTCCATATATTTTTGTTTTTGTTTCCCAGTTACATTCAAAACAATTAACAATCTCACTCTTGTCTCTTAGAATCCCTCTTTTCCTTCAAAACTCATCTCAAAACTTCCACACAAAACCTTTTCTGATTATCCTCCACACTTCTCACTCCAAGCTGCTAGGACTTATCTATCAAAAATTAGTTTGAATTTATTTTGTACATATGTACATCTTGTCTCTGCGATAAAATCTAACTTCATGGCAGGGACTATTTCAATGTTGTCTATATCCCTAGCATCTGGTACAATGACTGGCTTGTTAGAACTTGTTAATTGATTACAGGATGATAGATTATATTGTTCCTGATCTGGACTACTCAGAAAGAAGGCACAATCTGGAGCCAGATTACAGATTTATGTGATTAGGACTTTGGCAAGTATTCAAAACTGAATCAGGGCCCGGCCTTCTCTGCGGATCACTGTGGGACTTTAAATGAGTAATTTTTTTTTTCTGGGTCTCATTTTCCCTATTGACACTTTCCCCTCAACGTATTATCTATGAAATCAGTCTAGGACTGGTCAAATGGTTGAGCCTAGAATGTTGGAGCTGGAAGGGTACATAGAAATCATTTGGACATCTTTTTCAGAGAGAGAAACTGAGGTCCAGTTTCCAGAGGGGTTACAGCTCCCAGGGGTATCCTAAGTCTAAGGTGTTGTCTTTTTTTTTACCTGTCAGAATGTAAAATTTGTGTGTTAGTGTATATATTTTACATATACTAGGATATGTATATATACTCTACATGCACACATATGCACATACATGTAAGGAAATTACCTTGGGTAATGTGAATTTGTGATTGGGTATGTTTGCATAGGTATGTTAGTGAGGCAATCAAATTGAATCTGTGTTTAGGTTTTAATCTAAGATACCTAACCTCATCTTGTTGAGAACCTTCCAAACGATAGAATCGTGGGATTTGGAGTAGGAGAAGATCTTAGAAATCATGAAAAACCAAAAGTTCTGCCTTAAACTGAAAGTGGAGACTCCCATCCCAATTACTGTGGAGAGATCAAATGCAGACTTGTGGCTTGATTTTAAGGAAGAAATTGGAGTGCTAAATAGTAAAGATTTGTGTTAGAGAAACTTCACTGTAGCATTTGCAGTTGGTCTGTCAACTTAATTCAGTAAATATTTATTAAATGCATACTGTATACCAGGTATTGTGCTAATCTATGGTCAACTCATTCAGAGCCACAGGTTAATTGGTCCTTCATTATCTAAGCCTTTCTAGGCCAGGCCTTTGCCTATACCACTCTCTTAGCCTCCACAGCACAACAAGTCTCTGTGGATTGGGAAGAAATGGACACTGGGAAGGATATGCCCCTTTAATAGATCCTATAAATCAGAGAACAAGTTTATGCACTAATTGAAGTTAATGGGAACCATTTGTTTAAGTAACATGGCCTGAGGTGGGGGGTGGAGGAAGGAGGAAGAAATAGGGCCTTCTTTCACCAAAGCTCCCCTGGAAGAAGGGTCTCCAGCCCCAAGGCACTCCGAGAACTAACCCTGGGAGAACAGTAGTCTAGTCAGAGGCCCAGGAAGTTATGACGTCTTTGTACTTGTCAATGTACATTTTTGTGTTAGTGTTTTGGGGAGGTGGCCGTGTATTTTATATCAAAGTGTGGATGAATTAATTAAGGTACATGTGAATTTGTGAATGGACAAGTTTGGATGAGTGTGTTAGTGAGGGCAGGCAAATTGAAACTGTTTGTGTTTTAACCTAAGGCACCTACCCTCATCTTGTTGAGAATGGTCCAAATGACAGGCTTAAGGATTAAGAGTGGGAAAGGACCTTAGACATCATGAAAAACTCTGCTTTAAGCTGAAAGTTGAGACTTCCAAATTCTTCTAATCTTTCTCCCTTCCTCCCTCTCTCCATTTCTCTCTGTCTCTGTCTCTCCTGCTTCCTGGCTAGAGGAAAGAGAGGGAAGCTCTCTTGGTGTACTAAGTTCTACAGTGGTGTAGGATGCCTCAGGAGGTTTAAGGTTTCCTGTCATTAGAGAAGTCTCCAAGCAGAGACAGGATGACCATTTGTCAGGGACGTTGAAGAGTGGGGTTTCTCTTCAGGTAGAAATTGAACTCAATGCCCCCTGAGGCCTTTTTCAACTTTGCTCTTCTGTGATTCTAGTGTAGAACTCCTCCCTTAAGGCATATCCTAGTATGACCCATGACCTAGGGGGCCCCTCTTTCTTCAAGGAACCCTGGCTCTATAATCACACAGATCAGATTCATGCTGAGGGGCTCTGATCACAAAAAGGGGTGTGTGTGTGAGATTGGGGGGTTGGGTTTCTCTTGATTTCTGGTTTGTTGTCCCAACACAGGGGTAACTGGGGAAATCTTTAAATATTAAATATGGTTTATGTCTAGGGTTTCTCTCAAAAGTGGGCAACAGTGCCTCTTTCTTCTAGAAAAAATACAGTTGTCCCTTCTATATTGTGGCTTTCCCCTTTGCAGTTTCAATATATTGTAGGTTGGGCATAAGAAATTAAACAGGAATTTTTGGAGAGTTTTGTGGAAGCCATTGATTAACATGAAAGCCTGCAAAGGACACACAAAAAGTTTAGAAACTCAGAAATGCATATTTATTTATTTATAATATATTTATAATATTGTAGAATATTAACATATTTTATCATTTAATTCAGATTTCTTTTCTGTTATGAAGGGAGGAACAAAAATTTTATGCGTTTTTTTTTTCCCCCAGATTGAGAGGGATACCATGTCTCTAAATCTAGTAATGTAGAAGGGATAACTATATTCTGTACAGTATGGGGCAGCTATTTATTTTTTCCATCACAGAAGAAATGCTTAAAATACAAAAAAAAGAAAAAACTGATAAGCATGCATTAACCAATAGAAAACATAAAGCAATGACCCCTCACATTCAAAGAGAAGACAAGGAAACTGTGGGATAGTGGAAAGAACGCTGGAGTTGGAATCATGTGTCTTCAAGTCCCACCAGCTTTGTGATTCTGGGGAGCTCATTTAACTTTCTGGGTCTCAGTTTCCTTATGTGTAAAATGAGAGGATTGGATTCAAGACCTGAAAGGCCCTTTCTAGGTCTAGACCTCTGATTTTAGCACCATGTGGGGGAATTCCTGAACAGATATTTGGGATTGCATTTGCCTCAACCCTTCACTTATGTACTCATAAAGTTTGTCTTTAACCAAGCATAACTTTGATTTTATTCTGTCAGTTGCAGAGTTTTCCTGGTAATAACAGAACCCTCCTGCTCTGAGAAGTGGCACTTTTGCAGGAAATCACCTCCTACTAGACAACCAAGGCTGAAAATATCCATTTTTCCAGTATCACTGGCTGGTCTCTGCCCAGAGAAGAAAACACAAGAAAACCACTAAGGATTGGCTCGTTTAGGCAAGCAAATGGTCCCTTTTCTGTGTACTTCTGGCTGTGCTTGCTACTAGGGGAAAGGGGAATGGAGGGATAGAAATCCTTTCTCCCCACTGGTTAGAAATGCAAGGGAAAGAAGTCACTGGCGGAGAAGTGCTGGGAGAGAGTCCAGCATCTGCAGGGTGGATCCTCACTCCTACCCCTCTGAGGAGCGCTTCTTCCAGAAGAGCCCACCCTTTGTCCCTCTGACAATCATCTCTGACACAAGCCCCACTCACAATGACCTAGAGGGAGTTGCTGTGGCCATCTCCACAAAGCATGTCCTTCAGCCAAGGGCCAGAGCCCACACCCATCCCCAAGGGAGATGCTTTAGAGTCTAGTGGTTCTCAAAGTGTGGTCCAGAGCATCCTGGCAGGATCTTTGAAACTCTTCAGAGGGTCTACACAGTCAAAATTAGCTTTTATTTCTAACATGGCAAATATCTATAAATATAACCCACATAAACAAAAATACTCCGGACAGATCCTCAATAACTTTTAATTGTAAAATGATACTGAGAACAAAAGTTTGAGGACCACTGCGTAGACTAAGCATTAAGGGGTCCTACCAGATCACTCCTGCTATATTAAAAATCAGCTTTGGTTAGGGTGGGAGGACTGAGGAGAAATAGGTTTAGGCCTGGAAAGAGATAGGAAAGGGGGAGGAGGAGTGAAGAAATGTGGACAAATGAGAGTAGAGGATGAGTATTATGGGGGAAGGTGTGATTTGGAGGGTTGTAGTGGGAAAGGGAGAGAGAAGCAAGATTAGAGATAAGGAAGAGGACTTTAGAAGTGTGATGGATGAAATAGGAAGGAAAAAGAAATACAAAAGTGTGACAGTAAGGAGGAAATGGAGAAGGAAGAGGGGAGAAAGAAAGGAGGAGAATTGGGATGATAATGGGGGAGGGAACAAGGGAAGAAGAAATGTTGGTGACTGTAATGTGAGAGGAAGCAAATGTGATGCAAGGAAGGCCTGAGCAGATCCAGCTGTGGTTGACCTTATTTTGGGGAGGTGGGGGTGGGCAGGAAGGCCCCCTGATGAGCAGGGGAACCTGCTCAGGATCTGGTGGCCCTCAGAGTGAAGCTGGGAGGAGATGACAGCCTCTGAGAGCCACCTCTCAGGCACACTTCAACTTGTTCACAAGTCCCTGCCGTTAGTGTCCAGGGCCACGGGGTTATCTGAGCCATGGAGGAAAGACTGACCTGGCCCAACTGCAAACAAGATGTACTCGTGTGTATATTTATACACATGTGAATGCACATATAAGTAACATATAAGTAGGAATGTATGCTGTTTTTGGGGGCACTATAAAGGAAATTATTTCAATTTATCATGTCTTAACTTTATAAAATATAGAATGTTAGATTTCCTTATCTGTAAAATAAGAGGTTGGAGTCCATGACCTCTAAGATCTCTGTTAGCTCTAAATATATTATCTTATGATCCTATAACTGGAAGGAGTCTTCTAGTCCAAAATCCTCATTGTGAAGAGAAGGAAACTGAGGGGAAATGACTTAGTCATGTAATGAGTTAGGACAAGAACCTGGATTTCCTCACCCCTCGTCTCATGCTTTTTCTATCTTATCATGTTGCCTTGAAAATATATACAACCCATGTACAGATTCAAACATAGATATTTATATATGTAGCTTCCTCCTCTCTCTCCAATAAATACACACATAAAATGGCATTGAAAGAGAAAATTGATTTTCTTTATTTTTTTAAAAAGTATTTTATTTATCCAAATTTTTGAAAAGATAGTTTTGAACATTCACCTTTGCAAAACCTCATGCTCCAAATTTTTCTCCCTCTCTTCCCCCTTCCCAAGACAGCAAGCAATCTGATGTAGGTTCAATTTGTGCAATTCTTCAAATATGTTTTCATATTCATCACGCTGCTCAAGAAAAACCAAAATGTAAAGAAAAGAAAAAAAACTAAGACTTCTGAGTTTGTTTTTGTTTTAACATAGAAAGGATGAGAGTGATAAAGTAATCAAAAGACTGAGAGGTTAGGATCTATGCTTAGGGATCTGTTGAACTTCACTGGCCATCTTATCTGGCCAAATTAATTTTAGTTGAGAAGGAACTTTTCAAAAGCAATTTATTGTATTTGCTGTATAAAACTTCCCATATCATGAATAGAAAAGGAGAAACACAATGGAGGAAGAAAAAGTAATTCTAAGTTGTATTTTTGTGTTACCTAAGAGAGTAGTCTAAAGACAAGAGCAAGCAGCTGAGCTTTAGGTAATGAGAGAGTGTTGATACAACAATAATATTCCATAACGTTCATATAACTTATTCAGCCATTCTCCCACTGATGGGCATCCACTCAGTGTTCAGTTTCTTCCCACTACAACAAGGGCTGTTACAAACATTTTTGCACATGTGGGTCCTTTAGGAAAAGGGTTTTCCATGTTTAATCTCCTTCAAAGGAATCATCATCACAGAATCTTAGAGCTCGGAAGGAACTTTAGACGTCCAAGTGACACCTGAAGAGCATCCCTGGCAAGTGGTTATCCAACCTCCATTTTGAACCTCTTGTGATGGCCAACCTCCCAAAGAAGCCCATTTGGGGATGGAGCTGGAAAGGGATCTCAGAGGTCACCCAGTCCAACCCATACTCGCACAGGATTCTCCCTACTGCAGAGCCTTGCACATAAAAGAAGATGCTTAAAATATTTAATGAAGTGAATTGTTGAGAACTTATGCTGAAAAACTCACTTGCTCCTGGGGCAGCCTGTTGCATTTGGGGTCAATTGACCATTTAGAAGTGCTTCCTTCAAGCTCCAATCTACTGACCCATATTTAGTCAGAATTGTAAAACAGCTCTAATCTTTCTTCCACTTAACAGTTTTGGTTTTTTGATTACTTTGTCCTTTCCTCAATTATTGTCTGACTACCCATACTTTTCCTTACATTAAGCTGAAATCTGCCTTTCCTTGAACTTCTGTCCCTTGCTCCTGGGTCTGGTCTTTTGGATCCAGCAGAACAAATCTAAGCTAGGTGGCTCAGTGGACAGAGCAATGGAAGATCTGAGAACAAGTCTTGCCTCAAACACTTATTAGCTGCGTGATTCTAGGCACATCATTTACTTCTGGCTGCCTCAGTTTCTTCAACTGTAAAATGGGGATCATAACAGCAACATTCTCATAGGGTTATTGTAAAGATGAAATGAGATAATGATTGTTAAAAAAAATTAAAAAGCAGATGGATGTGGCTCTCTTCAATAATAAGATGATTCAAACCAGTTCCAATGGTTTTATGATGAAGAGAGTTATCAACACCCAGAGACAGAACTGTGGGAACTGAATGTAGATCACAACATAGCATTCTCACTCTTTTTGTTGTTCTTTGCTTACATTTTGTTTTGCTTCTCATTTTTTTGGTTTGATTTGATTTCTTTTGTGCAGCAAAATAATTACATAAATATGTA
This sequence comes from Sarcophilus harrisii, assembly GCF_902635505.1. Classification (NCBI taxonomy): domain Eukaryota; kingdom Metazoa; phylum Chordata; class Mammalia; order Dasyuromorphia; family Dasyuridae; genus Sarcophilus; species Sarcophilus harrisii. The sequence continues at coordinate 225,519,414 of NC_045427.1, forward strand.
TGCATATATTGGATTTAACACATATTTCTACCATGTTTAACATATATTGGACTACTTGTCATCTAGGGGAGGGAGTAGGGGAAGGAGAGGAAAATTGGAACACAAAATTTTACAAGGGCTAATGTTGCAGAATTATCTATAAATATGTTCTTTGGGAAAAAAGCTTTAATAAAGAAAAAAATAAAAACCAAAACTTAGTACAGATCCTAGAACAGCTGGGTAATGCATTGGATAGAATGCTGGGCCTGTAGTCAGGAAGAGCCCAGTTCAAATTCAGCTTCAGATAGTAACTATTTGTGTGACCTGGGTAAGTCACTTAACCCTGTAGCCTCGGTTTCCCCAATCTGTAAAATGAACTGGAGAAGGAAATGGCAAACTAGTCCAGCGTCTTTGCCAAGAAAACCCCAAGTGGTGTCACGGAGAATTGGACAGGACTGAAACATGACTGAACACATTAGCACAGTACCTGGCACATAGCAGCCACTTAAGAAATGTTACTTACTGACTAAAATGTGGTGCTCTGAACAGAATAAGGACTCCAGAAGTGCTTTGCCCAGGGCACTAGGCCTCTGCTAATAGAATGGAAATTTCTCGAGTTTTTTGTTTTTAATTGACAATATCATACTGCCAACATATTGAGCTTGCCATCCACCAAAACTGTAGGTCATTCTTATGTGAAATGTCTCCAGTTATTCCTCTTTGCCTCTATGTCTGTGTTGCTGCTCTTTAGCTATCTCAGGACTATATTTCCATCCCTGGAAGTCTTCAAGCAGAAGTTGGGTGACAGCTTGTCAGGAATTCAACACAATTCAAAAAAACATTGTTAAGGGACTCACTACCAGGTGGGGGGCCCTGTTGGAGAAGGAAATCACAATCAAGCTGGAGTCTGTATTTCAGCTGTTCATTTTTGTAACTCAAGTGCAGGACTTATGTGGAGTTTTGGGAGAAGTTTATCCTATTATTCTAGCCTCTTGAGATTATTTTGGATGGTGGGTATACCATCTAAAGTATTAGCTGGGAGGAAATTCCAGCATTAACTATAAATATGGCAAAGATGCCTTTTAGTTAACTCTACTAAAAAATGTTGAACATCACAAAGATACTTGATTATCCAATTCTATTAGATGCATTAAAAAAATGACTGACATTTAGGAAACTTGGGTTCTTGTACAACCCAGTGACTAGCTGGCTGGGTAACTGTGGACAACTTTCAATTCCCTCAACTATAAAATGAAGTGCTACACTGCATAACTTCTCAAGTCCATTTTTGCTCTAACATTCCCTTCTATGTGCTAAGCTCACATCTTGCTCTGACATTCTGCATTTGAAAGTCTTTTCCAATTCAGGGTCCACTTCCCATTCTGAAATTTTAGGCTCATGTTTACTGATGTTATCATTCTGTGACCCACAAAATTCTCTTCCTGTATTCCCCATCTCCCATACACTTATGCCTTCTGAGTAAACAGGACCTTGATTTCACGCCTATAAAAGTGATTGAAATTAAAACAGTTTCTGAGTCACAGCAGGTTTTGAAGTTAGTTCAGGGCAGGGTGTATGTGCCTTAGGCATGAAATTATAATCTTACATTATCTGTCCTAGGGGACAAGGGCATGAAAATTCCACTCATAAGACAGGAAAAGTAAGAAATATGGTCCCTCCAGTCATCTCTCCCTCTTCTAGGAGCTATCCCTCGCTATGGGACGTTTTGTTGTATAGCTGACCCTTGAAATATATGTTGAGACGGAAAGGGGGTGGAATTTGGGGAAGGGGAGAGATAGTTAAGGAAGAAAGAAATTTAAGAAGCATCCAGAGCAATTCCTTCATATTGCATAGGAGAAAACTGAGGCCTAAAGAGGGAAGAGGACTGATCTACAATAAGGAGCCATGACCAGAGCTAAATCTCTTCCTGTTACAGCATATTACTTTCCCAGGGGCCTAGTATAGGGATGGACACTTCCAAAAGTGCTCCTAAAGTACTGAGTGAATCGAAGAGAGCTCTTGTCAGAGAACATCGTCTCTTTCCAGCTAGGATGGTTTTTTTTTTTTTTTTTTGTCCTACAGCATTATGATTTCCAAATTGCTTATGAGTAGATCTAGTATCATGCAATTGTGTATTTTTTCTTTCTTTGCTTGCCAAACATGCAAGGAGATAAGCATCCCCTTTGAAGGGAAATGAACCCTATTTCCCAAGGATCAAGGGGTTAGGTATAAAAGACTAAGTGAGATCGCTTTCACCAACACAGCCTTAGGCTGTGTAATGAAATTAAATGGATGGGTTTATCAAAACCAAGGGAAAGGGACACCTCCAGAATGTGGAGATTAGGAAAAATATATGAGTCCAATGAATAAATCATTCATCATCCCTGCTTCTTGGTTACCCCACAGATCAGAAAGGGAGAATCTCATTAGTAATGAAGGTATTTGAGGACAATGGTCCTCAGTTGACATTTCTAGAATCTTATCATGTCATAAAATATCATGATCATAAAAATTAATTTATGTGTGTATCATAATAATCAGAAAATATCAGCACTGTCTTTTCAACAGACATTCAAGGCAATTCCAGTAGAATCGGGATGGAAAATACCATCTACATCCAGAAAGAAAACTATGGAGACTAAATGTGGATTGAGGGACATTTTTTTCACCTTCTTTTGTTTTGTTTGTTTTTTCTTTCTCATGGGTTTCCTCTTTTGTTCTGATTTTTCTTGCACAATATGACAAATATGGAAATATGTTTAAAATAATTTTACATATTTAATCTATATCAGATTGCTTGCTGTCTTGGGGAAGGGAAAGGCAATGGAAGAACAGAAAAAAATTTGCAACAAGTAAAAAAAAATGAATGTTGAAAACTATTCTTACATGTATTTGGAAAATAAAATACCATTGAAAATTTAAAAATAAAACAAAATAAAATTTTAAAAATGTTGAAAACTATCTTTACATGTGTTTGGAAAAATACTATTGAAAAAATGTCAGCACTAGAAAGGATCTTGGAAGCTCTTCCACCCTAATACCTCCGTTGCTTCACTTCCCACTCAAAGCTTATTCTGACTATCATTCAACACGAGAGAAAAGAGACTCCAACCTCCAGATCCCATCATTAAATAGAATTGGAGACCTTCTGGATACATTGATTTCCTACCTCTCAGCAATAGAAAAGGTATCTATTCTCTTGCTGACCACCACTGACAGGTGAGAAAACGTTGCCTTTAGTTTTCTGTACTGCCAAGGGCCATTACTTTTTAAAAAATAGTATTTTATTTTTCCAAATACATGTAAAGATAGTTTTCAACGTTCATTTTTGTAAAACTTTGTGTTCCAAATTTTTCTCTTTTTTCCTCCCTCCCTTCCTCCTCCCCCTCGCCAAGACAGAAAGTAATCTAATATAGGTTACACATGTGCAATTCTTCTAAACAAATGTCCATTATTCATCATGTTGTGCAAGGAAAATCAGATCAAAAGGAAAAAAAAAACATAAGAAAAAACATCAAGTAAACAAACAAACAACAACAACAACAAAAGTGAAAACACTATGCTTTGATCCACATTTAATTTCTGTAGTTGTCTTTGGATGCAGATGGCTCTCTCCATCACAAGTCTATTGAAATTGCCTTGAATCACCTCATTGTTGAAAAAAGCCAACTCCATCATCACATAATCTTGTTGTTGTTGTGTACAATGTTCTCTGATTCTACTCATTCCATTCAATTAAGTCTCTCCAGGTTTTTCTGAAATCAGATTGTAGAAGGAAGCAGTAAAGTGAGATCTCCCAACTCTGCCAAAACTCCTGCAAATGTAGAAAATTTTCCAGACAATTGTATTGGGAAAATCTAAGACAAAATTACAGTGAAACATTTTTTCTAGTCCAGGTTGGCATATGAATACAGAGAGATCTATGGACACTGGGGACAGGAACTAGTCAGGAATATCATTTGGGGACCATTTCAATGCAGTAAGAGGAATTCAGCCAAAATAAGCAGAGATCCACTGCAGTTCATACTAATAAGAACAAGTGCCAACCAGGAACTTTGTCATCCACCACCCAGTTCTGGGTCACAGGTTTAGAGTGGAATGATGAGAGATGCTGTGCTAGCATTCCTGGGCAGGAAGACTCTGGGCAGTGTTCAGATAAGGGAGAAGGATTAGAAGTGAAAAGTGGGTATGTCTCAGAAGTCTATAAGACATAGACTCCCAGACCAAAGGGAACCTGCAGTTCTATGGCTTTGAACCAGCAGAACTTTACTTCTAAGTGTTAGGGGCTGAGTCCAGCAGCAGCCTCCTATTCTTAGACCCAAATCCACGTCAAGAACTTCAGAACTCAGGCCAAAAAGACAGCAAGCAGACCACTCTGGGGGCACTAAAAGCTTTTAGGTCCTGAGAACTTGGAGCAACACCACCCTCAATACCCACGAGAAAGCAACAATAGAACGAGCCCAGACTTTTCCTCCCAATGTGTAGAGAGTCTGGCTCTAATATCAAATTCAAAGTCAGAAAATAGGTTGGAAAAATGAGTAAATAAACAAACAAAAAAAAGAATCCCACTATAAAAAGCTACTCAGGAAAAGAGAATAACTAAAAAAAAAGATCTATAAGCAAAACTTCGGAGAAAGAGACAGATTGGCCACAAATTCAATTAGAATTCCTAGACGATCTGAATCAAGATTTAAAAAAAATTTTTTTAAGAAATGAGAACACTAGAGGAAAAATTGGAAAAGAAATAAGATTGGGAGAAGAAAGAATTAGAGAATTAACAGTCTAAGCAATAAACTCTCTGAAAACTAGATAAAAATAGAAATCAATGATTCTACGATTCAAAAGATTGGAAAAAATAGGGGAAAAGATGTAAGGTATCTCATAGGAAAAATAACAATTTGAAAAAATAGCTCAAGGGAAAAAATTATGAATCATCGTACTATCTGATAGTCTAACAACAACAACAACAAAAGCGCCTTGGCATCATATTTTGAGAAAACTTATAAGAAAAATTATAAGAAAATTAGTAGCATAGGACAAAGTGGAAATAGAATGAATTTACTAGTCACCTTCTGACAGAAATTCCCAAATAAAACTTCCAGGAACAAAACTCCAGTGCTTCTAGGTCAATGAAAAAATATTTTAAGTGGCCAGAAAGCAAGAATTCAAGTACTGAGGAGCCACAGTCAGGATTTTATGTGATTTAACAGCCATAACTTTAAATGAGTAGAGAGCTTGAAATACCATATTATAGAAAGCAAAGGATATAGGCTTACAGTAAAGAATAATGTACCCAGAAATACTGAATTTAATTCTAATGGAGAAGAGGGGAATGGACCTTTATTAGAGAATTTCCAAACATTCCTGATGAAAAAACCAAAAGTGCACAGAAGTTTTGAAGATCAAATATGAATGAAGAGAAACAGAAAAAGGTAAACACAAACATGTAATGACAAAGCATTACACAAGGATAAACTGTTTACATTTTATTATGGGGAGATATGTGTGTACTCACTAAATTCTATCAGCATCACAGAAGGGGTCTAATTAAATGGAAGCCTATAGTTTGGGGCATGTCTTGTTCTTAAGAGAAGAATAAAAAGAGAGGAGAAAAGAAATACAATAAATATAATGGTGGGGGGATGGGAGGAAAGGGTGTTTAAGAAAATGATCCCAGATAGTCAAATGTATAAGTAGACTTTTATACAAACAAGGAGGAAGAGGAGTTGGGGGGGGGGGGTGGCGCTGCTGACATTTGAATCTCACTCTCAATCTCAATTATTCAAAGAAGAGAAGAACACACACAAAGTTAGATAGAAACATGTATCTTACAGGGAAGTGGGAAATGGGAGAAAGGAGAAGGGGGAAGTTGTAGGAGGGTAGTTTGAGGGAGGGATTAGTATTAAGCAAAACAAACCAAAAATATGCAAAAGTATAGTTCTTTTTTTATGGCACATGAGATTCTGAGGGATACCCATGGCAAAACAAATATATGTATGTGTGTGTATATATATATAAACATATACATATGTGTTTATGTGTATATGTATATATAGTTTTCGTCCAGTTTTTTAAATTTTGTTTTCAATTCCAAATTCTCTTCTTCTCCCTCATCCTTTGAGAAAGCAAGAAAAAGAAAACCTATTACAAATATATATATCCATGGAAAACAAAATTTCACATTAGACATAATCCAAGGAGGGAGAAAGCAAAAGAAGAAAGAAGGAAGAAGAAGAAGAATGATGAAAAGAAGAAAGGAAGGAAGGCAAGAAAGGAAAAAAGAAAGAGCAAAAAAGAAAGAAAAAAGAGAAAGAAAGAAGGAAAAAGAAAGAAAGGAAGGAAGGAAAGAAGAAAAGGAAGGAAGGAAGAAAGGAAGGAAGAAATTATGTTTCAATCTACTCTGAATCCATCAGTTCTCTTTCTGGAGGTGGATAACATATTTCACCATGAGTCCTTTGGAATTGGTTATTGTTTTAATCAGAGTTACTAAATCTTTCGAAGTTGTTTATCCTTATAGTTTTGTTGTAATTACATACATTTTTCTTCTAGTTCTGCTCACGTCGTTCTACATCAGTTCATAAAAGTTTTTCTATTTTTTTCTTCTGAAATTAGCCTCTTCATCATTTCTTTTAGCCTTTATCATTTCTCTCACACTTACATCACATTTTAATCACATAAAAATGTAATGGAATTTTTTTGTGCTACAAAAAATGACGAGGAAGATGTTTTCAAAGTAACCTGGAAAGACTTTTATGAACTGATATGGAATGAAATGAACAGAACCAGAAGAACAATTTATACAGGGACACCAATATGGTCAAGACAAACAACTCTGAAAATATTAAAAATTCTGATCAGCATAATAATCAATCACAATTCTAGAAGATTCATGATGAAACATGCTATTCACTTCCAGATAGAATATAGACTGAGTTGTTTTTTTGTTTTTTGTTTTTTGTTTTTCCCTGGACATGGCCAGTGTGGAAATTTATTTTGCTTGACTATATATATTTGTAATAGTGGTTTTGTTTTTCTTTCGTTCTCAATTGGGATAAGGATGAACAGAATTGAGAAGGAGTGAAAGTAGATTTTTGCTGATTAAAAATGTATATAATTTTTAAACAGAAAGAAATAAAAGAATCAAGTGACTATGCCACTAAATAGAGCCGGAGCTCAACATCCTTTTTTACTGCATGACCATTCCATCTGCCTTCACTACTGACCCTCTCATTCTCTGCTCTGATAAATTAAATTCCCAATCAATTGATGCTTCTCCCAACCAATGACTTCAAAATTCCCACCTCCTACTTCCCCAATCCCATGATTCAGTCTTATCTGAGTAGAATCTTCAGCTGCTATCACTCCTCATACTCTCAACTGAATCCCCATCAACCCTACCTCATCCTGCCTTTACCCAGTTATTGTTCTCTTCTTCTGTTGTGCCATCTGGAATCCCAGTTTTATCATTAATGAACCTTCCTTCACCCTAAATTTAACTTTGAGATTCATTCAATCTTGTACTCATTGAAAATTGATTTTCTCTAAAAGATATCTCATCCTGGATTGCCCCTTCCCTGGCCAAAAAGAGAAGTCTGAAAGTTATTTGCCTTCTACTTATATTTCCATGGACAACATCTATCAATCAGTATGCTACAGTGGAAAGACATCTGTATTTGGAGTCAGAGGACCTGGATTCAAATCCTGACTCTGTTCCTTACAACCTGTATGACCTTACATGGAGACCCCATTTTCCTTTCTTGTAAAATTGAACTAGGTGACCCATAAGGTTCCTTACAGTTCTAAATTTATGATCTTTTCAGGTGTATTCCATCCATTTATGTTACCCACTGGCAGATCTTGTAGTTATACAAGGGTTCTCAGGTTACTTTCCCTTCTTTCTCAAGTTCAATACTTGGCTCACAATCTCCCTCTCCACCCCACCAGTCCCTGATTTTATCTTTGCTGATTTCATACTGTTGTCTCCTCAAACACCTAGCCTCTTAGTTCAATAACCTTCTTAGTTTTTCAGTTCCATGACCTACAGCTTCATTATTTCAGTCATATGTGGGGATAGAAATTTTTCAGACATGCCCATCACTTCCATGATATTGAGTTCTGAAATTTCTCTCTTAAATCATAAACACCTATCCTTTTTTTTTAATTATTTAGAAAAACAGAATAAGAAAAAGGAAAAGCAGAAAAGGAATACAAAACAAAATGAAACAAAACAAAAGAGAACATTGTCATGTGCCCAGCAGAACATCAAGGAAGATTCAAAATCTATAACAACAAATTACCAGATCAAGAAAGTATATATATTAGTAAAAGAAATTATATTCATGAGTGTCCATTTTTACTCCCTTGTAAATTGTTCTTTTGTTCTCTGCTGCTCATCTTTTTTACTTTATTTTTCCCTCTTTCATCCTCCCCACCCCCAAGCAAGCTATAGTTAGAAAGGATATATTTATATATAGAGAGAGATATATACATACACATACACACACACACACATCCCCACACATACACAAACATATCTTTTCTATCTCTGCTGACTCCTATCTCTGCTCTCTAATTTGCCTTTCAATTACTTAACCTCCCTCCACCCATGGATCCCTCCTTTGTCTTCTTCCCTCACCCTTTACTTCTTTGTCTGTTCATCCCTCCCCCCTTTTTCTTTATAGATTTTGGAAGGTGCTTTATCCTTCATAGTATATATGTAGTATTGCCTTTTTAACCCATTCTCAATGTGAGGTTTTCGGAACTATGAGCCCTCCTTCCTCTTCTAGCTATTCTTCTGCACCTTATTTGTATAACATAATTACTATTTTTACCTTAACTCTGTCCCAATCTTTCTTTTGAGCTGCCTTCTTGTTGATGTCAATCTTAAATACTGACATGTTTAAAAAAAAAAAAACCAAACCAAACAATTTGTCCATATTGAATTCCTTAAAATTGATCTTGGCAACATCTTGATATTGGCTCTTATCTGTTAAATTTTCTAAGTTTGGTTTGGTTGACATAAAGTTCTGAAAATCTGCAAGTTAATTGAATGTCCTTTTTTTTTTTCATTCAATATTATAGATAATTTTGTTGGATATGATATTTTGGGCTGCAGGCGTAGTTCTTTTGATTGTCAGTAGATATGATTCCAGGACCTGTGGTTTTTTTTATTGTGGTTGCCAATAAGTGCTGTACGATTCTAATTGTAGCTCCAGCATATTTGAATTGTTTTTTTCTTGTTTCTTGCAAATGCTCTCTTTGATCAAAGGGTTTCGAAATTTGGCAATAATGTTCCTATGTGTTTTCCACAAAAGATTTCATTGAGATGGTGATCAGTGGATTTTTTCTATTTCTACTTTTCCCTCATGTTCTATCACTCCAGGACAATTTTCTTGGATTATTTCTTGCATAATTGTGTTAAGTTCCTTTTTTTGGTCACAAATTTCAGGCAGTCCAATTATTTTTATATTTTCTCTTGATCTGTTTTCCAGATCTCTCTCTCTCTCTCTCTCTCTCTCTCTCTCTCTCTCTCTCTCTCTCTCTTTTTTCATAAGATGTTTCACATTCTGTTCTATTTTTTTATTCTTTATAATCTATTTTGTTATCTCTTGGTCTCTGGTAGCTACACTGGCTTCTCCTTGCTCAATTCTAATTTTCAAAGAGTTATTTTCATCTTTGAGAGTCTGTATCTCTTTTTTCTAGTTGGTAATTTTTTTTTCATCATCTTGTTTTTCTTGGATGGTTTTTATTTTTATTTTTTTTAATTTTTTCCTCAATGTCATTCATTTGATTTTTACATTGTTTTTTGAATTCTATAAATTTTCTGTGGGCAGGGTACCATTTCATGATACTTTTTGGGGTGGAAGCTTTTTTTACTTTTTTTTACTCTTAAGAAGATGAACCCCAGTCTTCTGTGTTCCCATAATGTGTTTCTAAGGTGGGGTTCTTTCTTTGCCAGTTCATTTTTTTTAATAAGAGGTAGTGTAAGCACCATTAATAGTAGGATGGAGGTATATGCCTCAAGCTTCTCTTCATCTCTCACCCCTGACCAGGAACCCCAAAGCAAGAGTTCCACCCTCCTGCAAGTGCCCATAGCCAGCAGTGTCCCTGCCCTCAGTCTTCCAGGATCCAAACCCCGACTCTACAAACATCCCAGGAGGTGAAAGTCTCTGTGGCTCCTGCTGAGGCTCCAGCCTCGGCTCCCCCCAGGGTTCCCCACTGGTGTTTCTGAGGTAGCTCCTCCGGAGGTGTTTGCACCTCACATGGATTAATCCCCAACCTGGGACTTTCTTTGGATCTTCTTGGGTTGTACAGGAGGATCCCTGTTCTGCCCCAAGTCTTCTTGAGCCTGTCTGTGTTCACAAATTTGTTCTGTTTGTGAGGCAAATCTGGAGAGCCTTAGACTTGCTAGCCTACTCCACCACCTGCCCAGAATCCTCCCTGCCTGTCCTTCTAATGCTGTCTCAAGCCCAAACTTTTAATTTATCCTCAATATGGCTCCAGGACTTCACCTGCTCTTTCCCCCTCTACAATCTTGGCTCAAGAGCCACCGGGTTCAGTTGTTTACCACTGTCCTTTGCCTTTGACCCCTCGCTCCACTTGCCTTTTGTTGAACACATTCTGCCAATGAACCCTGGGTTATATTCTCTATCTTCCTTCTGCCTGAACACTGCTGGAGGAAGGCAGGCAAATGGATTGACTTGGTCCACCACAAATGTAGGTTGTTCTTTGTCCTTCCTTCTGGAGGAGGCCCATGGCAGCAGGGAGGGGAGGCCATAACAGTGAGGGAGGGCTGGGCAAGGTCACCTGCCTCAGGTTCCCCCCAGTGACCAGATGGAGGTCAGGACGACTGGAGATGGTCCTGGATGCAGTGGGAGACCTTGGTCATTCTAAGCTAAGGTCTTAAACAGGTCTCAGTGTGGCTAATCTGAGCTCCATATAATCACATCTACATAGTGATCCTTTCCCTCTCTCATTGACCATCTATCATATCTTCCATAACAGCTATTAGAAAGCGGCTCTCCTCTCCTCAAGCTTTCAATAGTTGCTCCCATTTCACTTCTCAGTAGATGACCTTATCTCCTACTTTACTAAGAGAATCAAGGCAACTTTCCTAAGTTTCCTTGTTTTACCTAATACACACCTGGAAGTCTCTGTCTTCTCCAAGTCTTTCCTTGTTTGCTCTTGACTCTTGGGAAAAAATTGGAGTCTTTTTCTTTGCCAAGGTCAACCAGTCTATTTGTGCTTTTGAAGCATCCTTTCCCATTTCCTTTGGGAGCTTATTCCCACCCACCAATCTCAATTTTAATCTCTCCTTTTCTACTGGTATCTTTTCCATGGGTCAAGGCTTCCCAATCCTTAAAAAAAATCGCACTTTTCTCTGCCCTGCCTTCAGACTATTACACAATATCTTTTCTCCCTTTGAAAATCAAACTCTTATATTTCTGCCTTTATTTCCTTACCCTCTTCTCATTTTTCAACCTCTTGCAAATCTAACCCCACAACTTCAATGAAACTAGTCTCTCAAAGGCTACCGAAGATGAAAAGTTTGAATCCTGCCTTTATTAGGCACACGAGTTGTATAAATTTGAACAAATCACTTAACTTTCCTAAGCCTTGGTTTCCTCACCAATAAATGAGCATAACAATATATGTAGTACCTATCTCATGGGGATGTTTAGCCCTGAATAAGATATTTGTTAAGCTCTTTTTCAAACCTTAAAGCCTATATCAATTCCAACTTTTGTCATTATCATCAATATAATTATCATCTCATAAATGCTAAATCCAAACCTTGTTCTGAAGATTAATTTTTTCTTGACCTCTCTGAGGTCAACCAACATAGTCAACCATTTTTTCCATCTGAATTTTGCATTTCTCCAGTTCTCCTGTCTATTTTTTCTCTTGTTCTTATTTGCCAGATCATAATACATCTGTTGTTTCCATCCAAGGTCCCAGTCTCTTACTACATATACTCTCTCAATGATTTCATCACATCCCTTAGTTCAGTTATAATCTCCAAGCAGAAGACTCCCAAGTCTGTATATCTAGCTATACATCTCTCTTGAAGTCCAGAATCTTGAAGATCCAAAGAAAATCCGGGCTGGGGATTAATCCATATGAGGTGTAGAGTCCTTCTGAAAAGGAAGAACCCCAGTTGACTACCAGACATGACATGTTGACATTTCAAACTTATCATATCCAAAATGAAACTTATCTTGTCCTCCATACCAGTCTTTTTTTTCCCCAAACATTCCTATTTCTGCTGCTATCCTTTCTGTTCTTGGGTTCACAATCTTATCATTATCTTCGACTCTTTCCTCTTTCTTACTATGAAGATATCTCCACAACATTTGTTCCCTTCTCACATAACCACCAGGCTTTTATCACCTCTCTTCTGGATTATTTTAGTAGCCTCTTAACTAGTCTTCATGATTCTAATGTTCATTCTCTTCACAGCTGTCAAATCTTCCCAAAGAATAGAGTTGATTGTGTCATGTCCCTTGCTCAAAAACCTCCAACGGGTCCATTTAGCTCTAGGATAAAATACATACTTGTCGAGGCGCCATTCTAGTCCCAATGCAATCTGGTTCCAATCTATCTTTCTATCTTTATTTCACATTATTCCCAGTCATACAATGTGTCTGCACAGCAGAGCTACAGTATGAATTTAATTTTATAGAGGAAAACATTAGGGCCCAAAGTGGAGAATTTCCTTGTCCAAGCTTACACAGAGGAGGCAGCTGCAGAATTGTTACTCTAATGCATGGCTGCCTTATAAGGCTCTTTTCCTTATCCCAAAATGCTACTCTATTATCCTCTGTCTTTAACATCCAATCCTGGGCTATTCTAGGAATGTGTTGATCTCATCCTGGTTTTAAAACTGAGAGTCTTGTTAGGGCTGAGATGACTTTGGTCTCTTCTCTTCATATTCTCTGGGAAGGAAGATCAAAACAGGATTATCAGTAGCATTTGTGTTTCCCATCTCTGGGTCTGACAGCCCCATTTTCTTGGATAGTTCAGAGGTTCCAAGTAGCATTTGGGATTTAGTCTCCTTTTAAAAAGTGTTTATAAATTTTCCTGCAGTTACTTCCCTTTTCACCAAGCTGACCAACTTATTTTCTTCAATACTAGCATAGGACCTTTGAATTTTTTCTCTGTTAAAGATCAATAAGATCATAACATTTAGAGTTAGAAAAGAAGACTTTAGAGATGCTCTAGTATAACTGCATTCCAAGGTAAGGTAATTGGGGTTCAGAGAAAAGAAATAACTTGGACAAGGCCACATCACTAGTAAGTCCAGATTTGTATCAAGGTCCAATATTATAAATAATATGAGAGGATTAGACCAGTTGATGGCTGATGTTTGTTTTAAGCTTTTTTTTTTTTAATTTTAGAATTTATTCATTGCTGAGTTCATAGAAAAGCCTCAGTGAATATTTATTGAATATCTGAGAATAATTTGAGCTCTCCATGGTTCTTCCCTGATTGGAAATACTAGACTTCCATTCAATTTTATATCCTTTTTTCCCCCCTCTCACTAAGGTAATTGGGGTTAAGTGACTTGCCCAGGGTCACACAGCTAGAAAGTGAGGTCAGATTTGAACTCAGGTCCTCCTGACTTCAGGGCTGGTGCTCTATGTACTGCACCAACTAGCTGTCCCTAAATTTTATACCCTATAGTACTACCATATTTTAGTGAGGAAGCCATATATATATATATATAGCCTGGTTCAGAAAGCTTGAATGCTAGTATCATACTTCGTTTTATCCAATAAAGGACTTTCACTCTAGTGAGAGTAATTTTTTTTTTTTTTAACAGTGAAAGAGAAGCTACCAGAGGAAGGGTTCTCTAACAAGAACTTCTAGAAGGACTGGAAATGATTTTTGACAGAAATTAAATTTAGGCCAGCTCTTTATACTGTACACCATAATAAGATTTAAGTGGCTACTAGCCTTAAATATATTGTTTTATAAAAAAAATTAGAGAATGAAATGAAGCACCTTTCACAACTATTACAAGGAAGATGATTTTAAAAAATAGATCAGAACTTAATGGCTTTTTATTTTTTAAAACAAATTCTTTCCCTCTCTTTGACCTTCTTCCACCCATTGAAAAGGCAAGCAGTATAGTATCAATTATACATGTGAATTCATGCTAAACATATTTCCATATTAGCTACTTTTTTAAAATAAAAGAAATATATATATATATATATATATATATATATTTATGTGGAGAGAGAGAGAGAGAGAGAGAGAGAGAGAGAGAGAGAGAGAGATTGAAAGGAGAAATATACACATTCTCAAGGTTTATTGGTTCTCTCTGGAGGTGGATAACATTTTTTATGAGTCCTTCACAACTGTCTTGGATCATTGTATTTAAGTCTTTCACAGTTGATCATCATTATAATATAATGGTTATTATATACAATGATTTCCTGGATCTGCCCATTTCACTCTGCGTTAATTCATATAGTTCTTCTCATGTCCAACTCCTTAATGTCTCTGGGCTGAAAGCTCCTGAAGCTACTACTGCCCCTGTCACTGCCTCCAAGGCCCATTACTGGTAAAGATGTATGTAGATTGCATTCTGGACTGGTCACCACTCCAGTCACAGACCTCTCTTTCTGATGTCCTAAGTTGTCTTGGGCTTAAAAAATGTCTCACTCTAAATTTTTTCTTGGTTATGCCATTCTAAAATTTTGATATATTATTTTCAAATTGTTTGGGACAGTTTGACTGGGTTTGTTGCTTCTACACCGCCATATTGGCTCTTCCCATAGAATTTAAAGTTAACAAATAATTTTAAAATAGATTGTAATTGATATTTTCTGCTTTCTATCACCTACATTTCTCCATGTTTCTCTTCACTTTCCTGACTAATACTATCCTTTACAGAAAAAAGAGAAAAAATAAATCCAATCAACCTGTTAAAAAATTTGATATTTTATGCACTGTTACATATTTATTTTTCCTTCCCCCATCTCTTTAGAAGGACAAGAGATGTCTTGTGATAACTCTTTGGAACCAAGATTCAAAATTGTAATTTAATAAAATTCAGTATTGTTTTGTTGTTCCTTCCATTTACATTATCGAAACTACTGTTTTCCTAACTTTACTCACTTCACTGCGCATATTTTCATATTTCTCCATATTTACCATGTTTGTCATTTCTTTTTTTTTCTCAATGGTATTTTATTTTTCCAGACACATGTAAAGATAGTTTTCAGTATTCATGTTTGTAAGACTTTGTGTTCCAGATTTTTCTCCCTTCCTTTCTTACCCCTCCCTCTCCCCAAGAGAGCAAGCAATCTGATATAGGTTAAATATGTGTAACCCTTTTAAACATATTTCCATATTTGTCATGCTGTACAAGAAAAATCAGACCAAAAGAGAAAAAAAACCATGAGAAAAATAAACAAACCTTCCAAAAAATGAAAATACTATACTTTGATCCACATTCAGTGTCCATTGCGCCCTCTCTCTCTTAATGTGGATGGCATTTCCATAAGGAGAAAATTCTTAACCAAATAAGAGAGAATTATCATAAAAAATAAAAGTGGTAATTTTGATTACATGAAATTCAAAAGCTTATAGGAAAAGAAATTATTTATTTCTCCACATTGTATTCTTTTATACTTTCCTTCTCTTTATTTTTTGTTCCTTGTATAAAAGAGAAGAGGGTAGTGAGAGAGGAGTGTTCTTAGCACCAATACTCTAGGTTTGATGCAGTTTGCTTCTGCTCCTCTACCGCTGTTCTCTTTATTTAGTCCAACAACAGGTTGGACTAAATTCCTGGACTTATTCCTGGAAATCTACTCTTTTTAGTGTTTATTTTGATTAGAACTGATTCCTCCCTTAATCTACTCTTCCTTATTCTCCTGAGAACTTTTTTTTTTTTCCAACAGGAAAATTATTCACGAGCAAGATGAACAAGAGTAGACAAAGGATGCACTGTGGCTATTCTAACCAAGCCAAAGGAAAACCAGATTTAGGAAAGCCCCAACCCTCTGCATCCCATCCAGCAGACAGCTTCCATCTTTAAACAGCTGGTTACTTAGATAACTAAGCATCCCACTAATAAAGTAAGGAGTGACACACAGAAGGCTGTGGGTCAGTCTGGCCAGTTTTTTTTTTTTTGGGGGGGGGTATGAGATGCAGGGGCTGGGAAAGAAACTAAGTGGATTGAATGCCTTTGAGGCTGCAGAAGAGTCAAGTAATGGATCTTCCTAAAGTTTATAAGTGGTCAGACCAGGCTGTACCAAGAAACTGTTCTCTCCGCCATTGCCAGTATTATCTCTGCACAACAGCTCAGTGCCCATCACTAGGCACCTCTCAACAGCTGTGGGAGAACTCTGGGCTGAGGGTTCCTCCCAAGCATTTTCCAAAGCATTTAGCAGTAGTGACTGATGAAGGGATCAGGAAATAGCAGGTGGGAGAGGTTGCAGGAAGCACTGATAATTGATGTGCTCTAGTGGAAGAGATTGCAAGGGATGGAAATGAGCCTTTGGGGAAAGGGGCTGAGGAAGAGGAGGAAGATGAAGGAGAAGAAAAGGGGCAGGAGCAAGACCAAGAGTGGAGAATATACTTGTTAGCATGTGTTTATTTATATCTTATTTAGAGGGTCACTAGTTCAGAATGGTAAATTTTCCCAGGTCTCTGGTATATTTACCTTTTTTGACTAAAGTTTAGCATTTTCTCTCTCCTTCTGGGTCTTTTTTTTTTTTTTTTAGGTTAAGAGAATTGCTTCTTCTCTTCTCAGCATATCCCCAGTTACTTGCTTGACAATACTCAAATCTAACAGGCCATTTTTGTTTTGAGTTGTTGTCTTATATTTGAATTCAGGTCACTGAATTTCATGCCCAGATTCATCTTGGGAAAGAGTGGAGAATAAAATAAAAATGTGATACTCTCTTCCAACATGCCTTATTTGAACACAACACCAGAATTCCTTTACAATATGTTCAGAATTAAAGTTAGTATAAAGAAGGAAGTTCTGACAGGAATCAGATTCACCTTTCATGCTAAGTTTTTTCAAATTTATCCTAATTCTGTATTGACCCTACTTTACAATGCACGGTGGAACTAAGCCACCAACATTACAGTCTCCCAAAGTACAGACTCCCAAAGAGCCAAAGGGCTCTTTAGCATCCCTTAGGTGTGGTAGCAGAAGAAAGGAGATATCTGGGAAATTTTCAGTGTGATATCCCAAGTGAGGTTGGGGAAATGCTTGCAAACAAAGCAGAAAATCCATCTGTAAAAGGAGGGTTCTCCATCCCTGCAAGAGACTGCCTGTAAAAAGTGTAAAAAGTTAACCTTTAGTTTGTTTGTTCGCCTACACAGCACTTGAAACTGTGATAGTCTCACTCTTATTTTTTGAAGTTCAACTTTCTTTAATAAATTGATAGCAACTAGAAAAAAAATACATCTCTTCACAAGCTACAAAGGGTATAAAATTTGCTTCTCTTATATATATATTTTTAATGATATGACCTTAAAGAATCAAGTCACATATAACAGTTTGAATTTACTGTGGTATAAGGTATAATTAGTCTAAATTCTGCCAGACTGCTTTTCAGTTTTCCCAACAGTTCTTATAAAATAGACTTTTTTCCCCAGTAATTTGTTTGGGGATTTATTAAAAACTGGGTTATTGAGTCTCATTAATTCTATTCTCTTTAGTCTAGTCTGTTCCATGGATACCAAATAATTAATTGTTGCTCCTTGTAATATAGTTTGAAATTTAGAAGTGATATTCTTCTCTCATTCCTAATTTTTTTTTATGTTTCCCTTTTTTGTTCCTCCGAATAAATATGCAGTAACTTTTCATTGGACATTCTGTCATATATCTTTCCCTACTCTTATCCATCCTCTTCTCAATTTCCAAAGTGATTTTCATTAAGTATAGGTCTGATCATGCCGGGCTGCTACTCGATAAACTGCAGTGGCTCACTATTACCTTTGATTTGATCTGATTTGATTTGATTGTGCCTTATTGCTCCATGTTTTAAGCTCCTATGGCTCCTCTCTGCACCACTGATGCCTTCACCCCTGTAATCCATAGGGGCAAATGGTTGTATAGACCTCCCACCAGGAAATTGAGTCTATGTTTTGACAAAGTCTAACTCTACTCTGTCTGACCTCTTTCTCTCTTTCCCTCTTAAGCTCTCCAAACTCCTTGCATCTCAAGTGTATAAACTAGCTATTAATTTTATAATGGATATGTAGTATGGGTTCAACCTGGGTACAAGTACCCATAACAAAGCAAATTCACTCACTAAGTAAGAGTTAACCATGTTCAGGAAAAGTAGAGAAGGTAAAACTTCTGAAATATAACTGAGCATATGTTCTCCCCTTAGTTAAAAAAATATTCTGGTTCTGCAAATTATACAAGGGTGTCTTTGTGCTCAGCAGTCAGTAGCCCCAACTTTGCATATCCTTCTAAAGACCTGGGAAAATTCCATATTTTCAGACTGTTCACTCAATATACTAATGGTGTTATCTTCCCTACTTAATACTTTCCCTAGTACCTTATATTCCCTCAAAGATCTCGAAGTCATTTATAACTCCCAGTTCATAGACGTCCCTAAAACATAACTGTTCAGTAATTCTTTCTTAATGCTGTATTTCCTTTTATTCCCATACCAGGAGTGGTCTATATATGTGGGAGGTAGGGGAGGAGAAGGGAGCAAGAGGGGAACTCATTAGCATTTGCTCCCCCTAAGATCTGATTGAATTCTTTGGATGATATTTACTTAAAGATGGGAGCAGGGGCAAAGGGGAAGGGAGTAGTAACAAGAAAGAATCAAGTAAAACAAATCATGTGTGGCAGTTTGACTCTTCAGCTGGTGGCTCATCAAGTGATGAGAGACTTACTCTCTAGGATTTTATAAACCTGCCTATGATTGGAAAAATATAATAATAATAATAAGTAAATCCTTGAGGATGTAGTGTACATTAGCAGATAAAATTATAGGACTTGGAATCAGAGACCTGCATTTAGATCCCTTCTCGCTTACTAGCTATGTGAGCCTGAGTAAGTCACTAACTCTTAGCCCTAGGTTCCTCCTCATTAAAGTAGAAATAATAATAAGTCTTACTTCACAGAATTGTTGTGACACTCAAAGTAGGCATTAAGCTAGCCCTAAGCAGAGTGTCCCAAAAGTTTTAGAGCAGGATTGAGCTAGTAAAGCACTAAGACATCACTAATAAAGCTTAAAACGGCACCAAGAGTTTTGGGACACTTGTTTGTCTTAATCTGTACTATAAACAAGCATAAAATACAGACCTTTTCTTTCCTGGGCTCACAATCTGTTTAGGAGACTAGATACATAAGGAAAAGAAATAAACAATGCTGGGCTGTACATCCTTATGGCCCAATTATTGGTATAGAAACTTGGTAGGGGACTTTGGGGCCTTAATGTATTCATCTGTAAAATGGGGATAACAATATTTAGACTTTTTCATAAGTGTACTGATTAAAGCACCTTAAATCAGGGCAATTAAGTAGCACAGTGGATACAGTACTGGCCCTGAGTTCAAATGTGACCTCAGGCCTTTGACACTAGCTGTGTGACCCTGGGCAAGTCACTTAACCCTGCTGGACTCCGTTTCCTCATCTGTAAAATGAGCTGGAAGAGGAACAGCAAACTGCTCCAATCTGTCAAGAAAACCCTAAATGAAATGACAAAGAGTCAGATATGATTGGTCAACTAAGCAACAACAGACCCTTAAAGGACCTTGGAAATGGGGGCTAACAATAAGGGTGCTAAAAATCATCATCCATCTCATTAGTAACAGTAATCATAGCTATGGGAAATGAGAGAGGGAAGAAATCATGGGCGCGAGGGGGGTTGGGAATGTGTCCTGGGGCAGGTAACTTTGGCACAGTGTCTCCAGATGTTCTGGGAGGAAGGCCTGGTCAGCAGAGGCTGGGAGGTGCCGTTGAGCTCTGAGCCCAGCCCAGAGGGCACTGACCCTGCTCTTCCTGTCCACATGAACGATACTCCCTGAGCCTCAGCCCCCTCCCCGCCTTCCCACCAAAGAAAAGAGGAAAAGAAGGGGGAAGAGGAGGCAGGAGATGCTTGCCCTGCAGAAGGCCGGGCTGGAGCCAGCCCCGGAGAGAAGGAGGGTTCCTGTCTGCCTTCTGGATTTCTGGGCTTGGACTGTCTCCCGGTGTGACAAAGGGACCGCACTACATCAGGGAGCTGACACACAGGTGCACAATCACCCTGTGTGCAGGTGCACCCAGACATAGCCACGTATGTGTACACATCTGTCCATCTGCCAGTGGAGGCAGACCCTCGGCCAGCCATCCCTGGCTGCTTTTCTTGAACATTGGTTTTAAAGCCACATTTCTGGGGAAGATTCTCCAAGGATCTAACAAACATCCATCAATTCCCTCCTTGGGAGAGCTGGGGGAGAAATATGGGGAAAAACCAAATGAGTAAATTTTGGACTTCGTAAAAAAGCTGAGCCTCAGGGCAGGAAGTGAAATGTTAGGGGTGGCGGGCAGTGGTAAATGTTGAGGTAGGAATAGTGGGATAGTCACAGAAGAATGAGACATTAGACCCTAAAGTGGGGATGGGCTTCAGATGGGGGGAAAAAAAAATATATATATATATATGTATATATATATATGTATATATATTAGAGAGAGAGAGAGAGAGAGACAGAGAGACAGAGAGACAGAATTCTTAGAACTGCCAACTAAAAAAATTAGTTGAAACAATAATTTTCCCCCTAAGGCAATTGGGCTTAAGTGACTTGCCCAGGGTCACACAGCTAGGACCATTAAGTGCCACATTTGAACTCAGGTTCTCCTGACTCCGGGGCTGGTGCTCCATCCACTGCACCACTAGCTACCCCTGGAAACAATAATGTAAGCAAAGTAACAGGATATAAAATAAACTCATACAAATCATTAGTATTTCTATATTATACCAACAAAACCCAGTAAGAAGAGATAGTAAGAGATACCCTATTTAAAATAATTGTAAACAGCATAAATAACCTAGATGTATACCTGCCAAGTCAATTACATGAATTATTTGATCATTCATTAAACACTTTTTACACAAAGTCAGATTTAAATAAATGAATATTAATTGTTCATATTTAGAAATCAACTACAAAGGATCTATGAAGGAAGATGCTATTTACTTCCAGAGAAAGAACTGATAAATAGAAGTTTGCATGACATGGTTTTCCTTATATATGTATGTATATAAGATCTGTATACACATACACATATATCCACAGACATACAGACATATGTCAAATGTTAGCTTTCTCTAGTGTGGAGTGAAGGAAGAAGGAAGGAAAGAGACAGTTTGTAACTTAAAATTTAACAAATAAATAAGATTTAATTTTTAAAAAATGTTAGAATTAGATAGAACTTTAGCTGTTAGTTCATTTTCTTCTTAAGCACAGAAAGAGGAGCAGTTTGCCAAAGGTCACCAAATAATTTAATGACAGAGACAGAAATGAAACCAGAATCTTATTTACTCCTCCCTGATTATTTGTTCTGCTGGAAAAATCCTTGGACAGGTGATTACAGTGCCTCCTGAGGCTGAGCCTCTCCCCCAGAGATTCCAGATTCCTAGGTTTAATTAATCATCTTTCTTGAGAGAATGCTTCAGAGGCCCTGAAATCAACAGAGACTTTCTCTCCTCCTCAATCACCCAATCTTCTTCCTTGCTCCAGGTCTTTAAGGGGAGGAACATTTTTTTCCCCTTAAACTCATTTGATTTTTTTTTTTTTTTTTTTTTTTTTAGGTTTAAGTTGTTATGATTTTAAAGGCAATGCTGACCTCTTTGGATAAAGATACTGATGAGTGTGGGGACTCCATTCTGTCAACACTATATTGTCAGACACTCAGTTGTAGTGTCCAAAAAGTGGCCAAAACCAATTCAAAAGAATACTTGCCTGCTAAAGAAAAATGCCAGTGAGATGATGTACTTCATTCTCTCTTTTGTACTGTGAGATTCTTGAGCATATGTCTCTTCCATCTCATTATTCTTTTCCTTCTCTCCTTTCCTCTTCTAGAAGGACAAAGCTTAATAAAAGTCTGTTGAATAATTGCACATGTAAAACCTAAATCCAATTGCTTACCATCTCAGGGAGGGAGATGGAGAAATAGGGAGGGATGGAATTTGGAACTAAAAACCTAAAAAAAAAAAATCCTAAAACAATGAATGTTAAAAATTATTATTACATATAATTGGGGAAAGATAAAATAGTATTTAAAAAAAGATAAGCTGAGGGGAGGTGAGAGTGACAATGCAGATTTGAAAATAAAATAAAATTAAATTAAAAAATTAAAAAAAAAAGTCTGCTAAATTTAATTTGAAATCAACCACTCAGAGTCGACTGTAGGTTGTCTTTTACTGGTCTTAGCTATTCTTCATATGGCACCCAATGGGGCTCAATCGCCAAGAATATCATGAAGCTTCAATGGCTCCCACTGTCTAGAACAAAGTCCAACTTCCTATGTTAGACTTTAGCATTCCAGTTCTCTCTTTCCAGAACTATTTCATGCTTTCTTCATGGGCAATCTTTATTCCAACCAATATGTTCTATTCCCCAGCCCCCAAATAAAACATCAGATTTTTCTTCTTCTAGAGCTCTGTTGATTCTTAATTAATCTGTAAATCTATGACTTTTCCTATAGCACTACTCCCCTCTTGGATCCTCTCTGCCTCTCCAAATCCAATTTATTATTCAAGTCCATATCTTCCAGAAAACTGTGCAAATTCAATAAGATTTAATTGCAATACAGTCTGTAGTCTTAGTAGACCACATGGCACAACAGTAATTTTTTATTTCCCCTACTATCCTCTACTTATTTCCCCTACTATTAGATAGCCTTTGATATACCCTATCCAAGATATTGGACAGTAAGAATGTGTAGTAATGGAAAGGATATTAAACTAGGAGTCCAAAGAAATGGATTCTTCCAGATCATAGTACACGGCAACATCAATATTATAGGGTAATCAATTCTGATGAACATGACTCTTTCCAACAATGATTGATTCCAGTTCCAATGATCTTGTGATGGAGAGAGCCATCTACACCCAGAGAGAGAATTGTGGGAATTGAGTGTGGATCACAACATAACATTCTGACTCTTTTTGATGTTCCCTTGCACTTTGTTTTCTTACTCATTTTCTTTCCTTTTTGATCTAATTTTTCTTGTGCAACAAGAGAATTGTATAAATATGTTTACACATATTGGATTTAACATATATTTTAATATGTATAACATATATTGCAGTGGTTCTCAAACTTTTGTTTTCAGTATCTTTATCCTATTAAAAATTATTGAGGATCTCTCCAAAGTGTTTTTGTTTATCTGGGTTATATTTATAGACATTTACCATATTGGAAATAAAAACTATTTTTGAATTTGTAGACCCTGTAAAAGGGTTTCAGAGATCCCCAGGATTCTCTAGACCATACTTTGAGAACCACTATATTATATTGAATTATTTGCCATCTAGGGGACGGGAGGAAGAGGGGAAAATCTGAAACACAAGGCTATGCAAGGGTCAATGTTGAAAATTATCTGTGCATATGTTTTAGAAATAAAAAGCTTTTTAAAAAAGTAGATTCTTGTTCATAGATAGAGTCAATATAAAATTACTCTATTGATTAGAGAAATGCAAATTAAAACAACTTTGAGATATCATCTCAGCTTTGTCACTAACTCATTATGTGACTTTACAAGGTCTCAGTTTTCTTCTTTGCAAGATGAGGGAATTGATCCAGTTATTTCTAAGATCTTGCTAACTTGATGTTTCAGGGTTTATCCATTTCTCTCTATCCTAAGAAGAGCATGTAATAGGGATTAAGCGAATGTTTGCTCAATATCCAAGAAACTAGCTTGGGTTTCTCCGTTCTTCCTGGATGGGGAGTGCTGGGTATTTGGGCATCTGTACTTTCTGGTGAGGTAGCAGGGCATTAAGCTTGGCTGCCAAAGTCATGACTTGCCCAATAACAAAAACCACATTCATGAAGATGTTTCACTGGGGGTCTGTGGGATGACATCTGGTCTTCCCTTTGTCACACTGTCAGACCAGCTTGGCCATAGGATTTGGATTTAGAACATGCCTTTGGAAACAACTGGTAACTCTTGTTTATTAAAGAAAAGGGCTCGAACGACTCCCTTTTTTTCCTCTTTATCTCTCTTCCCCTTTCCCTTTCCTGTTTCTTTTAAAGTCCTTCCTCCACTCCTCTGAGTTCACTTCACTTCCATATCGGTTACTGCCAGTTATCAGGATCAATGAAGGAAGACTTCAGGAGTGTGGAAGTAACTCTGGGTTCTTGAGGGAGAGCACACTTGGGAAAGACTTAGTGAGCTACAGAGACTTGTGATGCAGAACAGCCCGCGGCTTTACATCATGATTATAAATCACATTTCCACAGGGCTGTGAAGTTTATACATCACTTTCTCCGTAACAACTCTGTGAGGTAGGCAGTATGGGTGTTATTATCATCACTCTACGGATGTGGAAACTGAGGCTGAAAGGAGACAAATAACTTGTTGAAGAATACACAGCGAGTTAAGTATTGTAACTCTGGAGGCGAGCTCTTCAGACCCCAAATATGGTGCTCCTGCCCCATTCCACCGCACTGGTTATTCCTTGAGGGACTATTAAAGAAGCCCTAAGTGTCTCGAGTTCAAGTCCTGCTTCAGCTACTTACTAACTGTATTATCTTGGGCAAATAACTTAATCTCCCTGGGCTTCGTCCGCAAGATAGGGACAAGCAGTATTTGTGCCATCTACCCCACAATGGGGTGTTTGAGAACTGTGTAAGTGCTAAGAACAATACATTTGTTCCATTCCGGTCTGTGTGACGTGGGAAATGCTCAGATTAATCAAAGGCAGCAGGTGGTGCTGTAGGGCAGAGCGCAGAACCTGGAATCAAGAACCTCATCTTCCTGAATCCAAAAGTGGTCTCAGACACTTCCTGACTGTGTGGCCTTAGATCAGTCACTTCACCCCGTTTGCCTCAGTTTCCCAATCTGTAAAATGAGCTGGAGAAGGAAATGGCAGACCGTTCCAGGGTCTCTGCCAGGAAAGCCCCCAAGTGGTCCCTGCCAGACATGACTGAATTGACTGCGCAACAACAATATTTGGCTTAATGGGTTAAAAGTAGGAGGGACCTCAAGGCCCAGAATGTCTAAGCTGGAAGGGACCGCAGGAGACGGAGCTCATCTAGTCCGACCGTCTTGTTTTATAGAAGGGGAAACTGAGACCCGGACAGGAGATGGCAAAATGTCCGGGGGAGAGGAAGGGACCGAACTCAGGGCCTTTGAAAGGAACTACTCTGGGGCTTTATGAAGCCGAGTAAGAAGAGGTCTTTGTGACCGGGAGAGGGTCAGAGGAGCCAGGAGGGTGCTGAGCAGCACTGAGAGGGAAAGGGGCAGGCTGAGCCTTCTGGCCTGAATTATCTACTAAGACAAATAATCAAATTCCAGGGACCACACGGTTCTGGCGCCAGAAGACCAGGAGGGGGGCAGGGCCGGGCAGGCCCTGCTTTAGCAGGTGGCGGCCCAGGCCTGACCCAGGCAGGATGCCCTCCCCCCTGTCCCCCAACGTGCACCAGCATCTCAGAGGAAGCCCACCTCCCTGACTGGACCGTGGGAAGTTTCTCTGTGGCCACCCCAGGTGAGGGCTTCATCAACCCCCAAACTGTTTATAGGAATACTTACAAGCTACAGGGCCTGCTCATTGAGGCTCAGCTGGAGGCCCAGGTCCAACAGCTGGGAAACATCTGGCAGCTTAACCCACCCGCAGCCGCCAGAGCTGCAGAGTGCCTCAGGATCTCAGCTTCTGGGCGGTGGGGGTGGGGGTGCAGGGCAGGAAATGCAGCTTGGCGGCTCTCTGGGATGAGGTTCCCCTGCCCCCCGCGGCTGCTCGGGTTTCTGGGCGCCACAGATCTTTCCGTGTTGGAGGGGCCCTGACATCATAACCCAAACTGTCCTTTGGAATCACCCTTTGCCCATGCCGACACAGATTCTTCAGGGTTTCTGGGCCGGGGGCAGGAGGGAGAGAGCGGGGGAGGAGAGGACAGGGAGGATTTTTGTAGCTGCATTCTCCGCTCTCCATTTGCTGCCTTCCCCTAAAAGAGTGAGAATGGGTTCAGGATCTTGGGACACATTTCAGTGAGTAGCAAATAACTGATAAATAATACACTTTAAATAAATAGAATACTTCTAAATACAAAAATCACTAATAAAGGATGAGTTATTCACATTTATATAGTGTTCAACCATTACAAAGTTTTTAAGGTTCTATTGCTCCTTGCAACACCCCAGCGAAATAGTGCAAATCCCATTATCCCTGTTTTACAGATGGAGAAATAGATGTTTTGAACAGGAAAAGGTCACACAGCTTGGGAATGTTTGGCGGAGAGGGAAAGACAGATCTTCTGTGTCCAGTCTTCTTCCCACTTCACCCAACAATTCCTGCAATGTATTATCTCCTGTGCAAGGGCTTGAAGCAGCTCTAGAGAGGGATGATCCATCATGGGTATGGCTGCTTCCTGTCAGAGAACTGTGGTGGGCACTCAGAAGGACGGGGTGGGGGGGGGGGTTGTTAATGGTAGTGGAGTGGAAGGAGGGCTGGTGGATAAATTACTGATCCAGAAACTCGACCATAAGGTCTCTTCTAGCTCTAACTCTGTGATAGGTATCAGTTAGGGAGAGAGCGTGGTTGAGGTTTGGAAGAAGGAATTAACACCAGAGTCTGCAATGACTAAGAAAGAACATTTAGTGGAGGCCAAATTTCTCTCAACTCCATTTGTAGCATCCTAGGACCTAGGATGCTTCCTTGCAAAGACAAACCGAGAGGGACCGAGTTTGGGGAGTTGGAAGGCCGGAACCTTAGCTCCGTCAGTATTCTCACTTTAAAGACGAAGAAGCTGAACCCCATAGGGAAAGGTCCTCGCTCCGGCTCACTGGGGAGTGAGTGCCCTGACTGGAAATCCAGGGCTTCTGCCACCGTAGCAAGCAGGTGTTTCTACCTGCCAGCATAGGTATCCTCCATCTCCAAATCTGGCTGTTTGCATACCTGGGGTGGATGACTGAAGAACTGTGTGGCTCCTGCTGATAAGCAAGCAAGGGTTGCCAGGAGTTGGCGAAATGGGGCTTTGTTGGGGTCTTGGGCCCATAGAAAGGCCCATAACTCCTAGCCACCGACTGCTTCCCATCCCCAAGGGAAACCTCTACATTTGGCACCCCACACTCAAACCAAAAAGAAAGTTCTACATTTCCTTCCACTGGGGTTTGGGAGGGAGGCTAGTTGCCGAGTAGTTTGCCCAAGAAATGGAAAAGCCAAGAAAGCCTGAACTCACAGTGGCAAGTTGTCGCCCTCCAAACATGGGGACTACTGAACAAGACACTTTCCAAACATAAACAGAATTGGAAAATTGTTCCCAGATTTCCCAGGGCTCTGAGCAAAGGAGGAGAAAGCAGGGGAGGAAAAAGGCTGGATCTTATAGTTAAATTACTGAACAAGAAACAAGGATGTCCCAGCAGCCTGGTGCTTGGTATCCTTGATGAAAAAAAGACCCGTTTCTATGGCATTCTAAGGGTAACAAAATGCTCCCTTTACAATGGTCCTGGGAGAGATGTAGGGCCTTCATTTCAAGTTCCTCACAATATAACACTTTCCTGCTTCTCATTTTTTTAAAATAAAACTTTTTTTATTTACAAAACATGCATGGATAATTTTTCAACATTGACCCTTGCAAAACCTTTTGTTCCAAATTTTTCCCTTTCCCCCTCCCTCCCCTAGATGGCAGGTAGTCCAATGCATGTTAAATATGCTAAAATTTATGTTAAATCCAATATATGTATACATATTTATACACACAAGAAAAATCAATCTAGAAAGAAAAAAAAACCTGAGAAGGAAAATAAAATGCACCTGCCTCTCATTTTTACTCTTTACTCTCATACACCCCCTCTAGGGTTTCCCTGGAGCTAGACCCACTACATCTTTGAGCTCTGTGTCACTGACTGTCCCCCACATTTAGAATACCCTTCCTCCTCTCCCTGCCTCTTGTAGTGTCTATCCTCCTGCAGGAGCCAGCTCCTTGTCCCCTTCTTTATCAGGCCTTGCCTCCCCCTCCAAAGCCACGAGGTATCTGCTTTGTGTTTTGTACCTATTAGAAGTCCATCTAGTCCGTCCCATTAGAATTTAAGCAACTTGCAAGAAAGAATTGTTCTACTTCTGCCTTTACATACCCAGTCCCTTGCATACAGTAAGTGCTCCATCAATGCCGTGCAGCTAACTGGTATAGTATACAGGATGCTGGACGTGGAGTTGGGAAGGCCTTAATTCAAATCTTACCACAAATACTTTGTGTCTCCTGCTTAATTATTTAGCTTCTCTGTATCTTATTTACCTCATCGGGGATCCCTTCCTGCTCAAATTCTGTGTTTATGCTGGACATTATTCTTATTTTAAAATGGGGGAAACTAAGAGTTGAAAAGGGAAAATGACTCTCACCAATTGCCAGATCTGGGGCTCAACCCAGGATTTCTTACACTAGATTTTAGTGAACTTCCCTGAACCCAGTTTCCCAATATGGCTTAGCTCTTCAGCCAGGAGCTTTAAGGGGACAGTGTTCAGGGAAATATGACTCTCCCTCTTCCTTCTCTTTCCTTTTGTTGACAAAGGGGCAAATGCATATACAAGCCGAAGAATGGAAAATTTCCTGGGCTGGAACCTGAACACAAATGAGTCCCCTTTCTGGGCCTGGGTTTTCCCATGTTTAAAGTGGGAGGACTGAACCAGATCTAGCTGTCTCCAATGCTCAAGGACCTGATTTCTTCGGAAGGCAGAGTAAGACAATGGTTCAGATGTGGCAGCGAGAGCTTGTCAGCCAGTGTCGGGATGTCGTCTGACAGGAGAGAGAGGGGGGCCCTAGACAGAGAAGCCAAGTGGCCCCCACAAAAGCCCCGTGCTTCCGTGGTAAGGAGGAGGGATGAGCTGCAAAGTCAATGGGTCATTTTTCATGTTAAGAGAGCCCCGATTCTTGCCACAGCTCGCTGGCTCCCTCTCCTGAGGGTCTGGCCCAACGGCTGGAAAGATCTGCAGGGACGGACCTTAGGCAAAGTACCCTTTGTACACCTGAAGCTGATCCCAGAGGTAGAGTGGGATGGGGGGTTGGCAGGCTCCCTCTTCAAAGAGTCGACAAGGTTCATTCCCTCAGGACTCACTTACCTACATCTGCTTGAGTAAAAAAATGGCAAATTAAATCAAACCCATGGGATAGCAGAAAGAAAGGTCTTCTGAAGAAAGTATCTCCTTTCCTAAAATAGGGGAAGATGTTGGAATAATTAAACTAATGGAGACTTCCTGAGCTTGTAGTTTGGGTTCTGCCATCAGCTTGCCGCCTGGATTTGGGAGAATTGTTTCCTTGTTTTCATCCTGGGTTTCTTCATCATAAAATTAGGGGGTTGGATTAGATGAGGAGTTCTAAATTTGGGATCTGCATTTGCCTTCAAATTTATTTTGATAAGTATACTTTGATAAAATTGGTTTCCTTTCTAATTTGTGTTTCAATTTATGCATTTGAAAACATTATTTGGTGGTGAGAGGTACCAAAAGGGTTCATGATACAAAAAAGGTTAAAAACCTGGACTGGTGTAGATCCATTCTTGCTTTAACATTTCATGCTTTGAGGTCTCTTCTAGCTTTCTATAGTTCTACTTCTTGGTCAGTGTTGTTCCCAGAGATGGGGCTTTTTGGGTTGGAAAAAAAAAAAAAAAGATCTTTCTCAGGCATATACTGAAACGAATTCCCAGAAACACTGGGAATAGGAGGCACACAGAGAGCATCTTTTTTCTCATCTCTTCCTTTGATATAACCTTTCTGTAGCTGATCAAGGGCTCAGGCTTCTATCCTTGGGGCAACATGGAAAGGAAAATCGATTTATTCTGCTGGAAGATGATTCTGATGTGGGCATACTACATAGGAAGGCATCTTCCAGGCTGTGTAAAAGTCACTGAGTTATGCAGGAAAAATAGTTTCTCCCCTCCCCCTGCATTATCCTAGTTTTACAATACCCTGACCTGAACAGTTAATCTCTCTCTCTCTCCCTTCCACCCCTTTCCTTCAATCTTTATTAGGATAGAAA
The DNA here is from genome assembly GCF_902635505.1 of Sarcophilus harrisii. NCBI lineage: Eukaryota > Metazoa > Chordata > Mammalia > Dasyuromorphia > Dasyuridae > Sarcophilus > Sarcophilus harrisii. The sequence goes on from NC_045427.1 coordinate 225,549,552, forward strand.
CAACTGAGATTACATATAAGGCTCTTCTGACCCAACCCTCAAATACCTGCTTGTTTTTCTGAAGGAACAGTAAAAAAACAAAACAGGAGACCTATCTGGGAATACCAACAGATGCATCTTGCTGAATATTACCATTAACTGAAGAATTGGAAAGGAAGCTGAGGAAAGACCAACTCGTAAAAATACCACCCTGCTCACCCCTCTCCTTCACCCCTCCCATTATCTCTATATTGCTTTATGGTATTCAGAGTACTTTCATTCATAAGATCTGAGTTTCAATATTTACTAGCTGACCGGGACATCTCTAAGCCCATTTCCTCTCTAAATTGAGAGGGATTCAAATTGGACCCAAGGTTCTTAAATTTTTTTTTTTTTTTTTTTTTTTTTGGTCATAATCCCTTTTGGAAGTCCAGCAAAATCTATGGAGTGCTTCCCAAAACCATCTTTGTAAATGAATAAAAATAAGATACACAGAACTACAAAGGAAAGAAGTTATCTTGGAAGTTTTTAAATGATTTTTCCCACTTCATGGATCCCAAGAAAGACAGAACTTCTCAGAACTTCGTCAGCTGCTTGTTCTAAGGATCCCCGATTTTATTGAAGTCATACAGAAGCAGCATGATGCATCTGCAGGAGCACTGGATTGAGTCAAAGCCTGATTTATGACTCTGCCACTTTCTACATCTGTGTGTGAATCACAACCACCTGGGGCCTCAAAATTTTTTTTTAACCTGTAACATTAGAGGCGATTAAACTAGATAAATCCTTAAGGTATCTTCCAACTAACTGTAAATCGTGGAGTTTCCAGCAACATTTTCAACTTCCGTTCATAACTTTTTTCAACTTTAGTCATTTAGCTATATTAATCACAGCCAATGCAAATGAAAAGTCATTTCTCTGATCTTAAAACCATGGACCTAGTGCAACTGTGAAATTATAGGACTTAGAAACAAAACATTTGATATCATCTAGTCACTTTATAGATGAGGAAATTGGGATCGAGAGAGGTTGGTTTAATGACTAAAAGGTCACAGAAGTACTATGGTGTAGAGGCAAAATTTGAACCCACACTTTCCAAGGGCAAATTTAGTGCTCTCTGACATGCTGCCAGAAAGGCTATAATAGAACCTTAAGAGCTGGATGTGGACCCTGAAGGAAACTAACGTCCAGAGAGGTTAGATGTGACTTGCTTCTTGACTTTGATCTGGTGGATCATATTTTCTCTCAATGTGGTTCATGAGTCACACACATCTCCGTTTTGTGACCTTTATAATAGACTGTAAATATTCTTATTCAATATCTATTTTTATAGTTCCTAAGACGACAATGGTGACACCATCCAATGTTCTTCTGGGCTCCAAGCTCCTTTCATCTGAAACCTTTACAATCTGTAAAATCACAAAGTACCACCTCACTCTCAAGGAGAGTAAAATAGTGGTATACATTAATTTAGCCTTGATCACATAGCAAATCATAAGGGAGAGCTTAGAACGGTCTCCAAATCTATTACAGACTGAATTTCATGACAATACCATTTTGATGAAAATCCTTGTGTGACAAATTCCTAGACTTTTGCTGATGATCCATATCCTTTATTCAAGTAATATGTTTGGTTTTGTTTGTTTTTAACATTTTAGTTAACCAAAAACACATGGCTGATGCTTTGGAATTTACCAATTGTAATTCTAAGAGACCAAGGTTCTGTTGCCAAAGTTGCAATCTTTCTTTTGAAGGACACTTCAAATCTATATGCATCTTACATACTTAGTGGAACCCAAACTGCAAGGTTCTCTCTGTTAAACTAAGGAGAACACTGCAAGTCTCCTTTCTACCCTTATGTCTTCCAAAGATTAAATACTAAGCATGTATCCATCAGGACAACAAACAAGATCACTGAAGACACTCCATAGGGCAATGAAAAAATAGCATAACTGTTTATTTTTATACCATTCACAATGCTAGACAACACTAAACCTTGCCTGAGGTGGCACATACACCAATCAACCCATAGGTCTAAAGCCTCGGAAACAATCCATACAGATATTGCTTAAAAAAATCCTACATACCTGCCCTCACTCAGTTTCAGGAATGCAGCAAAGGTCACAGGGCAGCTCTAACACATTGCTCATGTCTTATTTCCTGATTTTGCAAATGCAAATTTACCGTATTGGTACCAATATTGGCTTAACTCTGCCCTTCCTCCACTCTCCCTTCTCCCCTTAAAAATTTTGGTATATAAGAAACTTGAATGCCAAATACACATTAAAGAAAGCAGAAAGAGAATGACAATGAAAATGACAAAGAGCAGTGATGATAAATATGAATTTTAAAAAAATGTATTTGAATCTAAAGAAATGTTTTTAAAAGCCTTTCACAGTAAATGTATTTTTATAAGGAACGTTAGTATTATTTTTTCAGTGTATAATTTTTTTTTTCCCTTTCAAAAAGATGTTAATTTAAGAGTGTAGCCTATATCTGGACCAATACGGTAACAGGCTGAAAGCAGATGTAGCTACCAAGGGGAATCAATTTTCTAAAATTTTTCCCACCCTCAACCCTCCCCCTCCCCCAGCAATTATAATTTCCAAGTCACTTTTGCATCCCATTCGATTCAAATACAGTGACATTTTACATGGCAACCTCTTTGCATGAGTAAAGATAGAAAACATGGGGAAGGGGGTGTCAAAGAAGATCCTAATAAGCAAATAAGTGACAGAGAAAACATGGGGAGGGGGGTATCAAAGAAGACGCTAATAAGCAAATAAGTGATAAAGAAGGCTATGACATTGCCAGGCACAGAAGGCTTTCTTTGATGCTTGGAAAGATGAAATATTTCTATTCTAACACTAGGTATAGACCTTCACAAATCTTTTTGATCCTGCCCATAAAGTACATCCATCTAGAAAGTTTATCAATAAGCAGAGCATTGTTTGCCTCCAATCCTTTCCCTAAAAGGGTGGAAGGCAGGACAGGGAAATCTAACCAATCACATTTTAAGTCTAAATGAGGACTTCATTGAAGACATTTTCAGAAATATTATTAAACAGGTTGTGTAAATCCTAGCAGAAAGAAGGTAAGGGTTATAAATTACAGGACATAGAAAAAGGGACTGTCAGCCTCTGCTTTTGATATCATGGACTATAATGAAGGTTACCACCTCTTCTGTACTGTACTTAAGTTTGTTTTTCCGACAACTAAACCTTTCAAACTGTTTGGAAAGTAAAATTTTGTTTCCAAGAGTTGAGCTGTCTTCTTTCATCTAGTTGCTTGGGCTGCATATAAAAGAAAGAAGAGGAGGTATCAGTGTCCCTATGCTAAGGTTAAGCAAAGTTCCAAGAGAAAGAATTCTAAGCTTTAAAAAAAGTAGCTGGAGCCACATTGTATTTCATTTGGGAATGCCAGAATCCAAAAGTTTTTATGGTGTTACTGTTAGCTCTCTTAAAAGCAACACATTGATGGCCCAAATATGGTTTATTTTGCAGAAATTCAAGTCATTCTTCCTGTGGGGACTTGTTTAGGAATCCCATCCCACTCCCTCTTCTCCAGTGATAGTTTCTCTGCTCAGTCTAAAGATAGGTACTACATGGCTGAGGATGGCCCAGAAGCCTCCTTCTTGGAAGGCACGCAATGAGACCACTCTAGTCTTTGGAAAGCTAACAAAACCAGAGACTCTTGGAAGAGGATAAAGGGACAACCTTCCAGACATGGTGAAGGTAGTCTTCCCTAAGAGTTACAGGATCCAGTCTGTACATTTTCAGTAAGATCCTGACTACCCATCACCTCACTCAACTATTCAAGTAAACTTTATTTGGTCACCCAAATTTTCAGTTCTTCAAAATCAAAACTGTTTCATTTCAAACATTTAAATTCCAACAAGATAAACACCTCTGGAGCTTAAATCAGCAAAGCTATCAGTTACTTTCAGCAAGAGAAGAACAACTTCTTGGAGGAAGTTGTGATTAGCAACTTTAAACAGAAAGAAATGCATGATATTACACAAATCATAACAGTAACAGGGTTGCTGAGACGAAGGGAGAAAGGATTCTTTCCCACTATCCTAGTGTTTGTTTTGTTTGGCCACAAGTTTCATCAGGGCAGAAAATACAGTGGTTAGAGAGAACTTACTTGGAAAAAACCTACATTAACTGAACACATGACAAAAGAGGTTATGAACTAGCTAGGCACAGAAGGCTCTCTTTCTAGCATCCAGGACATTAAAGGCCACAGCTCAGAGCAGTTCTGCTCCTAAATCAATAAGCTAAGAGGAATAAGACTGCAGCCTCTTAATATTAACGCACACTTTATTATATTAAAACCAGGCAATGGTCTGACAATAAAAAGGCTGCTTATGGAATACTGTTATGTTAAACTTTAATTACAGAGGATATGAAATCCTTACAACGAATATTTTCCCCAAAAGAGTTTTAATGGAAACAATTCTTTTTCTGACTTGACAGCTGCTGCTTTTTATGTGGATTTACACAAATACTGAATTTTTAAAAAGCCTCAGGACACAATAAGTTGTTTTTATTTAAGCTTGTATCCACATTGCAGCAGCTAGTGGTCCAAGACAGTGAATCAGAAAAGGCAGTGATTTGCCAGGGAGTTCTGCCAGCCAAATTCTGGGATCTGCAATATACCCAGGTTTTTTCCCCTTTCAATCTTTGTTAAAAAAAAGCTAGAAAGGAGGAAGTGCCAAAACCTAAATCTGTACCAAATTCAAATCGAAGGTTTTGTTCCCGCCATTGAATTCCAAACCTGTTATTAAGCTATGGCATAGAGCAATCATGTGAATGCAATGCTTGTCAAGTCACATTTCTTCAATTTTCAAGAACAAGTTCGATTCTTTCAATTGGAGTGTGTGCTTAGGGAGTCTTCAAGCAGTCCTTCCTTTTAACTATTAAAACCTTTGCTAAGCTGGCAGATCTGAGCAATCCTGGGAAATTACTGCTCTTGTCACTGTATCAAAAGCTGAGCTAAAAACACTGCCCGCTGCCAGCATCCTGACATGGCACAGGGCTGGTGGAGGGGGTGATCCAGGTTTGCAAACAGTTTAGATATTCATTTCCCAGGCTGGTGATGATTAAATGTAGTTCCAAAAATGAGAAGCAAAAGGAGTCAGGGATTTTTTCCAACCCTACCTGGGTTGGCTACTGGCCAGAAGCAAGGAAGTATCACTGAAATGGGGAGACTGATTTTAGGAAAGAGGAAAGAGCAGCACCCCATGATGAAGGTGGGGAAAAGAGAAGACACTGAAAGAACCCTGAATCCCTCACCAAAGGCCCATGTAAGAGAAGATGGATGAGTGGGTGGGGAGAAGGATACAATCTATGCATTGGCCAAAGGTTGTGGGGAAGTAAAATGGCTTGCTGGGGCACCATTTAAAATGGAAGGTATTTAATAATAAAAATAAAGACACCAGCATTGTTAGCCTTTACTAAAGCCAGCACAAAGGGAGGGGTGACAGATTAGCACACACCCTCAATAGTAGTCCATTAAGCTTCCTGTGTCATACAGGAAGTTAAAACCTTTGTGTCTACTTTAATAAATGGCTCAGTGCTGGAATGCTATTGCAAAAGGTTAAGGGTAGGGGAAGGGTGGTGGAATCCTTGGCCATATAAGCAGCAAGGTGATTGTGTGATATATTCTTTCACAGTTGAGTTAGATGTGCCACACTGGTTATGACAGTAATAAATTTAAATAGACTTTCTTGATACCAGAAGTTCAACTAAATGGACAGTGGTTACACATGACAAGATTATTTGTTATAGCACAACTTATATTTCAAATGAAAAAATTAGTATCATTTTACAGTATCTTAAGATAAATCGCCTTTGAATGGGAACTTCCTTTCCAGTACTTTGAGGTCTACAAGATGCATCTAGAAAATTTACTACTGTGGAAAATGAAGACAGCTTAAAACTGAATAAAGGGGGAAGATTTTTTTTTTTTTTTTTGATTAATTGCTGTAACATTGTCCTTCAGGCGGCTGAGGAAGCTTCATATTTTCTTTAGACATCATTAGACGTCGAAGCTCTTGCAGAACCACTTTGATGCTATATGAATTCTGCCATTTTGCTAGCACGGATATGGCTCTTGGGTCCACCTAAAAAAAAGAATTCAAGAAAAATTTATCAATTTATAGATCTCTGTAACCTCTCATCTATGATAATGTGTATTAGGATTCAGATGCTATATAAGCAGTAATTCTAAGACAAAGATACTTTTCACCTTTTTCTTCCAAATTTATCTTCTGACAATATAATCACTAACCTTAACTTCCATATGATATTCCTGGCAAAAAAGCTAATCAGATTTTAGGGTACTGTGTTTGGGACAAGATAGGTCATAGTTCCTTTTATATTTTGTCCTACCCCAATTTTAGGAAGACCACTGACAAACTGGAATCTGTCCAGAAGAGGGCAGCCAGAGCAGAGAAATAGAAACAAAATAATAAGATATTTGGTTGAAGGAACTCTGAATGTTTAGCTTAGAGAAGAGATTTCAGGGGAAGACTATAAACAGGGACTGGTGGGATAAGATACAGTACCTGTTTTCAAATACATGAAAAGTTGTTATGTGGAAGAAAAAGGATTAGACTTTGCTTGTCCTCAAAGGACAAAACTAGGAGGGTTAGAGGTAACAAGAAGGTAGATTTTGGAAAGATGTAAGAAAAAATTTCCTAACAATAAGAGCTATCCCAAAGTGGAATGGGCTGCAGCTTCAAGAGGAAGCAAGTTCACTTTCACTGCTGATCTTTTCAAGAAGAAATTGAAAAACTTTGTCAGGGGTATTGTAAAGGAAGGAGTTCCTACAGGCAGAGGTTGAACAGATGGACCTCTGAGGCCTCTTCCAATTGAGACATTCTACTCTATAGGAAGGTAGTAGTGTTGGTCCTACCATTCCTTCCAGTTTTCACCTCTCTGCTTTTGAAATTGCTGTTATTGAGGGGAAGAAAACAATAAGAAAATCCTGAGTTGTCTTTTACTTTTGTTTCTCTTGGAGATATTCTTAATCTGGGAAGGTTGCCTAATTATTAGAAAACAATTATAATGGGTTGTATAAGGAAAAAGATTGAAGGCTTCTCATAGCCAAACAACTGACCAAATTACCTGAGACTATTTTGTTCCTAATAGATCTACACTCCAGAATGACTGGGTTAGTGGCCCCTTTCTCTCTACCAATGCCACTGATCCTTCTTTAAAAGATCTTCGGTTCTTCATCTTTTACATCAATCTGCCCCCATCTAGCAGGTTCATTCATAAATTACCTATTATCTTCAATGGGCCGTGTTGGGAAACACACAAAGATTAAAAAAAAAAAAGTCTCAACCCTAAAGAAACTTATGATGCAGCAGAGACACTCATAAATAATAAAGCCTGGAACTACAGAGATATAGTTATAAACCTTAACTTTTAAACATTACTGCCTTGAATCACAATATATTTATAATTTATATAATGCTTTAAAGAGTGTTACAACAAATCTGTGGAAATTAGTACAAGTAGCATTAGCCCCATATTACAGATCATTAGACCACAGATTTAGGATTAGAAGGAACCTCAGAGGTTATTTAGCCCAACCTAGTCTATTTCACACAGAAAAAGTACACAAGATATACAAACTGAGGCTTAGAGAAGGAAGTAGCTTGTCCAAAGTCACAACAATTAACAAACATTTATCATGTCTTTAGTATGTGTAAGGCATCATGGATCCAAAAGCAAGAACCAAAAATTTAAATGTTAGAGATGGGGTTTGAATCCAGGTCTTCTGACTCCAAGGCCACTATCTTTCCCTCTATCCTTTGCCTCTCACAGTCATCTCCAAATATTTGTTGCACAGAAAGAACACAGGAAAACATAAAAGATTTGTTACAAATACTAGTATCATCACTGCTCTTTTCCAAATGCATGTACCTTGGAAGTATAGGGTAGACAGCTGGGAAAGAAAATGGCCAGCATATTATTTGTCTTTGTAGCTCCTTCAGTGCTAACCAATGTCTGAATGACATGGAATTGTGGATTTAGGTTTACAGAGATCTACTAATTTGTAATAATCAACATAGTTCTTCTTTCTCTATTAGCTTTACAATGAAAAAAACTAAGTTTTCTTTTTTTTAAAGTCCTGATGATTAAAATTATCCTTTCAAGTTAATACTATGTGATTCTTATTCTAGAAGAATATAAGTGAAGATAAGAGGGAAAAATACAACTTACCACTCCATTAGAACTATTTACTCCATTCATATTAATTTTTGTTACAAATCTTACAAATGGGGGGGCTTCTGGATATTTAGGTCCACACTCTATTTTAAGGCTGTATATTCGGTTTTCATAAATTGTCTAGAAAAAGAAAAGGGGCATATAGACAATCAACAATCAACTTTGGATCATGATAGTAAACATCTTAGAACATGAAACATTCAGTGAACATGGCACCTGAAATAATGCTTTTGTTTATGGAATCAAGTATACTGGTTTCAAATTAGTTATGTATTATTACCTTACCACCAAAAACTAATTTTCCTATTTGGCATGGTAGCATGAACTAGTTTTTGATCTGGTATATATGAATGCTACAACTTTGATTAAACGAATTTCAGAAAAAGGAATAGCCGTCCAATTATTTATGTACCAACTAGATAAGGTGTGTCTTCTACACTTCTACCTTAAGACCTGATATACTATCTCAATGTGTGACCTGCACTTTCCTTCTCTGGCCTCCAGCTTAGTCATCTATAAAACAAGAGGGAACTCAGTCTAGATTCATGCATTCCTGCTCTCTAAAGCTTGAGATCCTTTTCTACTGTTAACCATGTATATTCTCCAGTGAATGAGTAGTGGATTTGGAGTTGGATTCAGATTCTATTATTTATTGTCTGTGTGACTATTGGGAACGCATTTAACCTCTCTCAGCCTCAGTTTCCTCATCTGTAAAATGAAGGGACTGAATTTAAAGACTTCTAAGTTCACTTCCAGCTCTAGACCCTAATGTCCAGCTAAGCAGCCTTAAGCTCATTTGGTGGCTTCCTTTACAACAGTGACATCTAGTGGCCAGACAGAATAATCAAGTACATAACATTTAGAGACAAAATTTTCTGCCCAAACCAAATATACTTTTGCTCAGGTAAGAACATCTTAGAACAAACTTTTAAAATATAACACAAAATACATGAAACAAATGCTTAAAAACTTCAGTCTCTGTCAATTCAATGAAAATGCATGGCTTAAAATCCAGCAGGTACTTTTTAAGTATATATAGAAATTTACGACATAATGTATATAGTTGGTTTTTTTTTTTAAACAAGATTTTCAGAAAATTATAATTTTTTTTTCAAAGAAAATTCCAAACAGAAAAATATCATTCAAGATAACAAAACTAAGAAAATAAGTAGCTTAGGTCTGGGTCTAGTCCCAGCTTTTCCTTAAACCTTCTGAGAAACCTTGACCAAGAGCTTTCCCATTTCTGGGCCTTTAATTTCCTCCTCTTTAAATAAGAATTAGAGTGGTATATGAATATCATGGAATACTCTTGTGTTATAAGAAATCACAAAGACATGGTGGTTTCAGAGAAGCCTGGGCTGAGCTGCATGAACTAATGCAGAGTGAACTAATTTATATAACAACAACATTATGAAGGAAAAAAACTCTGAAAGACCAATGACCAATCATGATTCCAGAGGATCAATGATAAGCACTCAGACTCTGAAGATAAAAAGATATACATTTTTGGACATGGCTAAAGCGGGAATTTGTTTTGTTTGCCTATATGTATTTGTTTACAAGGACTTTTCTTTTCTTTATGCCAATGTAAGGCTGGAGCTGGAGATAGAGTAGGACTGAGAGGGAATCTAAGAATAAGGTACAACCTCCTTCTCAAGAGAAAAGGGCCATTGAAATTTTTTTTTTTTTAAATACACAGAGGAAAGGGAGGTCAAAAATAATTACGGAAAAATAGAGGAACTTTGAAAGCTAAATGCTGAATTTATTAAACATTTTAAAAGAAAAGCAGCCATACATAAAAGGGATTTGCAGTTTTATGGACAATCCTTTCTTTCTATTTTTATGGATATACCCTTTTTATTTGATGTTTAAGTTTAGAATACAATAAATTAGTTCTTAAAAAAAAAAAAAAAAAAGGAAAAGACTACATGATCTGAGGTCCTTTATACATCTTTAAAAAGATGACTCCAATTCTCTTTGATACAGAAAAAGCAGAGTAACCTGTCATTTTTTTATATTTCATAAAAGTTGATAAAATATCAAGCCAGGAATCCAATGGGGGGAAAAAAAAGAGCAAGAAAATATAGCTTGGAGTTTTGTTGTATTTAGTTCTATAAGGAAAAATGACGAGGTCTCAATATCTTCATGGACATGAGGTACAGTTTGGGTTTCCTCTATCCTAGGAATTCAACCAATATCATGATTTAGAAATGGCTGTGTTGTCCACTTCTCGGTATCAGCAGCAATGTTTTTATATCTGGTATCAAGTGCAGAAATCATCTTTTTTATTGCACAACATAATTGAATTCTCCATGAAGGAATATTAGTTGTAATCTTTCTTAATTCTGTGCCTTTTGTCCACTGCTGAATGAAACATTTGGAACCTAAGAAAGTAGTCAAGAAGGTAGAAAGAGGAGAATCACTGATGATCTGATTCCAAAAACAGAATGCTGAGGAAAAAATAACAGCCAAAGTTCAAGTTAATTTTAGAAAGATGCTGAAAAATCAAGAGGTAAGATATTTAAAAATCATACTAGAGAAAATTTTGGGTTTTTATTTTTATTTCTTATAAGCACTATAGAAACTTAATGAAAATTCTGAAATAAATACAAGTCTCCCTAAAGATAACCAATAAAATACTGTGCTTCAAAGCAATGGATATATTCTTTTAAGATGCATTTAAAAAGTTAGTGATGAAACAAATTTCTATGTGGATTAAACTATGTGCGAAGACATGCTACTGTAAGTGATAAAAGTGCAATCACTAGTTTGGAAACCAGCAGAGATATCTTCTGAAAGCTGATTATTCTCGGCTGATGGATTTTCAGAAAAATTCATTCCTCAGTCTCCCTCAATCAAGGTGGAGCCAGTCAGGTGTCTGTTAGAATTTTGTAAACAGGCTATATTAAAGAGGTAAGAAAGTGATTCTTGACTTTGGGATTTGAACAATTTTCTTTTAAGGAAAATTTTATGACTAAGACAGTGTCTTAGAGGAAAAGGTGAAGTAAGCAAGTGGTCTATGTTTACTTCTTAACAGTGATGTTAATACTACATGCAGGCAATATATGTCCATAAATCAAACATTTTAAAAAAAGTTTTTCTTAAGTCACAAAAGCATCTGTAATCAAATATTCCTTGCAACACCTTACATCTCCAACAGACAACATAACTGATTCAGTTAAAAGTCACATGTGACTTTTATCACAAAAGATCAACAAAGAATCAAAAATTACAAATAACTTAAAAGGTAATGGAGGAGCAGGTAATGGCGCAGTGGACAGAGTACTGGCTCAGGAGTCAGGAGGAGCCAAGTTCAAATCCGGCCTCAAGACACTTTGACACTTACTAGCTGTATGTCCCAGGGGTAACCCCAATTGCCTTAAAAAAAAAAAAATAAAAGGCAATGAAAAGGCTAATGGTGGATACCTACCTACTCAGCAGACTGTAGCATAATAACCAAAAAAGGCTAATGTAGCAATAAATGAAAGACAAGAGTGAGACAGACTACATTAATGTTTCTGAGATAAGAGGCATAGATACTAACTACTCTGATGAGATCAGACATCTACCAAAGTTAAAAATGATTTAAAACTCGGAGGATACTACTTTACTTTCAAGCATTAAATGTAAAAATCAATGTAAAATGTAAAATGTAAAAAATGTAAAAAAATAAATGTAAAAATGTAAAAAAATCAATGTATGCAATTAATCTAATACTGAAGACATTAAATAACACTTGAGAGTAAGTGGGACAGTAATTTTTATTCCATAAACCTTATAGTTCATAGTTTTTAGTTAATAAAGTACTTTTCCCTACATTATCTCATTTGTTCCTCACCAAACCTACAGAAGTAAGAATGACAGGGATTATCTCCATTTTATATGTATGGGAAAGGATGGGGAAGCAGAGTGACTTGCTTCAAATTACACAGCTTATTAGTGGAAAACAGAATCAAAACCCATATGTCCCTATCACATTGACATGCACATTACAAGCAATAACAATAGCAAAAGATTATATATTTCTTGAGGTTGAGGCCCAAGTCTTTTTTAACTACAGTTCATTGTATATATTAGGTACTTAATAGTATCTAAAAGACTTCATGTTTGAGACAAAATGGTATTAAGATTTTAATGAATTCACTTGCTGATTTCTACACTATGGGTACCATTTTTTCTTCTGGACAATTTTTCTGAGAGTAACATATGAAAATGCAAATATAAATAAAGCTAGCTTTTTGTTACAAACTATGGAAGAGTCACTCAAGAAAGGATAGAATTTTCTCATATTCTCAGAATCAATAAAGTGACAGAATTGGATATGGACATTAAGTGCTTAAAAAAACAAACAAAAAAAAACCCCAAAACCTGCCGGTGCTTCAAAAATGACGATAGCCATCCACTGATAAGCATTTCTGCTTAAGATGTGATAGTCAATCACCTCAAATTTCACTGTTTATATTGTTAAGCAAATCAAACTAGGAATTAAACAAGAGCGCTGGTAATAAATATTTTTTCCTTATCATTTAATGATTAATAACATTTGAAAGAATATTGTATATGTAAACTTAAAATGGTAAAAAAAATTTTTCAATTTAGAAAATAAACTATTGTTGAACTTTTCTATAACAAGATTAAGATATTTGTAAAGCAAAGTAAATCTTAAATTACTGCTTAAAGCTTACTCTTGGAGGCCCAATAATCATTCCTGTCCATCTTGTAAGTGTCATATCTTCATCATCTTCAAGACCCCAGCTAACTGTTCCATCACCTACTCCTTTCTGACCTTCTTCAAGTTCTTCCAACAGTCGGAAATTTCGAGGGACTTTAACTCCTAAAATGAATGAAAAGAAATTTAGTATACTGATAAAGCCAACAGCATTTTTGAGGTTGAAGATTTGTTTCTTAAGTTCTATGAGAGATAGGTATTTGGGGGAAAGAGAGGAGTGTTACAATAATGTAATTGTCTCAATGCACTGAGATGATTTCTCTCTCCTTAATTGGGAAGCTACTTTTTTGTACACTATTTCATAAAATTCCTTTCTAAATTCAATATATCTAAACTATGAGGAAGGTACAAGGGACAAATTACTAGGAACTACAATTCAGGTTAGGATATTAAGATAATAGAAACAATGTGGAGGGGTGTTCATCCAAACTATAATTCAGTGTGTTTGCATTTGAAACAAGGTGGCATTAAAACAATCAGGGAAAGCTAACCTTGGCCTGATGGTCACAGGCTTCTTATTCCTTGGACTAGACGGTTTCTCCAACTTTGATATTCTATATTCCAAGGTCCTTTTCAGTTCAGATTCTATGTAATACTTATAAAAATAGGAGTTTATAGGAATATGTAATTTTTGAATAGTTAGATATAGGACCAATTAGTGAAATGATGATTACATTTGTTTTATCTAATTAATTTATCTAATTAAAAAAAGACGTACAAACATACTTTGGTGTTCTAATAAAACTATCCTTATTTAGGATAGAAGCAAATGTAAGTTTGGTGTTAAAAGTTTACTATTCAAGTCTAGTGCATGCTGGCCTTCGCCACAACATAAATTATAATGCAAGGGTGTCTTTAGCGATAATTTATGTAGCGATTATAGTGACCGCAGAAGATTATGTGGGAAAAGTGGCTCAATTGGCTCTTGGAAATGACTTTAATAGGTAAGAGATGGAAAGGGGGGTCCCCTACTGAAGGCATGAGAGACAAGAAAAAAAGTCATGGGGTTGAAAGTAGCATGAAAGCAGGAAATAAGTAGTCCTCCAATTTGCCTGGAACACAATTATGTGAAATAGGCAGCATAAGGCTGGAAAGAAGGGTGAAGGTGGTTTATACACAAAGGGTAAATCTTTAACCTTTGGTTCTTAACCAAGATTCTTAACTATGGGTGAACTTGTTTCAAAAAATTTTTTAAATAATTATTTCAGTGACTGATGTCTTTTGTAACCCTATAAATATTACTCTGAGAAGGGGTCCACAGCCTTTACCAGATTGTCAAAAGTCTGTGAGACTAAAAAATTTAAGAACTTTGGCTGTAAATAATGGAAAGCCACCGTAGGGATCTCTGTATTGAGGAGTGACTGATGACTGACAGTACATTAGTAAATTCAATTGGACACACATTGAGAAGAATAGGAATAGAGAGAGGAGAAACTAGAAAGAGAGAAAACACTTAGAAGTTACTGTAGCAGTTCAGGACAGAAAAGGTAATGAGGATAGTAACTAGAGTGCTGAGAGTAGAAAGGAGGAGATAGAGGAGTTTTGAGCCTGAGTGATGGGAAGAGGGCACCATCAATAAAAATAGAGAAATTTAGGGGAAGAAGCAAAGATGATGATGAATTTTGGAAAAACTGAGCTTGAGGTGTTAATGGGATATCCAGGTGCCTGTTTCATAGGTTGTTGAAATTTTTATTCAATTCAACAAGCATTCAGGAGCCCTGTATTGTGTGAGGTCCTAAGGATACACAAATAAAATAGTCTTTAAGGATCTTTGAAACTAGTAAGTTTAAAGACAAACAACAAGTTCAAAGTACACAGAAAAGATCCAAAATAGTGACATAAGATTAAAGGGAAGGATTCACATTGCTATTGAGATCTAGGGCAACACTTCACTTTTTTGGGTCTGTTTCTTCATTTACAAAATGAAAAGTTTGACTAGATTTTCTCTAAACTCTCTACTAGCCTTAAATTTTATAAATTATAGTTGAGATAAAGTAAAGTTTCATGGAGAAGGTGATGTGCAAACGACTTCTGGAGGTGGGGGAGAGGATTTCTATAAGTCAGAGATGGGGGTTTTATGATTTTTTATGATTTTTTATGATTTTTTTGATTTTTATGATTAACATACACAAAGGTAGGAGCAGTAAAGTCCAAAACTGACTAACGAATAATCAATGTGCTATGGCTAAAACAATACAAGGAGCAAAGTAGTAGGCAATATGGCTGGATAGATAAGTAGAAGCTAGAGTATGCAGGGCCTTGAATGCCAGGCTAAAGGATTTATTTGAAAGGCAATGGAAAGTCACTTATGGTTTCTTAACAAAGAAATGACACGATTAGAAAAGAAGAGTGCTCCTGGAGACTTGAGTAGATGGCCATTGAAATCTCTTCCAACTCTCCTCAAATTCTGTGATCAGTCTAAAGGAGAGATAATAAGGAACTGAATTAGGGTAATAAGAATTGGATTTATGCAGAAATACTAACCATCCACTTGGGAAGGAATCCAGAGCCACTGCTGCTTTTCCTTTTAGACACTTAGCATTGCCTGTTAATGAATTTAATGTGACCTGCACCTTGTCATTCACTATACCATTAGTTGTATAGATTTGAACAAAGCATAATCTCAGAGTCTTAGGTTCTTCATCTATGACATGCGTATATTTTGTACTATTGATATTTCTTAAGAGTGAGGAAAATGTTTTATAAATCTTAAAACACAATGCACTTGAGAAAAGCAAATCAAATGTTTTTACTCTTCAAAAACAGATATGATTTTAGTTCATCATAACTACATCGAAGAACATTCAATATTAAAACATGATTCAAATTTGATTCAAGTTGCAAAACATGCATTAGAAATAATGCAACAAGCAGAAAAACTTGGTATAATTCCCTTTTAGGTAGGCTGGAAAAATTCCAAGTAGATGTTCAACGATATAAAAAAAACTTCAAATCACCTCCATGCCTTTTTGTTGGATATCTGTGGATTCTTTCCCTCCCCACAACTTTTCTGCTTTCTGTTGTGTGTAGTATTCCTCCACTGGACTATAAAATCCCTTGAGATCAAGAGCTTACTTATTTTGTGTAACTAGCTCTTAGCACAACATCTGACACACACCTTAAATGTTTATTGTCTAAGATATTTGAGCTTTCTGAGCCTCGGTTTCCTGATATATAAAATAAGGAGAAAGTCTGCTCTTACTGGTAGGGTTACTATAAGGAAAGTGTTTAAAGATCTGTAATGTATCACATAGATCTGAGTTTTGTGGTGCAATGGAAAGAATTCTGGATCTGGAAACAGGAAGAATAAAGTTCAAATCCTACATGGGAAACTTACAAACTGTGTGGGTGACCCTGACCAAGGCATCCTGTCAATCTCACCTTTTTTCCTTGTAAAATGAGGTTAATAATGGCACCTCCCTCCCAAATTTGTTGTAAGGATAAAAATAAGACAACATTTGTAAAGTATTTTGTACTATACAAATGCTACTATGTTAATTCCAAGGAACTAAGACTCATTTCCCTGTTATGAAACATAATTCCATAGACATTTTAGGGCAAAACTATTAGACTTAAAGTCCCAGATCTGTTCACCACTTGCCATGTGACCTTGGACAAATTACTCTGCCCGAGTCTCAGTTTCCTTATTTGTAAAAATTAATAGTAGAGGGGGCAGCTAGGTGGCACAGTGGTTAGAGCACCAACCCTGAAGTCAAGAGGATCTGAATTCAAATCTGGCCTCAGACACTTAGCACTTCCTGGCTGTGTGACCCTGGGAAAGTCATTTAACCCCAATTGGAAAGAAAGAAAGAAAGAAAGAAAGAAAGAAAGAAAGAAAGAAAGAAAGAAAGAAAGAAAGAAAGAAAGAAAGAAAGAAAAAAGAAAGAAAGAAAGAAAGAAAGAAAGGAAGAAAGGAAGAAAGAAAGGAAGGAAGGAAGGAAGGAAGGAAGGAAGGAAGGAAGGAAGGAAGGAAGGAAGGAAGGAAGGAAGGAAGGAAGGAAGGAAGGAAGGAAGGAAGGAAGGAAGGAAAGAAGGAAGGAAAGAAGGAAGGAAAGAAGGAAGGAAAGAAGGAAGGAAAGAAGGAAAGAAAGAAGGAAAGAAGGAAAGAAAGAAGGAAAGAAGGAAAGAAGGAAGGAAAGAAAGAAAGAAAGAAAGATCACTATCTCTAAGGTTCCCCTGCCAACCAGATAAGAGCAGGTAGATCCTTCAATGGCTACCATAAGGATCATGTGTGTGGATGGTTCCCTAAGTATATTGTTCATTTTTAGTTTATTTTTCTAAGTAATGAAAAGTTTTTATGTTAATTTAAAAACTGATTAAAAGCTTATCTGCATTACAATAGCTAACAGAAACCTAAAGATTTCAAGTAAAGTATTGCTATTCACAAATGCTAAGTATTCATTAGAAGTTTTTTCCTATAGCTAGAAAAGTAAAATAGATAACTGTCCCTTGATTCTAGTAAATAAATTATGTGTCTAAGAAAAAGTTGCTTAGTAGCAGGACCATTAATTCCTGGGTTTAACATTTATAGTATACTTCACTCAAGAATAAAGATTTCCAAGCATCTTCCTCCAGCCCCAGATTTTGCTAAAACACTGTGTTGTTCTTTTCTTCCATCTTGACCAACTGTGCATCATATTTAGATTAATGCCTGACACATAGTTAGTATTTTGTAAATACTTCTTGATTGGCTGATATTCATAAAACATACATCTTTTTCCTTTGCACAGTAGAAAGTTAAGGGAAAGAACTGTTTTTTTTTTTTTTTTTTAAATGTTGATATTCCTAGCACCTAGTACAATGCCTTAGACACAACAGTTAGATTTGTGGGCAAGACTATTAGATAAAATGTCTTCATAGGATTCTTCAGATAAGTTAAATGTTTCACATGATCATCAATTTTTACTACCAACAGTCAAATTTAACAGTAACATCCCTCATATCTTCTTTCAAATAAAAATTTTCTTACTTAGCAACTACTATGTTTCCAATTCTATGCCAGGTGCTGCAGAGGTTACAAAATAAGTATCAAACTCTGACAATTTAGGTACACAGTACACAAAAAGAACTAGTCATCATGACTAGTATTTTCAGTTTAGTCTGACCAAGAAGAGCACTTTTATTCTTTCCATTCAAAAATGTTCATAACTTACTATGAAAAGTAGAAAAGTTGTCCTGGGTTTCTTCCCCACCAATGCACCTGTTTTAGCTTTGGCTCTTCCCTGAGGACATTTCAGGAGACAAGAGAGAAAAGAAGGTAGGACTTGTGGATTTGGTGGGAGAAAGAATCACTAGCCACCAGAGAAAAATATCCTGTTCAGATATGTTTGGCTTCCTTTTTTGAGATTTTTCCCAAAGATCCCTCAAACTTTTCCATTAGCTCCACTTTTAGATCTGTATAAATTTAGATCCAATACTCTTATTATATAGGTTTTTAAACTTTTTTTGGTTCTGGCAGTCTGGTGAAACACTAGCTTTCCATTAGAACTTAATGAAAAAAAAATGTAATTTTCCCTTCCATCCAAGTTCTCAGACCCCTCCCCCTCAAAGGGGTCTTAATTGAACACCTACTCAACGGCAACATATTGCCTGTTCCTCCTGCTTCTGCTTTCTTTTCCTTCAAAGTTTTAAAAAAACAAAAATGTATAGTTCCAAAGCTCTGCCAGGACCTCTTAGATACAAAGTAAAATCAGCTAAAGGTACCAAAGAGTATTAAAGAGTAACAATGAGACTAGCTTAGCTCTAAGGAATGATTACTATTTTAAAGAACTGAAAGATAAGGTTGAGAGCTACGATGTAGTTAATTTATAAAAAAGAGCAAAAATCAATTTGAGGAGTTTGGACTTTATCCCTGAAGATAATGATGAGCCATGGAAGATTTTCAACAGGGAAAAAAATCCATCTTCACAAAACACTGCTTTTATTACCTCAGGATGAACTGATGAGAAAAACCAGTTTGGTTATCATTAGGTATAAAGTAGAAACATAGGTTAGAGCAAATATATTCTTAATTTACCTCCCCAAAATAGCTAACACATTTATGGGGGAGAGAGTGACACTGCTTTTATAAGTGAGCTCACTATATAATTTCTTTATGGGCCTGAGGTTGAGCGGGAAGTATGACAAGAAATCTTTATGAGCACTGTATTAATTTGCAACTATGATTACTTTTTTAAAATGAAAGAAACATTTGCTTTAAGTTGCAGCATCAAGCATAGTATCTTGAAGCTACCAAAGATTTTGCAGATCAGGCTTAAATTAACAAAAAAAAAAAAAGTTTTGCTGACCCACATCTACTAAAATACACTATTTTTCTTAAGGTGTACATACAAATATTTCTGTGCTTCAGACCTAGAATCCTAGAACAAACAGTTGGAAGAGCTATTACTAGACCCCTCAGTCTATTTCTCAACTCCTAAAATACCCCCACACAAGTAAGTCTTAACATCTCATACAGAAGATTACCCAACAAATTTGAATACGCCTTCAAGTACACTTCATTTCAGGCTTGAACAATCCTTTACTGTCAGAAAATCAAATCAATAAGTGTTTATTAAGTACCTATGTACCAAGTGCAATATGTAAGATTTTAAGAGCTAGAAAGGGCCTTAAAAGTCATTTAATTCTGACTCATTATGCAGATAAGGAAATTGGAGTTAATAAGGGTAAAAGCAAGTTTTCAAAGGTCACACATAATTTCAATAAGGAGTGAAATTATTTTTCATTCCAGCATTTTTCAAAATTCAGCATTCTTGTTCAAGTCATTTTTCAGTTGTATCTGATTCCACATGATTCCATTGGGGGTTTTCTGGCAGAGATAACAGTGGTCAGGCATTTCCTTCTCCAGAAAATTTTGATGAGGAGATGAGGCAAAAGGATTAAGTGGCTTGCCTAGGGTCACACAGCAAATAAGTGTCTATAGCCAGATTTGAACCCACTCCTCCCAATTCCAGGCCCAGCACTTTATTCACTGAACCCTCCAAGTTTAACATTTATAAAATGTAAAACAGAGCAACACAAAGCTTAAAAATATACTGCTATTAAGAAGGTACCTATTCTCAGACAAGAATCACAAAGATCATAATGGTGTTTCATGCATCAAAATTTGACAATCCAAGAAAAGCAAGTTTAAAGGGAAAAATAAAAAAAAAAATTTCTTTAAGAACATTATAATGTGTATTGCTCTTCTATCCCAGATTCTACCTAATATAATGGTAATATTTAAAAATTACCAACTGAAGCACCTGAATTCAGTAAAGAAAGATTATCTACAGTCAATTTTTGGTTTGAGGTGATTTTAAAAAGGGGTTAAAAAGTGAAATCTGTAGAAGATTTCAAGAAATCTGAAATCAAGAAGACCTGTGTCTCAGATACTTACTAATTGCATGATCCTGGGCAAGTCACTTAACTTCTGTTTGCCTCAGTTTCTTTTCTTAACTGTAAAATGGAGATAATAAAAGCATATATCTTATACTTCAACATGTATGAGACTGCCTGCCATCTGAGGGGTGGGGTGGGGGGGGGGAGAGAAGAAAAGGAAAAATTGGAACAGAAGTGTTTGCTAGGGTCAATGTTGAAAAATTACCCATGCATATGTTCTGTCAATAAAAAGCTATAATAAAAAAATAAATAAATAAAATAAAAGCATATATCTTGTAGGGTAACTGTGAAGATCAAAAGAGACAGAGCTATGTAAATTCTTCTTTCTCCCTTCACTTCCTTTTCTCCCAGATATAAAAGTCACAAAAAAAAATTTTACCAAGATATTTTATTTCTTAATTGCATTTTATTTCATTCATGAAAAAATCTGAAATCTCCCACTATTTATTCACAAAAAGGTAATGATCTCGGAGAAAAAAATCACCTCAAACCAAAAATTGACTATTGCTAATCTTGTAAATCCATGAGACCTACAGGATTTGCAGAGATAAAGAGCTTAACTAAAACCCATTTTGGTTTCAAAGACTAAGTGTAAAAAGTATGCAATCTACCATTAAAATGTTAAGTTTATATGAGGCCTTGTTAATTAAGTGAGATCGGGATTTTTTTTTCCTCCTAAATTGAGTACAGCAAACTCAGAAAAGCAGCAATTATAGCCAAGTACCACAACTCCCATGTAAAACTATGTTATATGCATATTCATCTATATAATACATACTCTATATAATACACACACACACACACACAACAGCTAAAAAACCTTTCGTATGTAGTACTACGTCTTCTGTGGAGCAAAGTCATTCTTAGACCATGGGTTGTAACTGTAACACTGAGGTGAATGGATAAATTTCAGGGAGTTCAAGAACTTAAAATTTTTTTTTTGATAAAAGTATGCCACTGTAATTGCTTTCCTTTGTAATCTTAAGCAGCTGTTGACTGTTATAGTAAGACAAGACATTTTTCTATCTTGGAAAATGCTTGTTCTTGCTCTAATTCCTCCCTGTAAATTAATTACTGAAAGTGTTGATTTAAAATAGATAGATATAGATGCTAATTTACCAATTAGCAGAGAAAAAAATATTACAGCCACAAGAAAGGTACATGAGAATTTGATGTGTTTCATAAATAGTATGTCATGGGATAACATTTAATCTACCTGGTTCATTAAGATAGTAATGTATAAAATAGCTTTGCTGCATCACAAATACCAGTGTCTTTAAAAAAAAAAAAAAAGAATCATTAAGGGATGACTACACAAGAGTAGTACTGCCAAAAACAGGGGAAGAACTTTAGGCTACTTTGGCCTTCACTTATTTAAAATGACATCCCCCAAGACATATATACTACTTAAAATTTGTTTTGGTTTGATTTCCCATTAAGAAAAGTCTTATGCAAATGTCAATTTATCCGGGAATCTTGAATTACCACATCTCAGTAGCATATTATTATACACAGAATTTGCAAGTTTATATGAGTAGTCCCTGATCCTTGAGAGAAAAATACTATGTAATAGATCAACTGATATTTACTGGGAATGCTAATACTACATCAGAAGTTCTTAATCTTTTTTTGTGTCATTAAGTCAAAAGAATATTTTAAAATAGATAAAACATAAAGGAAACTAATTATGTCAAAATAATGAGGGAAATAAATCATTAAAAAAGGGGAAAGACTCATATGCAAAAATATTTCAAACACCTCTTTTTGTTCTGGCAAGGAATTGGAAATTGAGGGGATGCCTATCAATTGGGGAATGGCTGAATAAATTATGTTATATGAATGTAATGGAATATCATTGCTCTATAAGAAATAATAAGCAGGCTGATTTCAGAAAAGTCTGGAAAGACTTAGATGAACTGACACTGAGTGAAGTGAGCAGAACGAGAACATTGTACACAGAAACAGCAAAATTATGTGATAATCAATTATGAGAGATTTAGCTCTTCTCAGCAATACATCAGTGCAAGACAATTCCAATAGACTTAGAATAGAAAATGCCATCTGCACCCAGAGACAAAACTACTGAGATTGAATGTGGACCAAAACATGCTATTTTCTTTCTTTTTGCTTTTTTCCCCTCTCATGGTTTTTCCCTTTTGTTCTGATATTTCTTTCACAACATTGACTACATAGAGATATGTTTAAAAGTATTGTAACATGTATAACCTATATCAACTTGCTGTCTTGGGGTGGGAGGGAATGAAAAGAGTAAAAAAATTTGAATTCATAATCTTAAAACAAATGAATATTAAACTATCTTTACATGAAATTGGAAAAAATAAAATACTATTGAATGAAAAAAAAATACTGGGGAGAAAAACCTAAGTTCATGAATCCAAGATTAAGAAGCCCCATTAGGTGAGACCAGAAAAGTCATAGTTCATAAATAGTGCATATCCTCTCAGCATCATTCAAGTGTCATCATTTCTTAGAACTACTTTTTCCAGACATGAGTACAATGCACCAGGCAGATTTTTTACTGGGCAAGACATAAAATCCAGTACAATAAAGCTTCTGAGACTTTGTGCTATTATGGACAGAAGAAATTAAAAAACAAAACAAAACAAAACAACAACAACCCTCCCTCAAAACTACAGCTTCTCTGAGGAAGGGATAACAAAGATAAATGAGAAAGCAGAGGGCAATCTGATTCTTTTCAAATGTACCAACCCTTTCTAGAATCACAGAACATTAGACCCAGAAGGAAACTTACAAATACCCAATTACAAGCCCAATTTGTTTGTTTTATAGATGAGGAAATTTGTACCCTGAGAGGGCAAGGTCTGCTCAAGGTCGGAGAGAATGCAAATAGTGAAGCCTGGATTCAAAACCAGGTCCCCTACTTCCAAATCTAGTGCTCTTTTTATCATCAATCAGCAGGTGGCGAAGGCTATCTAGAAGGCTAGATACTTAGGCATTCATCTCAAGGCAGCTAGGAGGCGCAATGGAAACGTACTGGCTCTAGAGTCAGGAAGGCTTAAATTACAATCAGCCCCAGATCTATGTTAGATGTGTGACTCTAGACAAGTCACTTGACCTCTATGTCCCTCAAGTTCCTCATCTGTAAAATAGGGTTAGTAATATCCCCTTTCTCCTAGGGTTGTAATGACAATAAAATGAGTATTTTAAAAATGCTTTGTAAACTTGAAGTGCAAGATACATGCTAGTGATGATGCCATGGGAGTATCACCTTATCACTAGCACTTACCTCAAAAACAGGACTATACAAGCAAAATACTTTATAAGCCTTAAAGTTCTATAGAAATAGGAATTATTAATACAGGTGAGGAAATTAAGGCACCAAGGTGCTCAATACTGTTATGAGAAGATTCTCTTATTTTCCAAAGGCTGGCTATTTTTGTCTTTTTCCTATCAAATATTAGATTCACAAAAATGTTGATTAATTTTATTACAGGGATTCTGACTCTCTGCCTATGAGTCCTAAATATAATCCTTCTGATCTTTTGAGGATGTTACTATGTCCCCATTAGTAAATAGCCTTCAGTCCATAAGCTGGCATGCCACCCACATTTAACCAAAGGGCCACTAAGCCTAAAATAAATAGAATGCTCTAATAACTACAATCTGTACATTATACCTCCTAATGGAGCACAGCTGAGTAGAAAGGACCCTGAAAGAAGCATCAGAAAATCTGCAGACAAGTCACTTCACTTTATATATGC
Source organism: Sarcophilus harrisii (assembly GCF_902635505.1). Classification (NCBI taxonomy): domain Eukaryota; kingdom Metazoa; phylum Chordata; class Mammalia; order Dasyuromorphia; family Dasyuridae; genus Sarcophilus; species Sarcophilus harrisii. The sequence continues at coordinate 225,573,626 of NC_045427.1, forward strand.
TTCAGTTTTATCATCTGGAAATAAGAGAAAAACAGCATCTCTTTCCCAAGCTACCTCAAGGGTGTCGTTATAAGTAAAGGAAAAAATGAAAATGCCTGTGAAAGTGCTTTGAAAACTCTTCCTATTATAGATGATGATCAAGAATCAGATAAAATAAAATAAATCATTATTCTTCAATTTTAGATATTAAAAAATATTATTTGACTAGTAGCTCATAGTTCAGTTAATCATTTCAAGGCAACTTAAATCCTCAGAAACCTTAGCAAGCTAGATCTTAAACTAATGGCCTGCAAATTTCAAATAGGTATCAACAGATATGATCATATTGTGTAATTAAATCCACCTAGTAGCCCTTTTCTACTCCAGACCTATCTAGAATTAGACAGCACTCATCTCTGATATGTAAGTCAAGAGCTACTTCACACTCTCTCTGGAGGGTTGGGGAGGACAGTTTGGACTAAAGGTCTCTAAACACCCTTCCAAATTTAAATCTCACTAGAAGCAATCCTACTTGTACTATCTACCTGGAAGAGCTGTCCAATTCTACAAATATTTATTAAGTACCTATGCATAATGTAACAGCTCCCTTATGAGATAAACAGCCTGTACAGCTAGAGTTTTATAACCACACAATGTCAGAAGTGGAAGGGATTCTAAACATTATCTAACATAATTTCTTCATATTACAGATGAGGAAACTGAGGGCCTAAGAAGTTAATTGCCTTAAGGTCATATAGATATTAAATAGATCTATATCCATCTAGGATTTCTTATTCCAAGTCCAGTACCCATTCCATTATAATTTGTACTGAACTAGTACTAACACATCCAGAATGAGCCAAGTTGCTGATGACTTCCTGAAGGGATTTAACATTCACTTCAGAAGTCCAATTCCTACTCTCTCCTGAAATTATGATCTAAGAATTGAAGGAGATTAGGAGTTCTACTAATTATAGCCAGAATCAATGACCATAAAAAGAAATATTTACTCCTTTGAGGAATTAATATATGGAGTCTATTTTTTCCAGAGGTAGGGAGGGCAGGTTTTTAAGTATGGACTTCACATTAATGACATTTACATAAGGAGCTAAACAACACAATGGTGTATAAACTCTATAACTTCAAGAATTGCTTTTCATTGTCAAAACAATAGTAACAGATTAATATTTATGCTAATATGAATATAATTAATAAACCAGCTTTTAATAGCTTTCAAATTACAGATGGGCAAAAAAAGGGTCTCCTCATCTAATACAGCCACAGAAAACATTTTTAGTTTATCACCATTTATTAAAAAACCTTTGACTGGCTACATCTCAAAAAGTTAAAATTAAGTGGTTATTAATTAAACAAATTCACAAAGAGATAATTATAAGAAACTAGCAATAGGGCTGTAATACTATGACACCCAATGAGAACCAATGGGTTCACAATAATATAATACACTGCAATTCAGGGAAATCTGGCAGAGATGTTATTCTAGTTTGAAGTTTCCCACAGCAGTCTGGCCTGACTCAGCCATTCTCTTCTAGGAGTGCCTGTTGCAGAAGCATTGTATATTAATACATCATTATTAAAGTTGCAACCAGCACAAGATTTTCTCCATTCTATCTTTAAGATAAAATGGGCTTTCAGAAGTCAAATTCTACTGCACTAAACATCAAATCAATCAACTGCAACTCTGGTGTTAGGTTTAATGTGGACAGTCATTGGAGGAGGAGGAGTAAAATTCAAGTTCCAGGTTTTACTAAGATGTTTCCTAGGCAAGCCACTTCACATTTCTGAGGTTCACTTTTCTCATTTCTAAGATGAGGATGATATCTGACCTACCTACCTTATCTGGAGGCTGTGACAATTACATTATTAATTAAACAATTAAAGCAAAGAATTTCACAAATCCACTCACCTCACAAGGGCCTGCTTTGTAAACTACTATAAAGCACACTATGGAAACGTCAAAGGACGGTTGTATCCTGGCTATGTGAAACCAGAACACAAACATCTCTTGCTTCCTCACTTCCACCTTCCTGCAATCCCTATTTTTCTTCAAGGTTCAAGTCAAGTGCTGCTTGCGAGAGTCGTTCCAGATCACCTGTATAGTCCATGTCTTTTCTTCCTCAAATTACTTTTTTTTTTTTTTAATTTAAAAGATACACGTATCCTTACTTCTACCCCCCATGTAAGTCTTTTGCGTAGTTTTTAATCTTTGTATCATCAGATACACAAGCACTAGCATAGTGTCTTTCAAATCAGTGCTTAGTCAATGTCTTTTAAATTCTTTCCTTGTTTCTTCAGCAAATCCCACCAACTCCATCTCTTACAAATCCGGTCCTAGCACCCAACTCCTGGTGGAAGGGCTAACCTGAGGCCGTCTCATTTCTCAGAGCCCCCACCCCACAGCCTACCTCAGACCCTTTCGTGGTTCCTCCCCCTTCCCTCTGACTCTCTCCACCCTCGTCAAAGCACAGACCCCCTAACCCCCTCCACGACTCCTTCCTGCCCCAACGCACAAACCCCCAGCAGTTTCCCAGTTTTCCCCTCCCCCCCCACCTCTGCAAAGTTCCCCTCTAAACGCAGACTCCTGCACCGCCCCCCTCCCCCAAACACACAGCTCTCTGCAAGGTTCTCCCCCTCAGCAGGCCTCCGCCTGGCCCCCAGATTTATGCAAGCTCGCTGCCAAACACCAACCCCACTAAGAGTCCCCCCAAGCCGGGCAGAACTCTCCATGGCGCCCCCCAAACACGGACCTGAGCACGGTCCCTCCTCCCGACTCCAGTACCACTCCTCCCCCAACACAGAGACCCTTGCACGGTCTCCGCCCCCCTCCACATTTCCTCTCCCTCGGGGAGACCCCCGGCCGGTGCCTCCGAACACACCGACTCCGGCCCCGCGTTCCCCGGCGCCTTGCAGCGCCCCCCTCCCGGCTCCTCTTCCAGCCTCCCCGCCCCCCCTCCCGTCCCCGCGGCCTCTCCGCGCCCCGGGCCCTCGTTTCCGGCCCCTGCCTCCCGGGCGGCGGCCGCAGCTGAAGCCGACACACCCACCGCGCCCGAGGGCCCGGGACAGCCCCCCGCTCGGGCTGCCGAGAGCGTGCGCGGCCCCCGGGCTGAGGGGCTCGAGGAGCCAAAGCCGAGGCCCCGGCGCCCGGGCGCCGCCTCAGCCCGCGGCCCCTCAGCCGCTCGGGCCCCGGAACCCGACCCCAGCCTTCCCCAAGCCGCGGCTCCCGGGGCCCTCCGGACTCCCCGCGGCACAGGGCCCGTCCGGGCCGACCCCCGAGACCCCGGCTGCTGGCCCGGGCCCCGGCGCCCCCGCTCACCCGAGCCCGTGGTCGCCGCCATCTTGCGTCGCTGCCGCTCGGAGTCCGCCCCTTCTTCTCCGTCCGCCCCTCCCTCTTCCCTTATCCCCCTCCCTGAGCGGGGTTCCCTTCTCCGCCCCGCGGACTCGGCGTGCCATGACGTCACGTATGACATCACCACGGCGGGACGACGCAGCCCTCCACCGGGTCACGGAGAGAAAAAAAGAAATAAGCTTACGGGAGGGCGCGGCAACCTCAACATTCAAAGGAGAGCGGAAATGAACACCCGGGATCCAGTTCTGGGAAATGAATTATTGAGGTTCTTGGTAATAAGGATAGGGGAAAAACAGGCTTGGTCGGGTGCAATTTGCAATTTTGTTGGGAGAGAAAGATCTCTCCTTTTGGAGACCTTGTGAGTGATTAGCTGACATCTCTGCAGGACTTTGCTAATTTGCAAAGCGCCCCATATGCCTCATCTCTTTGCATCCTCACTGCAATCTTATTATTATTAATACTATAATATAATATAGTGCATAATAACAATTAGTGTAGCATATATTATTAATAGTATCACCATTACCTCTTCCGCTAAGGGAGGCTAATGGACTTGCAGGGTAGCGTGCGCACTAGCAGGCAGACTTCCCATCGCACTCCAAGCGACTCCGCGGCCGCCTTGAGGCGCTGGAGCTTGTGGGATCTCCAGCCAAGGCCGGGGCCGACCTCGGCGCCCTGCACGCACCTGAGAAACTGCAGCGAGGGCGGGGCGTGCCCAGGCCGCCAGGTAGCCCGCCTGGGAGCCGGGAGAGCCCGGCTCTCCGCCCGCCCGCCCGCCCGCCCCGTGGCAGCGCGGCCGCGGGACCTGAAGACCGAGAAACGGGACGGGCGCCCACCCACCCGCATAGCAATTCCCATCGGTTATCCCGGGCCCAGCAGGGCACAGACCGCCGCAGATGCCGCCTCTCCATCCCTCCCTCAAAGGCTCGCCGCCCCTCCGCAACCCCTTTCCTCCTTTACAGAATGAGTAGGTGCGACGGGATAATCATTAAGGTCCTTTGCCTTTAGGGAACCTGAGCTCGCTCTGACATTCTCTGGTTTTAGCTGAAAAATCGAGAAAGCCTGAAATTTTTAACCCAAGAAATAAGTACGCGAGAAAAAAATAGTTTATATTGTGGACAACTTAATCAGAAGGAAAAAAGGAAACGGGACAGAGGAGGAATAGAAAGAGAGGGAAAAGATCCTCTTTGCGGAGTTGGAACTAGAACAAGACCTATTTACGTTGTCTCAAATACATTTAAGAATAAAGTTTAATTTTAAAAAAGTACTACAAGGAACCAGTATTACAAGGGACATAGATATTAGTGGATCATTAAACTCTTAGATTTATCTGGAAAAAGGTATCACTACTCTGGACCTCAGTTTATCCGTTGGCAAAATTATGGAGTTGAACTAGATTATCTTTAACACCGTTTTCCTGCTTGAAATTCTACCATTAGATGGGCAAACTCAGCAGAATGTAACAAATGATGCCATGAACATTCACGTGGGTCCTAAAGTCATGGAATCAATGTCCTTCTAGGTTTCCAGTAAGGGAGAAAGCAAAGTGAGTTTCCTTTTGATTGTTACGGCTGAAATTTTATTTCATACACGCACATATATCTGAATGCATGTATGTATATACATACATATGTACGTTTTACATACATACACATAGAGAGTGTGTGTTCCTGCAGAACTTCCCTACAGAAAGTCATGACTGAGTGTTTTGCCATCTACTTTCAAACACAAAGATGCAATGATCCATCCAGTGATCCATCAAAGGGTCCAGAATCTGGAAGAATGAAGTTCACTCTGAGTCTTGCTATCAGGTAGCAAGATTGCTCAATGACCCTCCAAAATCAAACTGGAGGACATAGATTATAGAATATCAAGCAGCTACATTAATAGGACCTCCAGCCCTGACCACCTGGCCTGCCTCAAAATACACCAGAGCCCCATACTATTGTAGAACCTACTTATGTATCTTAAGGATCTCTGGGCCTTGCCAAATGCTCCACCACTACCTTTAGGACTTCCAAATCCTTCCATCTACCCTGCAGGTAACTTTCCCCTCCTCAATATTTTATTTGAACTTTGTTTTATGTATTGCTTTTCCCAATGAGTATGCCAAGTCCTTGAGAATAAGGCTTGTTGGTTTTTCTCTTCAGTCTTCATTACAGTGTTTGGGTAGCAATTAGTTAACACAGGGCTGGCTTGGAGTCAGGAAGACCCGTTCATATCTGGTCTCAAACACCATGAACTATGCGACCCCGGGCAAGTCCCTTAATCCTGTTTACCTCAGTGTTCGCATCTGTAAAATGAAGTGGAGAAGGAAATGGCAAATCACTCCAATATCTTTGCCAAGAAAACCCTGAGCAGGATCACAAAGAGTTGGCTATGACTGGAAATGAAAAAAACTTATATTCAATTCTACCTACTCAGCTTCTCTCTATAATTCACTTTTCACCATAATTATCCTAGTACAGGTACTCTCCCTCCCCTGGACTATTATAATAGCTTCCTATTTGGTCTTCCCAAATCTATCCTTTCCCATCATCAATCTCTTTCCCACAAAGCTACTAAAGTGATTTTGCTAAAGATCGGGGGACTAACCATTCCTGCTCAAGGAATTTTTGTAACTTCTTAATCCTTCTAGGATAAAATACAAACTCTTACGTTTGGCTTTTAAAGTCCTACCCAGTCTATTCTAGACACCTTTCTAGGTTGATTATAAATTACTTCCCTTTATTCATTCCACATTTTAGCCAAATTGGTCAATCACCTTGTGCTTTTTCCTAGGCTGCAAACATGCCTGGAATGCTCACCTTCTTCACCTCTGCCTCTTGGAAGCCCTCATTCTCTTAATCGTCTGTGCTCTTTGATAGCATGACTAATCCTGCTTTTGTATTTTTAGTGCCAGCGTTTAGCACAGTCACGTTAACAAACATTTATTAAATTCCTACTACATGCTGGGCCCTGGGTTAAGTACTGGGGGCATAAATGCAAATTAAAAAACAACAACAAACAGCCCCTGCTCTCAAGGAGATTAGAATCTAATGGGAAAAGACATCACATAAAAACTGAAAAATCAAAAGGATGGGAAGAAAAAGGTACCAGCTGCTGGGCAACAGAAGCAAGTCCAAAAGCAGGGCAGCCAGCAGGTGTTAAGGGACAGGTCAATTCCTCAAGAGCCTCCAGAGCTGTGGATCATAGCATCTGAAGGAGTTGCAGGGCCTGACACGGGTGTTGCGGACTAGTAATGAGATAAATTGGAGGCAGCAGGAATGAATTGGAGAGAGGTCAGCCTCTCAGTCAGAGAGGTCAGAGAACAATTGCCTGCCTCTCAGTCTCCTTGTATCATTCTCTCACAAGAGGAGATCCATTATGGCTTGGATCTCCAGCAGCCACTGTCAGGTGGCTCCCGTGTATTCCAATAGCTCTTCCATTTTTCCAACAAGTAGGAAATGATGATTATCCAGAGGCCCCTCCTTAAATGGAAGTTTTGGAGCTTATGATTCTGCCTTCCAACCAGAAGGTCTAATCAGTAACACACAGATGTTTAATAAATGTGTATTGATTGAAACTGTTCCCTGAGGTCAGGAACTTCATTTATCCCCGGTATACTTAATAAATATGTACAGAAGTTAGTGAAATTGTAAGTAGCAGGTGGAGATTTAAATCTCAGTTCTTGGACTTCAAAACTAATACTCTTTCCACAACATTTAAAGGTTGACTTGAGAATGAGGGGTTAGTTAGGGACTGACCAATGACAATCGATATAATCAGTCAGAAATCATGTATAAAAGAGGGGAGTCCCCCAAATTTTGAGGGGGCCAGTAGAAGTATGGACAATGAAGCATGCCTAAAGTGAATACCAAACTGTTCTAGCAGCATGAAGAAGTTAGCAGGCTTATTTAACAAATACTTTGTATTTACAGAAATGCTCTCAGCTGTGCTGTATGGCAAAGGCAACTGTTAAGAAATGTAAGGGAAGATGATTCTGATCTTGTATTCAAACATAAATAGGGATTTCTATCTAGTAGAAAAGTCAGATGCTCTTTAAGATGTCATGGTCAGAGTTTAACATGCCATCACAAATTGTATTCATGCCTACTCCCAGAACTGGAATGCTCTTCCTTCTTGGAACTCTTGGTCCTGCAGGCCTCAACTCAATCACCCACATCCTTCAAGAGAACTTTGCTTGATTCCCCAATTGTTAATGTCCTGTCCTTTGTATTTATCTCTTACATTTGCTTTTTAAAATTCTTTTTCCCCTCATATAAATAAGTCTTCCTCTCTTCCACTGACTTCTCTCCTTGGGGTGGATTGAGAGGATGCTGAAGAAGATGGGGAAAAGGAGAGCTGGGGGATAGTTGTGGATATAGATAACCACTTGAAGTAAACCTATCTGCATAGGCAGGAAAAATAAATTTCCACTTTAGCTATAATTAAATGTCTCAATTCATGCTTTGAGTTCATCACCTTGGTCAGAAAATGGATGACATATTTCATCATGGATCCTACAATTCTTATATTTGTCTTACATAACACGTGATCAGATAGTCTTCCCATCAAATATAAGCTCCTAGAGGGTGGAACTATTTTTTGTGTCTCTAGCATTTTGCATATAGTAACTATTTAATAAATGCTTGTTTATTAATTGCTAAAAGTTACAGGAATTCATAATTACTTTGGCTGACTGGGTTAAGGGAGGCTTTCTGAAAGCCATGGAGTTTGAACTAGGCCTGGAAGGCAGGATATGATTTCTATAGGCAAAGAGGGAGAAAGACCTTCTGTACAAAGCCACAGGAGTGGGAAAGCTCAGAAAAGGGAATAGTGAATATAATTTAGTTCATAAAGAGAACCAGTGGGAGATAAGGCCGGAAAGGTAGATTGTAGAAGGTTGTGAATATGGACCAGACTGAGGGTCTTGGAAAATAAATCCAATAGCCTTGATCCCAGCTTTGGGACTTATTAGCTCTATGACCTAAATCAAGTGACTCTAGATCGCATTGCCTCAGTTTCTTCTTCTGTAAAATGGAGCAAGTTCTACTTTTACAACCTATCAAGCAGAATGATTGTTAGGAAAGCAAAATGTGTTAATTGTAGATGCTCTAGAAACGTGACTTAGTTCTAATCATTAAGGAAGACACTTTATAAATCATAAAACACCATAGACATTTAAGCTACCATTACTTGCATTTATGTCTGCTTTGTAGGCAATGTAGATCTACTTTGAGCAAGGAATATGTATGATCTGCTATCCCATAAAATTGCTCTTGAAGCATGGGTGGGGTAGATTGGAGGGTCAGAAAAGGAAGAAACTGAGACCAGTGAGATTGTTGTAATTCTCATTTATGAAATGGATATAATAAAGAATACTGGTCTTGGATTCACAAGGCTGGCTGAATCTTGACTTTGAGACTTAGTAGCTGTATGACACTAAGTGAATCACTCAGGTAACTCTTAAGTTTGCTTATCTGTAAAATGAAAATTATACCTAGGCATTCAGCATTGGCTATGAAGAAAACACTTCATAAACATTAAAGCATTATAGGAATGCCCACTGTTATCATTCTTGTAGTCATAATTAGATGGAGGAAGTACAATTAGAGTGATGAGCTTTGGATTTGGGACAGTCATTGATTGAGCAAGAATGAATAGGTTTAAGAATTTGAATGGAAGGTAGTGAGAGAAAGGAAGCTAAGACTGGGTCTTTATTCTTGAACCCTTTCAGAGTCTATATCATATTGAGATAAGAGGTAGTAATTAAACATTAAGGAAGCTGTTCCTGACTGAGGACTGGAAGATCTGAAGTATTCCAACCCTCTCCAGCGTCGCTCCAGTAATTAAGCTATGACCTGCTTCTCCCCACTAGATGGCAGGACAACCACACATTTAAAAATAACCAAATCCCTACACTTCAGTCTGGATTTTATTTTTATATCCACCTAAAAAAGACTGGTACGGGAAGTGTCTTCAAGCTGGGGAATGTCCTTTTTAGTTTGTGCCTCCAGTGATAAACATAGCGATTGTCACATATTCTTAATAAATGGTTTGTGTTTTTAATTGAATACCGTCAAAGAGGTATCATACATTTTATTATTCTCATTTTATAGAAGACATAGATTAACCCTTAAAAGGCAGCAAATGGTCCAAGGTCACATAATTAGAAGAGTCAGGAGAAGGACTACTGGAGTTGATGAAAAATGGCTATAGCTATAGAGTAGACACAGCCTCCCAAACTTGCCTATCCTTGACTCTATGGGACAATACTTGAACAGAATGGATTTACCAAGTTCAGAAAATTAAGAAAAAAAAAATTTGCTTGGGTTACAAATCATCTTTTATCCAATCATGTATGTTAACTATTGCCATAGAGTAGCTATCCCCTGCAGGGTCTTATTACACTGAAAATACCCTCTGACAGCAATTGGGCTAATGGGACCCCCAAAAGGGATCCTTACAGCTCTAAAATCCCATTCCTCTTCCTAGATCCAAATCTAAAGTGTATAATCAATGACAGGAATGGTTATAGAATGAAATTCAGAGCTGAAAGGGAATTTCTCTAAACAGCATTTGGTAAAATAGTGGCCATTGTTTTACAAAATCCTCCTTAATACCCATTTAATATAGGCCAAATTCCCACCCTTTTTGTCCATATATTTGCCACAATTTAAAACACATTTGCAAAAGTATAAAGAACAAGCCTGATCCCAAATTAAGAGACATAAGACACACCTTCCCCCAATTTTTTGCAAAAGTATGAAACATTACACACATGACATCAATTTTATGTGAATGGTGTTGCTAAATATTTCCCCACTTATTCCTCTTTAAAAAATTTTATGTAAACAGATGAAAAGAATTTATTTACCTCCCTCCCTCACACGGATTATGAGAAAAGTGCTTTTAAAGAACTATTGAAATTCAAACAATTTATAGGTGAGGAAACCGGCTTCCCTTTTCTCAGAGTGGAAAGGTAATGTCCAAAATGAAGGAATTAAGTAGCAGAAGTAAGTTTTGAACCCAGGTTCCAATGCACTGCATCAAGCAGCCTCAGTGACCCATTTCTATGCCTAATGACCTGGGCATTTATTTGTCAGCAGCACATTGTAGGGGTAAGAATGGAGTTGGTATAAACAAGAAAAAAACATGGTTTTGAACCCTCTATCAAGCAACCATCCTTTGAAATAGGGGGAAGTCTAAAGCCTTTAAGATTCTTTAATTGTGAAAGATGGGGCTGGGTATTTTTTTTTGGGGGGGGGGGATAAGATTGTTCTATTCTGGCCCATGATTTAAGAGGATGCCCTTTCCCTAAAATTTAGGACATAAAAGAGCCAGCTGAGACTTCTTTCCATGGTTCTTAGTTACTCTGAGTGCCAGTAGGGGTGAGTTTCACCTTCATCTGCAATTTCTCCAAGAAATGTTAAGGTGAACAATGACTAAGATCCCAGGTATTTTTGAACTCTCCCTAATGCACAACTATCTATGTAACTTTTAAAGATGTTTATGTGTCCCTCCTTTTCTCTTCAGACAGCCACCCCATAAAGCAAGCTCGTAATTTGCCAAGTTGACCCACTTTTCTCCTGAAAGTCCTTTGGTAATTACTGAGGTTCTCCATAAGAAAAACTTAGATTTTTATTATTAGTCAGAAAACCTGGGTGAAAATCCCAACTTTGCTGTTTATTAGCTGTGCGAGTGCAGGAAAGACAATTCACTTTTCTGGCCCCATTTTGTCTCCTGTAAAATGGTGATGATCTATCACATGGGAAATCCAGAGTCATTCTCTGACTAGGTTCTTTACCTAGTTTCTGCCCCTACTGTTTATGTGACCACGGACAAGTCTCAGTAACCCAGACTTGTAAAAGGAGGTAGAATAGATGGCCTGTGGAGTTGGTTCCGGATATGATCTCATGAGGTCCTTGTGAACCATAAAACACTATGTAAATGTGATGTCATGCTCTCAATCCTTAAACTGATTTCATGTTTTGTCTTTATTGGAGCAGGAACTTTTGTTTATATACCAAAAAGAACTTACCCATATCCTGTAGGTGCAGAAATTTAGTTCTCAAAAAAACTTAAAAAAAAAACAAAAAAAAAACGTTCTTCCCTCCTGCTCAGTGTCTAAATTTAGTAACTGTGATTAACTTTTTTCTGTAGGGAGGGGCCAAAGGATCTACAAGGTCTGTACAGTTTTGAATTTTTCATAAATTATGGGATTAGGAAATCATTTCCTATCATCTACCTGGCTTCTCTTCCCTCCCCCCCCCCTCCCCCCCCAGCCCATCCTGGACATGGGGCAATTGATCTAGAGGGATCAGTACTGCTTTCATCACAGGAAGCTATAGGGAGAATTCTTGGTTGAAGATTGATTAGATTGGATGACTTAACATCTCCCAGGACTTCAAAATGGCTGTCAAAAGCTTTTACTGGCTCTATTTTCTTCTGCCTTAAATATGAGCCCCTGTAACCCAGCTACCAAGAGCTTCTGTTTATATATAGTGGCTTTAAGAGGCAAGGGAGCTATTTTTCACACATACTATCCTTGACCTATGGACATCAGGCTTGGCTCTCTCACTTTCTTGTTCGAACCTCAAACCTATGACATTACTAGCATAATTGTAAGGGATCTTGGAGGCCATCAAAGGCACAGCAAACTCCCTGGTAGGATACATGAATCCCAGATAAAAATATTTGATACATGGTTATCCAGAATCATCTTGAATACCTCCAGTATTAGAAACTCATTATCCAATGAGGCAGCATATTCTGTTTGCAGCATAATTCTTAATGTATAGGACATTTTTTAGGATTTTAAGTTTGGAATTGGAAAGAAGTCAAATTCTTGCATAAGCTCACCCAAACTTTCTTTAGCTTCTACCCATAGTTTATATATATATATATATATATATATATATATATATATATATATATATATATATATATATATAATATATATCTTGTTTGTCAGGACAGCTCTGGTATTTAAAGACCCTGATCAGTCTTCCCTAAATCTCTTTTCCATTCCTGGTTTGTGTGATATGGCATGGTATTTCTATTCTCTTTTCCATACCAGTTCTCATACTCTAAATATGCTCCAGATAGATCAACATTTCTAATCATAAATGTGGTGCTTAGATTGAAACACAACCATGGAGATGTATCTGCAAAAGACAATTGGACTATTGATGACTATTGCTTTTATATTCCAATCATTTATAGCATTTCAGAATAGGGAGGGATATGAGAAGTCATTTAATTCTACTTTTCATTCATAACAATGAATAATGGATTTAACAATCTGAACAGAACACTTGAAGTGATGGAGAACTCCATTTCTAGAGGAATGTGTTCCTTTGCTGTATACAGCTCTAATTATGAATTGCCAAAAAAAAAAAAAAATTGCCTGATATGTCGAGTTAAAATCTGCTCTCCACTTCTAATAATTCAGTCCAAGACTGAATTAGCATTTCATCTGCCTGTGTTTAAGTTCTTGTCTCAAGTGAGAGTTTTGTTAGTCATCTCAAACCCCATATTGAATGGCTTATGAACTTTAATCTATTCTGACTGCTGGAGTGCATGGAGAGTACTAGCTTCCTGACCATTGATTTGCACACACTAATTGATTAATAAGTGTTTCCAAAGGAAATGTATCTATTTTTTATCTATCATAATAAATTCTACTATCTAAGAGGATCTAAGGATCATCTTAACTGATCATCCTTTTGAAACAAGTATTCCCTAGAGTGCAGACAACAGAACCCATTAACCTTTTCAATACCCTAGAAGACAGAGTGAGGCCTTAATTAGCCTAGGAGGAACAAATATCTTTTCACTTCATCCCTCCATCCCTCCCAATCTAGAAACACCAAGTGGCAAACAAAGTTAGTATTCTCGGCTGCTTTGTTATAAATATATTATATACATTCAAAACATCACCGTAAAATATTATTCCATGTTACAGAAAAGATATTAAGGCTTTATATTATTTACATTAAACAAGCAAGCACCTTAAAAAAACAACACTCTCCTCTCTTGACAACCCTTCTTCAAAAGGGCTATCATTTCCCTCCCATCCAGTCATCACCTTAGCTCATGGCTCTCGAAAGTGCAAAGAAACATCTCTAGCACCAGCTGAATTATCGCCTTTCGGATGAATAGGGAAATGTCCGGCTCAAGTCTGCTCCTGGGGGTGAATAAGGAGGAGGAGTTCCTGAACTGAGTGGGGAGTTGGGGGGCCAGCACAGGTTCCATATTGACTTCCCTCAATCCTGGCTGAGGGGGAGATCAGGCTGAGCTAGGGACGCTTCTCCCCTTGCTTTCCAGGTCCATGAGAGAGGTCAATCAGCCCTGTAGATGACCTCCACCCCCAAGGGCACAAAGGAGACATTATGGTGAATGGACCACTAAGTGCATGAAGATCTGATTGTTGTGTGGGCTCTTGTGGCTCTGTGGGCTGTTTTCATGCAGAGCATCCTTGGGGGACTGCATTCAAAAATAAAAACTAAAAACCCTAATGGCCCAGAGTCAGTCATGAAAACCCTCCACCTTTTGCTCTTCCTCCTGTCTCCATTTGGCCCCAGGCTCTCCCAGGAAGTACAGAAACATGGTGACAGTGCCAACCAAGCCTCATGAGCAGGTTTTTTCCTTCCTTCTCCATAAGCTTCCTCGAGTTGCTTCTGTGAGGAGGGGGCCACTCTACTCCCAAAGATGAAGGGCACCCCCAGGGATGCTGGCCAGCAGGTACATGGGCCCTGCCCTTCCCCTCTCCCATGTTAATCTGTTACATGTCAAGCAGCATCTTTGATTCAAAGAGAGAAGCCATCAGTGCTGCCCATCTACGGAACAGGTCTCCAAGTAATTTCACTTCAAGTCTGGCACTTGTTGGATGGGGTGTGTGTGTGTGTGTGTGTGTGTGTGTGTGTGTGTGTGTAGGAGAGAAAGAGAGAGAGAGAGAGAGGCTGTTTGGAAAGGTTGGCAACAAGGTTAGAGCTCATAGGAAAGCTATTGGGGACTACTTTATCTTCTGTGCCCATTTCATATCATCTGCTCTAGGCTTTTCTCCAGTTAGTCCTTGGACAATGTCCTCTAACCGTCTCCAGAATCCAATCTTCTCCAATGGGTAATTGAGCCAGCCTGAATGTCAGGGAAGAGAAAGAAATAGGGAAGCCTGGATTATTTTCTTGAGCTCCAAATAAAAATCCAATTTGTTCTTCAGTAAAGGAGGATAAGGCACGTTCCAATTCATTGACCCAGCGGGTCAACCCTGAACACCAGGAAAGGATATTCCCGAGAAGGAGGTTTCTTTCCATTCTAGACCGTTTCACATAAAAGAAATCAGGGTTCTGCTACAAGCAATTGCCAAAAACTTCTGAAGTTCAAACTTCTTAGCCTGACTTTTCACATGCTGAGAAGTATGATGGAATAGAAGAATTCACCAATCAAAGGACACAGGTAAAAAAGACTTTAAAAGTCAACATTACCCTGTTGGAGAACTCTCATTTTACAAAGAGGAATGAAATCTGAAATTGATGTCCTATTGTTTTAAGGATGCTTTCAGATATTGTTCTCGATTGACTAGTGTATTAATATGGCTCCAAACCATCAGTACAGTCCTACCTCCCATTACAGTAGTACAGAAATTCCCCTCTGGGTCAGTCTGGTCTCCTCACTGTCTCTGAATGAACTTCAACAGCTTGGATTACCCTGTTCCTGTAGCAACTTCATTCCCTACCTATCCAAAATCCTGCCTGTCCTTCAAGGCCAGAGGGAGTTCCCTCTATGCTGGGAAGCCTCTCCTGATCTCTCCCCCTCCTCCATTCCCAATCTTCTCTCCCTCCCTTCAGTTCCTACAATCATTAACAAGTATTTCTCCTCTAATTACAGATTGTCAATGATCTTTTCACCTGTTTCTATTGTCTGTTCCTTCTTTAACCTAGAAGTCCCCTAAGGTCATGGGCTCTGTCGAACTTTCCAGTGTCTAATCCAACAGCTCACCTGTGGTGATACAGAAGTAGGTTTCATGGGGGGATACATGGTGGATTCGGTGGTGCTTTCTGGGTAGGATGATGTGCCAGTCCTGGAGGAAAGTGACCCATCTGGGAAGTCCAACGTAAGTGTGAGACCATTTGTGAATTTGGTTGGTGAAGGTTCCGAAGATGATGAGGCAGAAGACAAAACACTCCCAAGGATAGAGCTGATAAAGTTCATCTGTGGAAGGGCAAAGAAACAGACACCATGCTAGTCATAGGGTTTGTCATGGGATAATGCTCTAGTCCAAGGTTCCAATCTTAGTTCTGTAAATTACTACTCGTGATCTTGGACACAATTCAACTTCTCTACACCCATTTTCTTCCTACATAAGGAAGGAGACCAAATTATATGATCTCTTAAGATCATTTCCAACTCTTAAGACCGATGATCTTATCTCTCCTCTTCCTTATTACTCCTATACTGATAGTGGCCAAAAGTGTTTTAGGGATCTAGTTCAGAAGGGTCTTGTTATGTCACCACCCTCAAGGATTACAACTTCCCCTAAATAAAGTCAGAACTGAAAAGCCTTCAAAGAAGAGATCCAATGTCATTGACTCCTTGATCATCTGTGGAAGAAAGCTTCTCTAGGCTAGTTTTTCCTTAGAGCTAACTTAAAGCTCTCTATTTCATAATACTCCCACTCTTACTCCCCACCCCTCCCCCAAAGCAGGAAGAAGGTGGCTATGGTCTCATCATGACTTCCAAGGTACCACAGGATTTAGAGCTGGAAAGATTTGTAAGAGATCATCTACTCCAGTGCTTCTCAAAGTGTGGTCCAGAGAATCCTGGGACGAGCGTGAGGGGGAGAAGGTGTCTCTGAAACCCTTTCAGAGAATCTACAAATTCAAAATTAGTTTTTATTTCTAAAATGGTAAACATCTATAAATATAACCCACACAAACAAAAACTCTTTGGACAGATCCTCAGTAATTTTTAATAGTATAAAGATACTGAGAACAAAAGTTTGAGAAATACTGGTCTAGTCCAACCCCTTCATTTTATAGGGGAGGAAATGAAAGCCCAGGAAAGAGCAAAGGACTTTACTAACATCATGAAATCCAATCCAATAAACATGTATTAAGTGCCTGTGTGTATAAGGCACTGTGCAGCATGCTATAAATAAAAAGACAAAAACTTTCATCTAAAGGAGTTTACATTCTGTTTGTGTGGCAGCTAGGAAGAGAAGATAATGTCACACATGCATTCTCATTTTCTCCCTCCCTTCCTCCTCCACACTCTCTCTTTTTCTCTCCCTCTCTCTTCCTTTTACCTTTTCCCCTCCTTTCTCTCATTTGAATTCTAGGAGGCAAATTCTCAAAGTATAATCCTACTTCTGGAGATGTGGAAACTGAGGCTTGGAATGCCCATGGCCACAATGCTAGAAAATGTCCACTGGGATCTGAGACCATGCCTTTAACATCAGCCCAGTGTTTTTTTTCCTTTCACCATGTTGGCTTCATCTCCCAGACAAAAAGTTGTAGGGCAGACTTGAAATCCCAAGACTGGGACCTCCACTTTCCCTCAAGCACCATGTTTACTGACACCTGTCAGTGCCACCTAGCATGTCCTCTATGCTTAGAATGTTCTTGTTCTCCTTCCCATAATTCACTTCTTACCCAGAGGAGCCATAAGCAACACTGGGTGACCAGGGCTTTGTCCCAGAGCATTTGCAAAAGACAACAAGAAGGAATTGTGCTCTCTTGTCCACTCCCTGATCTAGGGACACTCCACCCCACAAGTCTCAGTGTCCTTCCATGGGGATGTACACTACTGGGGCATAATGCTCATGTGCTGCCTAGTGACAAAACCAAGGATACCTGGGATGAGTAACAAGGAGGACACAATCCGTCTTGGGTCTCTACCTTCTTCCCATGCTATATACCTCCTCCCCTACCCATTTGCTCTAAGTACCAGAACTTCATTTGTAGATATTGTCCAGCCTTCAAGGACTACTTTTCTGTGATTCCCTCTCCGATTCCCAATGAAGTTTTCTTTCTACCTTACCCCGATTTTAAATCTGTGCCCCATCCCATTGCCCATACTCCTCACCAGGACTTAGGGTGTTAAACTTGTAGGCCATGTTCACCAGAGGCAACAGTGTCACGAGGCAGTTGTCCCCATTGGTCTCAATAAAGTCGTGCCGAGTGATGGCTGTGGGGTCAATGTGGTGTTCCCGGAAGGGTCGGATGAAAGCCTGAAAGAAGGGATACAACATTCTATCAGCACCAGGGTAAAGCTCCCTCCCCACCTCCCAGCCCCAGTAGTCCTGCCCAGCCAACCTTGGCTACTATTCCTAATTGCCAATCTTTCTATCAGATAGGATTCCTTACTACTCCACCCTCCCCCCAACACCACCAGAGCATTCACTCAGACCATCTGCATTTCAGATCATGCCATTTCCTTTGCTTAGAAAGTCCTCTCATTACTCAAATCCTGTATTCAAAGTTAATCACAAAACACCTGCCTGATCACCCAAACTAACAATATTTGCTTCTTCCTCTGAACACCTAAACTACCAAATACCCTTTATCATTGAATCTATGATGGCTAGTGTTTTTCTCTATTAAGTTCCCATATAGTTTGCCTCCCCAAAGCAGGACCAAAAGCTCATGCATCTTGGTCTCTCCCACAAAACTGTCAGAAAGTAGGCTTTAATAAATACCCTTGGCTTATAGCCAGTGCCCTCTAAGAGAGAAAAGAAAGCAAAAGAATTGTCTCCAGATTTCAATCTCCAGTAGCCACAAACTACTGCTTGTGGTTACAAAACTGTTCTACCCTGATCTCACTAATTGGGTGGGCAGAATAAACTTGCCCTGAAGCCTGGCCAACAGGAAAGCCCCGGAGGCCTCTGCACCTTTGCCCTCTCTCTAATCGGGGAGAGAATGCCCCCTGTCCATTCTGCTAGTGAATCAATGTGGCCTTGGGCTAGGTATTATACAGTAGGACAGCCAAAGAGGAGACATGGTCCCATGCCCTTAGGAGCTCAGGACCTTATTCTTTTAAGAAGTTAGCCGAGGACAGTGGCCCCCAGGGGCCAGGCCTAGAAGCTAGCAGTGAGGCTGGAGTACAAACCTTTCCCACCACAGGCAGTTCCACAGAGCCCCAGGTATCGGCCCCCCAGTGTACCAGTCCAGACAGGAAGTCAGCAATAAGCGCCCCTATAACTGAGAGAAAAAGAGAAGGGAGTGAGTACAGGAGAAGGAGAGAGGAGGGAAGGACGTCCACTTGGAACGTTAGGAACTTCCTAGACCCCCCCCCAAACCAAGTTCTATTCCTGAAGTCCCTTCCTCATTCTGCTGTCTGTTCCAAGCCCTCCCAGCCAGGGATCAGGGCAGCATCCCCATGCAGTCTACCCAGCCCCTTCCAGAAAAATAACCTATTTCAAGTATTTCAGTTTCTTCATTTTTAAGCAGAGTATACTACTATTTATATTCCCTCCCTCCCTCACAAGGCTGTGCTGAGGATCGAAAGAAAATCCATTTAAAGCAAGATATACAAATAAATGGTTATTGTGCACCCTTCAGCCATCTGCAGGCATGAGGGTCAGACCCTGCGACAGAGCAGGAAGCTGCTATTTCTCACAGCGGCTCAGATGCACAACCAGATCCTTCTATGTCACTGGCGCTACCTTAGTATATAGGGATGGCTCATTCCACACCCTCCAGAAGTGGGCTGGTTGGGCTTCAGGGGAGCCCTCGGCCCTAGGCCTGCCCTGCAGTACGATGCCCTGTCCACACCCTGCGTAGCTGTTTTCTGCCCAAGCGGAACTGGAAGGCAGCTGCTGCTCGGGGGCCATGCCCAGGAAATCCTGCCTCTGGTGCTGAGCACTGAAGCTGCCAGGGGGCTGCCCTCCCTGTGCTGTGCCCAGTGGGAGGGAACTGTGGGCTCTGGTTTCACAGCCTTCTTGGGCTACAGGGAAGAAAGAGGAGGAGAGAGAGAAGAGTTTGAACAGTCCCAGATAGTAAGCTAGCTCCTGACTCGGTAACCTGGGGCCAGGAGTCTCTGGGTACACAGGGTGGGTATAGAATCCAGACTCTGAGGTGTGTCTTCATGCATGAATACTTGTGTGAAACCGCCAGGAGCGTGGGCCTAGCTAGGAGGTAGGCTAGTCCAGGAGGGTGGGGCTCAGGATCTAGGAGTACATGCCTTAAACACATGCTTTTGAAAAGGTATTGGGTATGGGGTTACTGCACTCCCACTCCCACTACTGTAGTGGGAAAGTTGGGATCAGCTAATAATCTCTGGTGATCGCTTTTGTTTCCTTATCCTGGACTTGAGGGGTCTAGGCTAAATAATAAACCTAGGGAAAAAAATAAAGCTAGATTGGGGGAAAAAAAATTGCCCTTTCATTTTCACTAACCTAATTGAATTCTGAATGATGTAGATGGAAGCTTCTCCTGAGGAATCCGTGGCTTTACCAGACTGCCCAAGGGGTTTATGATACAAAAATAATTAAGAATCCTTGCTCCAAGGTCCTGTCCAGTGGTGAGATTCTGTTCTCCTTTGCACGAGATTACTTTCATACAGGTTTTACACATCTTCATATAGGTTATATGGAAATAAGGGAAGAATTTATAGAATATGTCTAATTTCCCCCATTAGGTCTCCTTTTTTCCAAGTATATGATCCAATGAAGGGCCTGTTCTTGGGAAAGAGGAAACTCTGAAAAGGTAACAATCTCTAGCACTGTCCCCCCTCACTCTAGCACATCTCCGTCTTATAATATTAGTCTGACAACTAATGCCCCTGGTTTGGTCTAGCTAGGCAGAGACCACCCTGAGAATGTTTTCAGGTTGCACAGTGTTCCTGATGTTCTATTTGATCTGTTCCTCCTATTCCCTAGACCAAGTTCTCTCACTAGACTCGGGAGATCCAGATATTGAAGCCACAAAAGACAACCACCTTTGGAAATTTGTTTTGTCTTGGAAGCTCCCTGGTACCAACAAGATCAAAAAATGTCAGTGTTGGGAGGGACCCCATCAAGTCTGAACTATATCCCGAATCAGCAATTATTTTTACAATTTAATTGAAGAGTGGTTATTCAGTACTTGAAGTGGATGGAGTATGGTATATTGAAAATACAAAGTCAGGTATTCTCAGTAGGATTCTATGTTCTCATGAAATGTGCTAACTTCCTTAAAGAATATGGTTGCATATAAGGAACTCCCAGGCCCTCAGAGTTATGACTGATGTCCAATATAGTCACATATCAACTCTTCTAATATTGGAGCCTCTCCTTAGGACACCTGTCAACCCCGGAAGATTTTCAGATGTATTAATCTATCAAACTTTCTTAAGTACTGCTCACTAATTGCTGATCTCATTTTATGATTCATTCTATCTCTGTAAGATGATGACCCGTGAATGTCCCCACCCTGGGAGATTTTTGTTCATAAATGTATTTTTAAAAAATTCCAATTTTAAACCTCAACCTCTAATTTCATACATTGATTGGAAATTCCTTCATGCAGATGGGCAACTTTAACTTAAAGCTTTTTGATAGTTACTTATCTCCACACTGGGGTGAGGTGTGTGTGTGTATGAGTATGTTAGTCTAGTCACACTGTATATGAAGCATAATTATGGAGGGATATATGCTGTTATAAGAGCCTCAGTTTGCTTATGTCTATAAAATTGGATCAATAATGCTCATAAAAACCGATTGCTACTTCACAGGATAGTTGTGGCTTTGCAAAGCTTGAAAAATTGTGTAAATATGAACAGTTAGTTTCATAAGCCACATGACCTTAGGCACAAGATTTCTTTTCTAGGTCTTTTTATGTCATCTATAAATAAAGACAAAATAGCCTCTAAGTTCCCTTCAGGCTCTATATCTTACAGTCCTATTAAATTTTTTTTTTTTTTGTAAATACCATATGCAGTGTACATGCTGTTTGTCTGACATACCTAGGATTTTGCAATATAACCTACCAACTTCCTTTTCTTATCATACCTGAATGGGAGTTGTTTTTGTTTTTTTAATCAATGTACCTATGATATAGCACTAATGATGAAACCTATTTATATCTACTACATGTCTCTTCTTTACCCTCTAGGTTATTGGAAATTCTGATTGCTCCAAATAGAAGGCTATTCTAAGCCATCTATCAAAATAGGATAAATGTCACAGGACAAAAAAGCAGATTTGTTTTTTTTTTTTTTATTTTATTTTTATTTAATAGCCTTTTATTTACAGGATATATGCATGGGTAACTTTACAGCATTAACAATTGCCAAACCTCTTGTTCCAATTTTTCACCTCTTACCCCCACCCTCCCTAGATGGCAGGATGACCAGTAGATGTTAAATATATTAAAATATAAATTAGATACACAATAAGTATACATGACCAAAACGTTATTTTGCTGTACAAAAAGAATCAGACTCTGAAATATTGTACAATTAGCTTGTGAAGGAAATCAAAAATGCAGGTGTGCATAAATATAGGGATTGGGAATTCAATGTAATGGTTTTTAGTCAAGCAGATTTGTTCTGAGTAGCCCTGGAAGATAGAATGAGGTCCTTTGGAGGGGGGTAGAATCAGGAGAGGGAGAGGACGAGTATTACAAGGAGTCATAATTCGGCTCAATAATATAATAAGCTTTCTGATAATTAGAGCTGTCCAACTTCCTGGAATCCTCACTGGACGTGTTCAGGCAATTTGGATGAAAGTACCTCTTAAAATCCTGATAATTCTAGGATTCTCTGATTTCTGAGAGAGAACATATGTTGGAAGCCTCAGTTTACTCAAGAGCCTTTCTCAGATATTCATGCAAAAGCCTTGCTAGGGCCTGTTTCCTTTTTATAAAAATAACCAACATTCTTGTTGTATATTAAAATTTGCAAATTGCTTGATAGATCTTATTTATGCTCCACAGTAATCCAATGACTCGGGTGTTATGATACCTAATTCAAAGATAACATTAAAGAATTAAAAACACTGAGAGACATTGAGTATTTTCCCTGAGGTCACACAGGGTGACTTCAAGTCCAGCATTCTACTCACTGCTTTGGGCAAAGATCACTGTTTTAGACAACAAAAGGCCTCAAGTCCCTGAAGATAGGTACTATGTGTGGAAGGAGGACCAAGAAGTGGCAATTTTAGGTACAACCAAGGCCTTAGAACACCTGCTGTCACTGGTAAGTCCCCTTGTGTGAGAAAATGATTTATGCACGTAGGTGGAAAGAAGCCCAAGAATGATCACAGAGGGCCACCCAGGGGATGAGACACATCAGGTAAAGGGAAAGTATCTACACCATGCACATTGGGGTTAGAGTAGGGGTATGTGCTAAAGGTGAGCAAATCAAGAGAAAAGTCTATCTTGTTGGCTCCAGTGTATTTGATGGACAAGGTATGATGGCTGCTCCTGACTTTATACACCATTTCCCCATAAGCCACTATTCACAGCCTTCAGCCAATACACAAAGTGGAGGGCTAAACCCACGGGATTCAGACTCAAAGGCAGAATGCCAACTAATGCAGCTCAGATATCATTTCCTACATGTAAGCCTTTCCTGATCCCCTCTCGAAGTACTGCCCTCTCTCTATTTAATTACTTTGTAATTCTGTATTGATAAATTTTATACTTATGTTGCATATATTTTTACATATACATATCTCCCCCATTAAGAACAAAAGCTCTTTTCAAATAGAATTGTTCCATTCTTTGTATATAGTACAATGCCCTGGCATATGATACACTTTTAATAAATTCTTGCTGATTAACTGGTCATTGGCAAAGCAAGCCCTCAATTCTGCTAAAGACTAGGATCATAGGATGACAGATTGACAAGTCTTCAGGGGAAAAGGTGCTTATGTTAGCCTATCTCTAAAATAGACTCTAAAACCATTAGTCAGAAGGGACCCTGAGACTGGCTATGAAAGTTGCCTCTTTACTCCAAAGACAGATAGATCACTAAAGAGGAAGTTGGCCATTGTAAGTCATTGAGACATTTGTTAAGGCTGGGACAAGGAGGGGAGCCTGGGTTGAGGAAAGGAGGAAAGAATAATTTCACAGGACTTAAGCTCGAGGTATTTAAAACTGGAAGGTTTGGAATGGAGACCAATTCCCTCAACATATGATAAGTACATTCAATCCTGGAGGGGGAAAGTAACCCTACTTAATGAAATCAGGCAATTTAACTTTTGTAGATAAGTTTCCTCATCTGCTAAATGTGGACACTGCAATCAGCCTTGTAAAAAAAAAAAAATCTAAAGCACCCCAACAAACGGAAATGACTACTATAAAGGAAAAGGAAGTTCCCTCTCAGTCACTCAAGCCTGCCATTTTGGGATCTACTTTAACTCCTCACTTGCACTCTCCCCATATATCCAATAGTTGTCAAGTTTTCTCCTGTCTACCTGCACAACCCTTCTCTCCACTCAAACTGCTCCTCCCATCCTCCTCATGAAGGTGTTCACCTCTCTGCTTCAGTAAGTCTTCTAAGTGTTTTGCCTAGAGATTCCTGTGCTATAATACTTGAAACTCCCAGCCTCGTAGGTTTTTACCCCCTAGATCCCAGCAGGGAAAAGGAGTCAGTTATCCTCTGGGGATTAAGCTGCCAGTGGGAGTGAGAACAGGGGAAGTAGCTCCAGAGTGGTTGATACATTTATAGTAAGTTACAATATAGTTTGTGTCCTGTGTTTTGAACTGCTAAACTGTGAAATTTAGGAGTTTTGTAGGAAAGAATAAAACAAAAATAAGATTAAAATAAAAAAGGCTCTACCCAAGCTAGATTTTATCAGTTTTTACAAAGGATATTTGCTAAACAAATATAGCAAGGATAGTTCTTACAGAAATATCCACACCCCTTCCCCCAAGCCAGGAACACAGCCTCCTCATACACATACACACACATACCTCACAGAAGACATTGCTCACACTTAAGGAACAAATGGGACCAAAGGGTAAAGTCTAAGTTACAAAGAGTATGACCCTTTTATGTTTGCATTAATTGAGATAAACATATAGAATAATTACTGGCTACATAGCTAGTCAAGTGACTTAACCAATACCTGCCTCAATTATCTCATCCATAAAATGGGGCCAATAATATAATCTATTACTAGCAAAGCTTTCTGCAAAGTTTAAGTGTTTATATAAATACTAATTATTTTATTATTAATTTTTTCTCAGTTTTTTTGATCTAGGGTGTCTCTTTCAGCCTTGTAAAGAAACATCTTGCTTCAAACAACAAAGAGAAGAAAGAAGGAAAAAAAGAAAGGAAGAAGGAAGGAAAGAAGAAAAAAAATTAGAAGGAAAGAGGAAAAAAAAGCTAGTTCCTAGGCTACAAAATGCCCATAGTCCCTTTAATGGGGGAAGGGAGGATAGGCAGACAGGCCTTTCTTTGTCCCCAACTGGGGGCCATAAATAGAATGCAGTCAATGCAAACAGCTACAACCAACTGAAGACTGGATATCTGAGGTCCAGTGGCTCTTCTCTGATCCCTAAGGTCTGGCCTTTCCATCCTATCCAGCAACCTCCTACAGAGCACCTGTTTTGGGGTTGGGGTGGAGTGGGGAGACCAAGGACTGGAGGTTGAAAGACAAGAAATATTGGATCTCAACTCTTCCACTAATTCTGGGTGACTTTGGGCAATCCATTTGTCCTGTGAAACAATAGGACTGGCTTACAGGATCTCTAAGGAGCCTTCCAATTCTCAAAAGTCAATGTTCTCAAGGGCTTCTGCCCCAAAGGCTGCCCAGTAGATTTGAAAGTACACCTAGAGCTCTCCCAGTTGTCACTTATCCTTTGACAAATTAATCCTCAGAAAAAAAGAAAATGGCTCACTCAGAGTCATATGCAATAATGACAGAGCTACTATGGAAACCCTGATCTTGGGATTCCTCGTCCTGGGTGCCACTGTCTCTAGCCTTTTCTCAGCTCACCCTTTAGCATGGAGGAGTCAAACCAAAACCAGGATGGTGACTGCTGGGGATCCTGGTCCCAGGAAGAAAGATGTAACCCAAAAAGGCCCCATATTAAAATGAGGGGGCAGGGAAAAAGGCCTTCAATGGGCAATTTGTCTCTTTATACCCCCAAAAAGGAAAGCTCCCACACCTCTTTGAATGCAGGAGGTTTTGGGGCTGGTCCCCTTATTCTGCGCCCCAGGAAAGGGGGATGGGGTAGGAAGAATCCAAACTACCAAACATGGTAGAGATTGGAAGGCCCAGTGAGAAAGGAAAGATGGGGCATGAATACAGAATACTGAAGGTTTCAGGAGAGGAAAAAGAGAAAAATACCAGAAACAGATTTTTCATCATTCTCTTCCTCTTAATTCCACCCTGAATATGATGTTTGATTAATTTTACTAAAACCAGTCCAATTATGCTTAGGTAACATTCAAAAATCTTTTACGACTCCCCACCCATTTAAAACTGTAAAAATAACAGCTTACATTTTTAAAATGTTGTAAAATTTACAAAGTACTTTATAACAATGACATGAGGTAGGTAATGAAAATATCAGTTCCATTTAACTGATGAGGAAACAAAAGCTTGGTGAGGTTGAATTATTAGGCATTCCCAGTCACATAGCAAATAAAGAGAGTTCTTCCAATCCAGAACTAATCCTACATCACTAAACTGCTTAAAAATGTGAAGGGATCTTAAAAGTGATCCAGTTGGATCCACTCACAAGCAGAGACAAAAACAGACTCTGAGGGGAATTGATGGGCTCAGAATCAGAGCTATTTGCAAGTACAGCTAGGATTCAAACTAAGGTCTCTAGACCACCAAGCCAGAGTGTTTCATTTTGTTTTTCACTACTCTCATTCATCATTAAGTTCTAAAAAATAATATAGATGTAGGTGAAAGCATAAATCTTTCCCTCTATCTGAACTGTGAGCTTTAAGACAGCAATGACAATTTCTCTTCTGTGTTCCCTCCATGGTACTCAAGACAGGGCTAGACATGCAGGTAGTATATAGATATACTGGTTCATTAGCCTTTCCTGACTGCTAGAGTCAAAGAGTATGCAGTTTTTGGTTTTATTTTTGTTTTTGTTTTACTTCTGGCTCTGACACTAACACTAACTTGTAGTGTTATCTTGGGCAACACATCTCTGGATTTTGGATTCATCCTCTAAGATGAGGGGAAGGCACCACATGACTTTCAATTCTGTAATTTATAAGCATTGGAAAGCACTTCTGACCTAGTTGGGACAGACTAACTTAAATCTTACTAATGAGGTCTGGACCTGTCCCTTCAATACAGGTAGATAAACTGGTGATGGTTCTACAGGACTCTGGCCCAAAGCTGGGAGAGTGGCCAAGGCAGGGCGGACCTCACCAAATAGGCCTCTCCCTGTGCCAAGCCCTCTGGGAGATGGCCAGGGGCCAGGCCTTGCTTCTGCAGAAAGCTGCCCAGTGTAAAACTTTCATTACCTATTTAAATCATACTCATTAATGAGTATCTCAAGGCCTCTTGGAACACTCCAATTCAGAAAGGACTTCCTCTCCTGTGGCTTAGAGAGTAGACCCTCTCTTCCTACCCATTCAAAAGAGGTGGGGAGACTGCAAAAAGGAGAGGGAGACAGGTAGGCTGTTGGATTCACCCAGACTCAGGTAGAACCTATTGCTATCGATGGCCAATTTCCTCACCTGACCCCTAGGGACACAATGATTAACCTCCACTCAGTTCAGGCTATACCACTCTTTACATATTGCTTCCCTGATTCCCTAACTTTGTAGTACAAAGCTATACTGTGTAATCAAAACAATTTAGGGACTTCAGAGAGCAGCTATATGTCTGTGTGTTGGGGGGGAGCAGTTGGGAAAGGCAGGCTAATGAGGCTACAAGCTGCTGAATACTTTCAAAACTCTGTAGCAGAGACAAAAAAACAACCCTGGACTAGAAGCCAGTGGGTTCAAATCTCAGCTCTGTCACTTAGAGTGTAACCTTCAGCAACTCAAGCCTCTCTTTTCCAGCAATGACTGACTGGGCAGAGAACAGATTGGAGATGGAATTTTCTAGTGGCAGGGGCTGGTGCTCCAAATTAATCTAGTTCCATCACCCATCTACAGCTCATCTGGTCCAATACCTCTTCACTTTACAAATGAGGAAACAGCTTCAGAACAAGGAAAAGACTTGACTGATGTCACACAGGTTTAGTTGCAGGGCCAGTACCCGAATTAGCTACACACACACACACACACACACACACACACACACACACTTGGGGCACCATCTAGAACCCTGCCATCTCATCTACCCCTTGTACAGGTGGCTGGATACTTTGTAGAATAGAAAATGAATAACTGCTGCTGGTGGAGGGATGTGACTGTTCCTGCCCCAAGAGAAGCAATGTTAGAGGCCCAGGAGAAAGTACAAAAGTCCTCATAAATCAGGAACTACTTGGAAGTTCTGGCCCTACCATTTACCAGCCAGATAATCTCAGATAAATCAATTCAACTCTGGGCTTTAGCTTCTCTATCTTTTATAAATGAGCACAATGACATTTATGATACCTATCTCACAGGGTTGTTGTGGGGGAAGTGCTTTGTAAATTTGAAAGTCATATAGAAATGTGCTTAGATAGAGGTGGAAGGGCAGACTTGGGAAAGGGAAAGAGGCATTTAAAGACAAGTCTTTGTACAGTTGAAAGGGCCTTGGACTAGCAATAGCAGACCTGGGTTTGAACTTTGGCCCATTACTTACTAGTTGTGTGACCTTAGGTAAATAACAAACTTTTGGGGCTTCATTCATTCATCCCTTTCTGTAAAATGGAGATAAATCTCTATACCCTCTCCTTCACCAGTCTGTTGGGAAGAATGTGTATTGTAAATCTGAAAGCTCCATAGTAATGGGAGTACTCGGAACTAAAGACATCCTCAGCAATGACAAAGGTTTTTTTTTACACTTTAAGAAATTTAGAACTCCCCCATCTGGGTCCCAAGGAAAAGTACCCTAGAAAATGAGTCTCTGAATCTCTAAGGGGAAGAGGTAGATCATTTGGCCTTAAAGGTCTCTGCCCACTCCAACCATCATCCTCTAGGGCAGGGTCCTGTGGGCCCTCAACCCAATAAAGCCTAATCTCAGATCAAGATCATCAGCATTCCTTAGCTTCAGAGGAGGCTTCAGTATGGCACCTCCGCTTGGCAGAGCGCCCAGACTCTGAAAGGCACCTAGTTCCAGAGTGTGATATACTTATTATTGGGGCAGAAAGGACAGACTCTGTGACTCTTCTCTGGAGAGTACAGAAATTTGCCTCCCTCTACTTGCCCTTCCCCCACATCCAGCTAATCCTGGTAGCTACTCAGATAAGGCTTGACAATTCACTGATAATACTGTTTGAATAAGCCCTAATCAATCAGAATAGCTGCCCAGAGATTCTGTGTCAACACAGCCTGGAATGATGATAGGCCACTTAAAAACAGACCATAAAGTCAAGGAGGGATGGATTGAAATAGAGTAGTCATGGACTCTGAAAAGGTTAAACTTCCAAAGGACATGGGTCTTTCCTTCTCCCACCCTCTCTCTTCCATTACCCTCCTTCCTAAAGCTCAGGCATAGGCCCCAGCAGCTTAAATTAGTCCGATTATGTGGTATCGGCTTAGGTTAACAAGAAGCTCTTTAATGAGATCGAGAAGGGCAGAGCTCAATGGCCACATTTTGGGGGGGGGGGGGGGGGGAAGGGAGGGGTTGGTAGCAATAACTGCTCCATAACTGCCTTTATGGGTACCTTCTGATCAATGAAGCTGTGGACCCTTTGAAAAGGAACAAATAGGTGATTCTGGAATTGCAGGTCAAGAAGTTTAAATATTACCAGGACTGCCAAGATCTACCTGAATCCAATACCTCCTCATCATATTAAAGAGGAAAAAAAAAATGCTGGACTTATAATCAGTTGGCCTGGGCCTCAGTTTCTCCCTCTGATCAATGAAGGAAATGAGCCAGATGAGCTTTATCTAAAGACTTTTCCAGTTCTGCCATTGTAGGTCTCGATAACCTCAGAACTTTGCTTAGAACAGCTAAAGGCTGGGGAGAAGAATTTTTGGGATTACTGGGAAAAACCTCTCCACAGGACTCCCACGAAAACAGTTCAACCTCAATAACATGAACAACAATAATCCACATTTATGTAGGATCATAAACGTAAGGTTGGAAGGGATCTCAGAGGCCATCTAGTTCAATACTCATTGTACAGAGGAAGATTTGTCCAAGGACACAAAGGCAGTGAGTAACTGGGGTTCAACCCCAGACCTTCTGATACTAATTGGAGCACACTCCACTGTACCAAGGTGCCATTACACAAACACACACAAACACACATCCCTCATAAGGCAAGAGTACAAATATAGATCAGAACACTAAGTATAAGTGAAGTGTGTGCTTTGGGTCACATAGCTATTAAGTATCTGGGCTGTGACTTGGATGGGGCTTCTGACTCTAAAACCAGTTTTGAGAGTTTTACTTTTTAAATTTTTTTACAACTAAACTATGATGGTGTTCATGCTTTCTCAAAAGACCTAAGTACGAGGGCTGCTAGTAGCTGGCTGGCAGACATCAGAAAGCTATCCTGAGGGACATGTACCCAGCCTCTGACTTCTCCCCTACAAAGATAAGCCTTTAATAATCAGCTCAGGAATAAGAATCCAGAAACCTCCAGGTAACTGGGTGAGGCATCCCTGGGTGTTCTCATGGCCCGCTCTCTATTGTCAACCCTAGTCAGCTGGGACAGCTCTAGGCCATCTGCAGAGGTGTTTGGAACTAGAGGGACCTTTCATCATCCCCAGGTGCTTCTTTAAAATCCTTAATGCATACAAGTCCACAATGGTCAGAGACAGGATGGATGGCCACAGGATCATAAAAGTAACAGTTAAAAAAGATTCAATTCAATAAACATGTATTAAGTACCTATTATTATAGGAGACATTATGCTAAGTACTTGGGGGTACTAAAAGAAGCAAAAGACAGTCTTTATCCACTGGAAGCTTACAATCTAAACTGAGAGACACCATGCAAACAAATATATATACAAAACCAAGCCAATATACCATTTTGGAGAACAATCTGAAAGGTCTATACAATTATGCCAATCAATCTGACACAGAAATATCACTATTAGGCTATATCCTAAAGAGATCAGAGAAAAAGGAAAAGAACTGATATTGAGAAAAATGATTATTAATAATTAATATCTTGGGGAGATTTGAGGCCTCCCCTTTTTCTAAACTCCTCATTTTTAAAAGTTCATTTTTCTTGAAGGAAATTATTGATAATGAGATTGCAATGGTGCACCCAACATTTCAAGGAATTTAATCTAGAGTAGGGAAGTACATTGTTTTCTATAGACAGATCATTTTGTCTAGATAACCCTAGACTTTGGGAGTAGTCTGAACACAAATAATTTCTCTGAGCAAGGGTCATTTTCAACCCCTCACTGACCACCGATTGTTTCAAAAGACATATAAGCTGTGAAACTATCACCAAGACTGTCTTTGATCTATGAGAGACAGGCAAATGACCATCCTTTTATTAATAATTCTCTGGCCTTATTAATAGTTAATAATGAAAATCAATGATTAAAAATTACCCTGAAACTATGTCTCTTGAATCTTTTAAAAAGTTAGTATAAAAATATTTATAGTGGCAAAAGAACAGGAAATTGAAGGGTCACCCAACAACTGGAGATATGATTGTGATAGATTACTATTGTGCCATAAAAAATGGTGAAGGGGATGGTGACAGAAAAACCTGGTAAGATTAAGTAAACTAAAGAAAAGTGAGGTGAACTGAAGTGAAGAGAACATTGTATATGGTAACAGCAATATTGTAACAATCATCAATTATGAGACTTGGCTACTGTGATCAAGACAATGATCCAAGATAATTCCAAAGGTCCCATGATGAAAAAATGCTCTCTAACAGAAACTAATGAATTCTTGAATATAGACTGAAACATACTTTTTTTTAAACTTTATGTTTCTTGCCTTTATTATTACTTTTTATAACATGGCTAATATGAAAATACATTTTTTGCATGATTTCCCAGGTGTAATTTATATCATATTGCTTGCCATCTCAATGGGTGGGACTGAAGGGGCAAGAGACAGGGAAAGAATTTAGAAATAAATTTTTTAAAATGAATGTTAAATGTAAAGAAAAGATATAAAAGAAAAAACAAAGCAAACTATATACAGATTAAGATTCAGACTACTGGCAGTCTAGGATTATCTAGACAATGGGCTTCCCTACTCTAGATTAAATTCTTTGTAATATTATGAATATTGGGATCTGACCAATGCAATCTCATTATCAATAATTTCCTTCAAGAAAAATGAACTTTTAAAAATGGGTTTAGAAAAAGGGGAGACCTCTGAATCTCCAAGATATTAGTTATTAATAACCAATGTTTTCAATAGAAGTTCTTTTCCTTTTTCTTTAATCTTTTTAGGATACAGCCTAGTAGTGATATTTCTGTGTCAGATCAATTGCACAATTTTATAGTTCTTTTAATATAGTTTCAAAATGGTATAATATTAATTTAAAAAATAATAGATGTTAGAAGGAATCTAGGAGAATCCCCTCACTTGACAGAGAAGGATACTGAGGCCCCCCACAATTAAATGGCTTGCAGGACCAGGATTGGTCTTCTAAATCCAATGTTCTGTTCTATTAAACTATGCTGAGCCAGCATCCTAAACTCAGGTTGGAAATTCCTGCCTGCCAGCTGTATCCAAGTGGTTTATCAGAATGAGAGAAGTCTTTTTGCATTACTCTGACAACCACAATTTCTATTCTAAAGGGACTACAGAACAAGAGAGACAGAACCCTGATCTCGTTATCTAAGTCCCCAGGTCATAAAACTCAAGCAGACCAATTTGGAGTTAAAGAGAAAACACAACCTCCTCCCAGCCCCACACCAAACATCTCATTCTCACCTGATCTATTCCAACACAGCACCTAAATCAACTATTCATTTTAATAGAGCTAGGACCAATAGTTCTAGTCATGTCCTTCAAAAAGAGGGAGGCAGGAAGTGGTTTAACATAAAGGCCTAAAGACAGTAAGCCCCAGAGTAGTAAAAAGGATGCATTAAAGGCCCAGCATAACGTCCATGGGAGATGGGAGGAAGTGAATGCCTGGGAGGCTGCGGTTGGGCAGTTAGCCAGTGAGTCCCTGTCCTCTCTCTACTGGGAAAGAAGCTTATAGAATCAGAACATCTCAGAACTCTATACAGATCTTTGAATTCAGCTAGCCCAATTTCTCAGATTGACACTGAGAAAAAAGTGACTAATCCAAAGACACCAAATTAATGGGGAAAAGAAAAAAAAAAAGACAGGATTTGATTAAAAGCTTCCTTCTTTCCCAATTCAGGGTTCATTCCTCTACTATGCCATATTGGTTTCTGACTTCCATGAGCCCCTACCAAGTCCTGTAAATTCTTCTATAATGACTCCACATTTCTTACTTCCTTTTCAACCCACTATCACAACTCTTGTCTGGGCCTTCATACCACACACGCAGACAAATGCAAAAGCCTTTCAATGGTCCTTTTCACTCTGACTTGCTTTATGCCCTGCTGCAAGAAATATCTTCCCAAAGGAATGCTCACAGGATCGAAAGCTCTTAGGAACCTTCGAGGGCACTGAATTAAAGTGATTTGTTTGAAGTTGCAAAGTGGCAGAAATTTAAGACTAGATTCTGAATCCAGTGGTCATTCCTCTATACCATACTGACACCCCTTTTCCAAGCAATAAATACATATTAAAACTAGGAACTTGACTCCCTCCCTCATTCTCAGACTCCCAGACCTGAATTCTAGCCTGGTTACTCTCTAGAGGTAGGATGTTAGACAACCCAAACCACTAGAATCTTTTACCTCTTTCCCTCATCCACAGCTGAGATATCTTAAATTGAAAAAGAGGATCTTGATTTATAAAGGAAAAAAGTCTAAATTCAGAAATAATCTGAGACTAACAATCAAATAGTTAGAGGGAAGAAGTTACTCAGAACAGTTTTTCTATCTTATCTAGAAAAAGATCTTAGATTCTTGGTTCCTGTTATGGCCTACATTATTTGATGACATTACACAATTGAGGAAAAGTACTTTGCAGACTATGTTACATAAATCATCAGTATAGCAAGAAGAATCCTTAGAGTTCAATGAGGGTGATCTCTTTCTCTCTAAAAGAGAAGGTCCAAAGATGTAGACCAGATTTGTCCAGGGGCACACAGTAACAGGGAGAAAGGTCACTGCCAGGATCCATGACAAATCCAATGTTCTTTTTACTACATCACCCTGACCTTTCCATGAATATGATTCTCTATCCCTTCCCCTGGCCACCTTTTCCAGGTGTCACATGATCCATTATACAGTTTTATAGGTAAACATTGCACACAGATTGAAGGCACAAAAAATACATTCCCTTCCCTCTTCCCCTGCTCAGATCACAAAAAATCCTGATTTTTTCATACACTCACATATTCCCAGCAGCACCAGATGTGTGTGCTCCAGGCTGGCAAGCCGCAGGAGATGGCACAGATTGAAGGCGATGAGGGAGAAGCAGAGGATCACACAGCACCATTCTTGGAGCCGCTTGCCTGTGGGGGGCACAGAAGAGAGGCTATTGAAGCAGGTTGAAGCTCATTCCCGTTAGGGACACAGACCTGACCTGGGAATGACTGACGGTGGGAGCTCAGCCAGCACTCTCTCCCCCTCAGAGTTTTGGGTTATCCCCTATGTCCGAGGGAGGACTTTTGGCAGGCTTTGTCTGCTAGGAGCTGGGCAGGGTGCACTGTAGCTTCTGGAGGCTGGAACAGAACTGGGTGTTCCCATGGAGAGGTCAGACGGAGACAGAAATCACTGCCCTTCCTACCCTGCCCCAGTGGAAAAAAATAGTGGACTTAGTTAGCAGGCCCTGCTTTGAAACCTGGCTCTGACATATGCCAGCTGTGAAACCTCCCTCAGGCAAATCACTTTCTGAGTCTCAGTTTCTGCATTTGAAAAGTAGAGTTACTAACAAGTACTCCTTACAGGGGAAGGCTGTGATAAAGAATTTTTTTTTTAATAAATTTTAAAGTGTTAAGGAGTTGTTATGATCATTATTTCTTCTCAATGTAAAAGACGCTGGACAGTCCAGCCATGAAACTTCTAAAAAGAAGTCTATACTCTCAACTGCTTCTACTTTCTCACTTTATACCTTAACCCTTTACACTCTTGGCTTCCAGGAGGCATTGGTGTAAAAAGAGCACTGAATTTGGAGTCAGAGTTCCTGTATGTAAATCCTGCCTCTGCTATGTGTTACTCATATGACTGTGGGTAAATCATTACCTCTATTTTGAGCTTTACTTTCTCCAAATGGAAAATAAGTGCATGGTCTAAATATCTCTGAAGTCCTTCCAGATCTAAATCCTAAGTTTTTATGAACTCCATCCACCTTTCTGAAAATAGTTTCTCTCTAGAAAGCAGGTGTTATTGATCATATCCAAAAGCATTTTTCTCAGGTTACATGTATAGACCATCCCTTCTCCTGTCTTAAATGATAGAGCATCTTTTTGGTTCTCCTCCTTTCTAGCCTGTTCTGTTACCTCTTGGAATAAATGCAGACAGCTCCCAAGATGCAGTCCTTGGCCCTTTTATTTTTGCTTTGTCTCCCTCCTTCAATCTCACTAACTATTGCATTTCCAGCAGTATCTCCTGATCTACATCCACAGAGCTAACTGCTGTTCTGACTTCTATTACTCTATCTCCAAATGCCTACTGGATATCTTTGCCTTGCCATCCCACCAGGACCATGAACTCATGAACAGGCCCCTAAAAAGAGGTCTCCTTGGGGCAGCTAGTTAGTACAGTAGATAGAACACCAGCCCTGAAGTCAGGAAAACCCAAGTTCAAATGTGGCCTCAGATACTTATCACTTCCTAGTTGTGAGATCCTGGGCAAGTCATTTTACCCCAATTGCCTCAGGAAAGAAAAAAAAAAAAGAGCTCTCCTTCTGGACCTTTTCTGTCAATTGCAACATAATTCTCCAGTTCTCCTTGCATGCAATAGGTATCTATTGAACAAAAAACTGAATTGGAATTTTTTACTCCTCCTCCTGTTTCCTTTAATGTCACTCCACTGTTACTTCTTATCTGTCCCACTGCCTGCATCTTTCTCCAGGCCCTCATCACCCCATGACTGTATGTACCACTTTGATGAATGCCTAACAGATCTCCCTGAAATAATACTTTCAGACATGTCTTCCTAAAAAGGTTCAAATACTGGCTTACTACCCAAGAGACTCTGGTCACTTTCCTTCTATTTCTCTTCTATTCAATGAGGGGTTTGAACACTAGAAGAATAAGTAAAAAGTATTTACTCTTTGATGTAAGGAAACCACTTCAAGGTATATACCTCAAGACTAAAGATAGAAAAGTCCCATCTGCACTTTTTGTGGTAGTAAGCAACTGGAAGCAGAATGGTTACCCTTTGACTAGGGAGGGAGTGCAGCTGTCCAAATTGTGGTATATGATCATAGCAGAATATATAAGATTGTAAGAAATGACAAATGTGAAGGACTTGGAGAAAATTGGTATGAACTAAAGCACAAGAAAGTAAGCAGAACCAGTGGAATAATTTCCACAATGACCATACAATGTCAAGGGAAACAACACTGAAAGAAATAGGAACTGTCACACACCACTGCCTGTGACTAATGACTTCAGAGGTCTGATGCAGGTGCATGCTTCTCTCCTTTCAGAGAAGAGGTAGAAGAGCAGAAGTGTGGGATGAAGCTCATGCTGTCAGACATGGCTAATGTGTGTATTTGTTTTGTTTCCTGAACTTTCTCTTTACTTGGTAGAGTTTTACTGAGTTGCGTATGTGTGTGGAGGATAGGGGGTGCAGAGGGAGAGGATCATCAGGAAGTAGACAGTAATATTAAAAAGTCATCAATAAAACATTTAACTGAAAATAAAAACAGCACATTAAAAGGAGTATGGACCAAACCAGAGGTTAACTTTTTTTATGTCATGGACTCCTATCAAAGTTTTTTAATGAAACACTTCTCAGAATTGTTTTTAAATGCACAGAATAAACACACAGGATTATTATTGAAATACAACCCTCAAAACTTTAAAAACAAATTCATGATCCTTATGGTAAGAACCCCTGGACCAGATGACCCCTAAGGTTTATTCCAACTCTATATCCTAACTCTAAATCATTAGGGTCTCAAGACCTTTCATAAGGTGACCCCCAAGAACAAAGACCACTTATTAATTATCTACCAGGTACAAAGAACAGTGAGGGAAAACAAGGACAAACAAGAAGGCAGCTCAGAAACAGTGAGTAATAAGAAGTGACTTAAGGAGGCAGCTAGATATATACAGAAATCAGGAAGCTATTTCAGAGATTTAGAATAACTAGAACAGTAAACACTCTGGTAAATAAAAATAGATCTTAAAGATTATCTAGTCCCATTTCTTCATTCTAGAGATGAAGAAAGTGAGATTCAAACTCATGCAGCTGTTACTCCTGTTTATCCTAATGATGCATCAGAGACGATGTCTTAACTCGAGTGTGAATTGGATCTAAGCGAGGCAGTTGCAGAAAGTCAAAAGCCTCACTCAGATTATCGAAGTCCAGTGGCAAGACAGAAGTCGGGACCACTGACGATAGTTTGGGATGTAGTATATTTCCACAGAATTTTCTAAGTCTTACCAAGCTCTAATTACTCCATAACACCTGCTTCAGTTGCCTTTCATGGTCATTGGAACAAATTATTTTCATCTGTGGGAAGGTGGGAGTCTTCATGTGCTTGGGGCAGACATCCCTCTATCTCACCAAAGGATAAGATAGATATCCTCAACCTAGGTTAGCCCATCCTAAATCCTAGTTTAGGGTATAGCTGCTGTGCATGCTACAGCTTCTTGGAGCCACAGGTGAGAGTTGGTTTAAAGATAAACACTGAGGGTGGATGTCATTACTAAAGATGCTAGTCTTCTCTGAACATCCCCTACAACCCTCATACAACTAGTAACTGGCAGAGATAGATTTTATGATTTTTAAATCCAATATTATTTTCACTACACCATATTGCTTTTTGAGAGGGCAGTTCAGAAACAATGAACTACTTAATTTGAAGGAGAGAGCTTATCAGTGTGGACAAAGGAAGCAGACACAGGCAATTTATCGATGGAACTCTGCAGAGGCTGGCCAAGATTCAGGTTGATAATATGGAACATGGGCTCCAGGAGGAAAACGACCTAAAGAAATCTGACTATGCTTAAGCTTGTGCCCACTCTCCTGCTGGGGGAGTCTTTTCCACCAATCTAGCTTTGGTAGAAAATAAAGATTAGCTCCACCTGTAGTCAGGAGACCCATAATTCTGACCCATATTCCCTTACCTTAAATATATTACTTTCTTTGTGCCTCAATTTCATTTGTAAAATGGGTGCTTAGCTTCAATGGCCTCTAAATTCCCATCATATTTTTCTAAAATTATATTCTTATATGACAACAATGGGACAGCTCAGTGGTGCAGTGTATGGAGTGGTGGACTTAAAAATCAATAAGAGTTATCTTCCTGAGTTCAAACCCAGCCCGAGAAAAGCTGTGTGACCCTGGGCAAGTCATTTAATCCTGTTTGCCTCAATTTCCTCAACTGTAAAATGAGCTGGAGAAGGAAATGGCAAAACACTCTGGTATCTTTGCCAAGAAAATCCCAAACAGGGTCATGAACAACAACATGTGATATAGTTGATAGAGTCAGATACAAATGAACAACAACTAGAACAATTACCTATTCACACCCACATCTCTACCCAGAAGAGAAAGGAATGACTCTTCTTTGAGGGGGAGAGGGAGCTGTATAGAATGGGGAGAGGAAGAAAGAGAAAAGAGAAAGGGAGACAGACAGACAGAGGCAGAATCAGAACCAGAGCAGAGAGAGAAAGTCTAAGACAGAATAGCCATGGGTAAAGCAGTAGGCTTGGGTTCTAATTCTAGCTGTTACTCACCAGTTAGATAGTCATGGCTCCTCTTAGCTCTATGTTCTAAATCTAAATGAGCCCTCCTACCACGAGGTTTCTTTCTTATCTCATGAGGGGACGCAATCTCCCGAGGTTTAACAAACAACCTTTCTGCTTTCTACTGAGTGATCTCCGAATAGTCATTTTGGGTAAGGGTCTTCTACATCTCTCACACTTCCAATCCTGGCATTCCATGACTCTAGAGACAGAAGACTGATTACCAGCTAACTTTCCCTCAATCCAACAGGATCTATATGACGACCAAAAAAAAAAAAAAGACAACATTGGAAATGCCAGAAACTAGGGTGCAGGGACCTAAATAGCTAGATGGGGGCTTAATGGCCTCTGGGATACAGAGGCAGCTTTATAATTCTCACTTGCCCATCCCCACCTCAACCCCTGACTTTCACCATTTCCCAAGGGGTGGCTGGGCCATTTGGCATTTAGAAGGCATCTCTGAGCC
Organism: Sarcophilus harrisii; assembly: GCF_902635505.1. Classification (NCBI taxonomy): domain Eukaryota; kingdom Metazoa; phylum Chordata; class Mammalia; order Dasyuromorphia; family Dasyuridae; genus Sarcophilus; species Sarcophilus harrisii. The sequence goes on from NC_045427.1 coordinate 225,612,413, forward strand.
CCGTCAACCTATTTTCCCTTTCTGATTCCTATTCATCTAGAAATCTTAGTTTCAAATCTAATTAGAGAACAACAGTAACAAAATAAAGGAGATCTGGAACCAAAGGATAGGATGTGGAGGAAATATATACATGTGATTTTTGTTTGTTAGTCCTCCTGCTGAGTTTCAAAGACAGATACTGAGCCAGAAAGGTGGCAGGAAGAAGTAGTAGCTGTTTGACCATAACAAGGCAGGAAGGGAAGCTGTGTCTGATGTCTTCTCTATCAAAATACACCCTCTCCTTCCTGGCCTCAACCCACTTGTCATTCAGAAAATCATCTGATTTAGAACTGGAAGAAACATTAGACAGCATCCAGTACAACTCCCTCATTTAACAGATGAGAAAACTGAGCTCCAGAGAAGTGAGGTTACTTGCTCAAGAACACAGGCAGTAATTAGCAGACCTGGGAATTAAATCTAGCTCCTGACACTAAACCAATCCTCTTTTACTAGAACATGTAAGTTTCACATAATTCCAGGTTTCGAAGGGAACCTGGTCCTGCATTTATCTACTTGCAGTGGTCAAAAGAAATAGCACCTTGGGACAAGAGACTTTACTTTTGTCTCAATAGTTTGTCTTACCCTGCTGGTAATTGAACAAAAAAATAAATAACCCTCCCAGTCCTAAGGAGACACTTGGCTGAGTCACCAACATATTTCCTCTGGATGCTCCTTCCTGCTAGTGTTTCAAATCCCCATGAAACTGAGGGTTGGGCTGGCCTCAGGTCCAGTCATAGGAAAACTTCCTACTGTAGGAAGATAGAAAGCAAGGTGAAATGGGGAACCCAGCTCTTCACTCCCTAGTGACTGAAGCCTAGGTTTCTCATCCCTGAAGAGGCCAAGCATTCTCATAACTACTCCAGATCTGGGCCTGACAGCAAAGGAGGTTTCAACCTTTAAAGGGAAGAAGGGAGGTCAGGTGCCTGAGAGGCTCAGGGTTAGACTTGTGCAAATAGCACAAAACAAACTCTACCCTAGCAAACACCATTCAGGCAGGCCATTAAGAGATGTCCCTCCTATCCCTGTGAAAATTCTCTCATTAGAGAAGAAAAATAAAGTAAGCAATCACCACTCTCATCATCCCCTAACTTCCCTGCCTCTCTCAAGGGTTAGGTAATGTCTGACTGAAAAGCAGAGCAGTCCTGGGACTAATACTGAAGCCTGAGTTTAAAGGTCAGCCTCAGGACTGATCCCCTTCACCTCTATAACAGAAATGACCTAACCTCTTAGGGATCTTAAGAAAAAGGGAATCGGGCTAGAACTAGCTAGCCTTCTTCCTTTTCCATGACTAAAAATCTAACTTATATATGTGGCATCTTAATATATCACTGAATGAATTTCCTTCTCTAAAAAAGAGGGCTTCCACACACTTACAGGCAAAGCTATATATCCTCAAAGCTGCTGAGGATACAGAACAAAATTGAATTAGTCTTACCTCAAATGAATATAGTAGAAGGTAAATAATATAGGCAACTACGTGACACAGTGGATAGAGCATTGGAATAGCTATGTAATGCTGGATAAGACCATTAACTGTGCCTGCCTCAGTTTCCTCATCTGTAAAATGAGCTGGAAAAGGAAATGGAACCCACTCCTGTAACATTGCCAAGAAAACCCCAAATGGGGTCATGAAGAGTGGGACAAGACTGAAATAACTGCACAACTAAGGAGGGAGTGAATATTTAACTGAAAGGAGAGTTGGAAGAGAGTTGGGGAAGGTTTCAAGTAGGAGCTGATAACTAAGTTAAGCCTTTATGACCAAGATTCCCAGAGATGATCTGTGAAGCTGTAATAACATTCTACTAACAGTCTCTTCTAATTATGACACATTCCATGACTCCCATGGTGGGATCATGGTGTCCTCACCATCCCGTGTAGCAGGGGAGCTGATTTTCCCAGCATGTTAACTGTTTGGAGAGTTGAAATGAGATCCAACTGCTGGCCAATATCCTGCCCTTATAGGGTGGCAGTGCAGAAGGAGATTGCACAGCCATGATTATCCTGGACAACTACTTGCTCATTCTGTATCATCACAAAATATACTTGGGGGTAATTAGGTGGCACAATGGATAGAGCACTGACTCTGGAGTAAGGAGGACCCGAACTGAAGTTCTACCTTAGACACCTGACACTTACTAGCTATGTGTTCCTAGACAAGTCACTTAGCCCCAATTGCCTGGCTCCCCTCCAAAAAAATGCTTAAACAACTCTTGACAGATCTTCTGGTTCAACCTCTTAGTTTTATAGGGGACAGGGAGGCCCAGAGAGGGGATAAGAAGTAATCCAGTTTGTTTACCATCCCTACTGGTGTATGTCAGAAAGGTAACTAACAAAGTGTTCCAAAGGGCTTTAAACTTCCCGGGTCATAGATTTCCCATATCCCCAAACATGTCAAAAATAGATGCTCTAAAAGAAATGGGGAAATAATATTTCAAAACTCATCTCCTACTCTGATCTATAGGATTATCTGCAAATACAAGAACTATTTGATCACAAAGTAGTCTCAAGGTCAGGAAAAAAAAGTCATCAGGATGGAGATCTTACTAAAAAAGAATTCAGAGAAACCAGACTAACCAGGGACCAAAAGTCAGGAGCAAGAATGTGCTAACACATTTCTCATTCTAGCTCTGCCCTAGCCTGTCTTCTCTCCCAAATTTATCTTGTTTCTTGGAGTCTAAGACATCAGGTCTGGTGATGAGGTTTGTGAAAACATAACAGCCATTTTTTTATGAACTGGGCCCTTGCTAGGGACTGTACTTGGTGAAATCAGATGCCCAGGTACTTGGGCCGTAGTCAAAGTAAAACAGACAGTAATCAGAAAATTAGGTGAGGGAAGAAAGCAAGTTGGCATTTCCCTTTGGGAGGGTTGGAGAAAGGTCACAGTTCAGGTAGGCTTTAAGGTGGAGAGAACAGCGGTCAGTCACCAGATGACCAAAGTACAGAGTTTGGTGTGTAGCCCTGGGGAAAGGGATATATGCTATTTCTCTAGGGTGGAGAGAGGCAGGAGTTAAGAAGTATTGTGATTAGGCTGGAGAATGAGGCGGAGGGTCACAGCCCAGTGATCACAGAATCTTAGACCAGCTGCTGATAGACAGGACTTCAGGTAACATCTAGTCCAAATTCATTTTAACAAAGAAAACTGATGTTCAAAAAGAACAAAGGACTTGTCAAGGTCATTCATTTAGATAATAGCAGATCTGGGCCTAGGACCAGGGTCTTCTGATTTCCCATTCTATGTTCTTTCCCCTATTCAAAGCTAAAGGTTAGTTAGTGATAAGCAGCCCAGAAGAAGGCTGGGGGCTCCCACCTCATTTATTCAAACATTCATTTATTCTAAGAAACTATTATGCCCAGAACATTGTGCAGAACATTAAGAGATAAGACACAGCCCTTGCCTCACAGAGCTTGAGGAAAAAACCTAGCCTATCTAGAGATTTACGGTTTTCAAAGAACTAATTTTTGTCACAACTACTATGAGGTGGGGACACTGCTATTAGTCTACCTGAGTGATCCTATGAACTTGGGGGAGTCCAGACATGCCTCAGGGCTCCAAAGCTGAATAAGAGGAGCTGTGCCATTAACTGAGCCAGGGCCCTGGCTCTGTGATACCAACCCATGTCCAGGCCTCCTTCTGCACAACAGCTAACACAGACCTCTTATGTACAGTAGGTGCCCAATTAATTTGGATGATGGACCAATGAGGGGGGAAAATGACAAGGCATTTTGCAAACAAAGGACTGTCTCACTGCAGCAGCAGCAACTCTGAGAATTTCAGCTTTGGGCAGGATAGGGAAGGAACTGAGTTTGGCCACCTGACCAAATGTCATGATGTCTTTATTAAAGCACTGCTCCCATCCTCCTCCTCAATTACAGGGGAAGAAATGCAATCATCTAGCTTTTGAAATGTCAGTAGCACCCTGCCAACTTCCTTTTCCCCTCTTAGGTATCACAATCACATCGCTTGAGATTTGCTGGGAGGTAGGCCAGAGAACCCCAGAGGCTTTGAATAAGGAAAAGGGTTAGGCCTGGAGCAAAGGCCAAAGAATGGAGAGGATGGAGGTTCCTCTGGGCACAGGGCTGCAGTCCCCTGGAGGAAGGAAGTAGGGTCCTCAATATAAAGATGGCAAAGCTTTGGAAACCTCTGGGTAGGAAGACCTTGAGGGGGAAAGTAAAAGTACCTAAGAAATGAGTTCATTGGAAGAGGCACTGGGGATGCTGCTGTTGCCCTTGGCTGGAAGGGTGCAATCTGTGATGTGAAAAGAGCCCAGGAGCCAGAGGGAGGCCCAGGGGGTGAGCAGCCCATGGGTGGGGAGTTAGGCAGGGGGGTTAGCTGGGCATAGGGAAAGAAGGGAGGGTTGAGATCTCGGTATAAAGCTGGATGAACTTCAGGCCTTTAGGGGAACAAACCATGAAAGCCCCCCCCCCCCACCTCCAGAGGACGGGGGGGAAAAACAAGGTCTCTCCCACATCCGCCCCCCAGGCTACAGACAGGCACCGGATTCTCCCCGTGCAGGTCACCAAACGCCCCGATCTCTTTGGAGCTGGGGGTCCCGGGGCTGGAAGGAAGGGCCTGCAGGTATTCCACGGCGAGTCCCACCAGATGGCCCAGGGCATCCATCGCCTTCTCCCCGCGAGGTTAATCTAAGGGTTACTGCGGGGGAGAGCTCGGCAGGTCTCTCAGCGGGCCCCCGAGGGCTCGGGGAAGGAACGCTGCGGCGGGAGGGTTCGCGGTCCCTCCCCCGGGAGAGCGCCGGGCGGGGTGGAGGTCGCTGCCCGGGGGTGGGCACGCAGGAGGGGGAGGGGGCTGGGCGAGGTCGGGGGTCCTGACAGGGGCAGGGATGCCGCGCCGGCCGGACAAGGGCCCGGCACCGTCCGGCTGTCCTACCTGGAGAGTAGAGTTGGGCCAGCTCGCGGGCCCCTGCGTGCTGCGCTCCCCAGCGCCGTCCCCCGCCGTCCGCCGCCGCCTCCTCCCCCTCGGGCCCGCGTCCCGGCTCCGAGGGGTCTCCGGGCTCGGGACAGCCGCGCTCGCCGCCTCCCTCCTCCCCGCCGCCCCCGCCGCTCGCCATGGCCTCCCCGCCGCGACCCCTGCCCTGCTCGCTAGCGGCTCAGCAGCTGCGGCCAGCAGAACCGCATGGACCGATCGCGAATCTTAAAGAACTGGAGGGGCCGAAGCGGAGGCGGCGGCGGCGGCGGCGCCGCGACTGGGCCTCGCCCGGGCCCCTGTGCGTCATAGCCAATCGGAGTCCTCGCCACGGGCGGCCCAGCCAATGGAGAGCAAGCTGCGGGCGCGATCGAAAACCTGGCCAATCCGGCGCGTGCGGGTGAGGGAGGGAGGAGGGGCACATCTGGCGCCGCCCCAGGCACATCTGGCGCCCTCCCCCCGCCCCTGGCTGAGTCCGCTCCCCCAGACTCCCTCCCTGCGAGCTCTCCGGGGGTCTCGGGGTGGGGGCTTCCAGCGTGGCCCACGAAAGCCCTGACAACTGCAGAGCCGCAGAGTTGCTGTGACGCCTCGCTCTCCGGCCAAAGGAGAGGCGGCTTTGAACGGCGGGGCTGCTTGTGACCTTGCGCCGGAACCGCGCGGGGCTGCGTTAGGGCTGGAAGCAGAACTCCTCCGGGCAAAGCTGGAAGTCCCTGAGCTAGTGCAGCCCTTGGGCTTGTCGTCCCGTCGCGCCCAGTCCTGGCGACTCCCGGGGCCAGGAACGACCCCGGCGCGCCAGCCGTTCCTTCTGGGCACGCCGTGACGCGCCCAGGACCCTACAGCCGGGGACCGTCCGAGAGCCGGCTCCAGGCCGCGCTCTGCCTCCGGGGCCGCCCCGCCCCCCGCTCTTTGCCGGCCCTCGTTTGCGACGGGTCTCCTCCCCCCCCCCCGCCCCCCCCGCCCCGCCCCGCTCCGCCCCGCCTCCTTCAGGCCTCAGCCCGGGCACGTCGCTTTCGTCTCCATTCCGAGTATTTTATCAAACCCTTCCCAGGCTGGAAGAGAGCTCGGAGACCACCTCTACAGCCCCAAACCCTTATTTTACACACAGAGAGGCGCAGATCCAGGCAGTCCGAGGGACTTGTTTGCCAGCAAATAAGTGACAGGGACTGGTCTAGAGATGTGACATCCTAAGCAAGTCGCTCCTACTGGAGAAGGAAATGGCAAACCGCTCATTGGACTTTGCTTGCCTAGAAAACCTTACTGACGTTATGATCCACAGGTACATACAAAGTCACTTAAAGCCCATTTTTCCCAAACCCTAATCCCCAAACTTATTTTTTCTTAGCTCCGTCATGCTAGGAAAATAAACTCTGGTTTCTTTCCAAACAAAGAAACATTGTAGGGAGCAATTAGTAGGTTCTTGTTCCCCAGTATTGGTTCAGTTATAAACAAGTTTTTGATTGATTGGAGCTGGATTTCCTCAGCTATGAAATAATTATCTCTAAGTATGATACTATTGATGCAAGGAGGACTAAATTTAATTCTATCATGCGAAGAGGCAGGATACAGAATGACATTTGAAGGGCATAGTGCTTCTGAAGGGTGAAGTGCCCCCTCCTGTCTCTTTTTCGGAACTCTTACTTTTGGATCAGTAACACCTAAAGCTGACACTTAACACTTGGGATTAATCAGTTGCTTCTCTTTTCTATGCTTGCTATAAAAGTCCTCTCCTAGTCAATTTATTCCGAGTCACCACATCCAAACCGTTTTGGCTTCATTGTCCTCTAAAGTCAAATCTCTTTTCTAGCTTATATCACCCTCCTCGTTAAGATAAATGGACAATTATCTCTGATTTTTCTGTAGCTTTATCTCTTTCTGTTCTATATTTCAGTTAAAAAGCATTGTCTCAACCTATTCTCTCTGCCCTAAAATTGCCTCCCTCTTTAAACTTGTTTAAACTGTCAACAAGCAAATTCATTAGGGTACTTACTTTGTCCCAGGCACTGTATAAGTAAGGCCTAAGCATACAAAACAAACAAACCCAGTTAAAATATTCCCTGCCTTCAAAGAGTTCACATTCTAATGAATGAGACAACAAATCAACTCCTAGGCTGATATACAAAACCTTTACAGGGTGTGGAAGACAATCAGAATGTAGGAAAAACTAGCACCTGGTAGGGGAGAGGAGAAACTAGGAAAGACCTCCCAGAGAAAGTGGGATTTGAGTTGAAATGAGAGGTGTTGGGAACAGCAAGTGCAAAGACAGAGAAATAGAAGGTTAGCAAATGTTGGCAATGTTAGTGAAACTGCAAGAAGACTGGCATTTATAAATGCAAAAATATTAGATAAAATATTAGCAAAGATATTACAGAAATTTATCATCAAGATAATATGACCAAGTGGCTTAAGGTTAAAAATGAAAGAATGCCAGGCCAATTCAATATCAGGAAAACAATCAGCAAAACTGACCATATCAATAACAAGACTAACAGAAATCATATGATTATCTCAACAATTGCAGAAAAAGCATTTGACAAAATATATCATCCATTCTTTTTTTTTTTTTTTTTTCTATTTTTTTTTTTTTATTTAATAGCCTTTAATTTACAGGATATATACATGGGTAACTTTACAGCATTAACAATTGCCAAACCTCTTGTTCCAATTTTTCACCTCTTACCCCCCCCCCCACCCCCTCCCCTAAATGGCAGGATGACCAGTAGATGTTAAATATATTAAAATATAAATTAGATACACAATAAGTATACATGACCAAAACGTTATTTTGCTGTACAAAAAGAATCAGACTCTGAAATATTGTACAATTAGCTTGTGAAGGAAATCAAAAATGCAGGTGGGCATAAATATAGGGATTGGGAATTCAATGTAATGGTTTTTAGTCATCTCCCAGAGTTCTTTCTCTGGGCGTAGCTGGTTCAGTTCATTACCTGCTCCATTAGAAATGATTTGGTTGATCTCGTTGCTGAGGATGGCCTGATCCATCAGGACTGGTCATCATCTAGTATTGTTGTTGAAGTATATAATGATCTCCTGGTCCTGTATAGCATCCATTCTTAATAAAAACACTAGAGAGTATAGGAATAAATGGAATTTTCTTTAAAATGATAAGTATCAACTGTCTGAAATCATGAGCAAGCTTTAGATATAATGGGGATACGATAAAAGCATTCCCAATATGACCAGAGGTGAAACAAGGATGCTCATTATCACCACTATTTTTCAGTATTGTATTAGAAATGTTAGCTTTAGCAATGAGAAGAAAAAGAAATCCAAAGACTTAGAGTAGGCAATGAAGAAACAAAACAATCACTCTTGGCAGATAATATAATGCTATATTTAGAGAATTTTAAAGAATCAATGAAACTTGAGAAACTTGAAACAATTAGCAACTTTAGCAAAGTTGCAAGATATAAAATAAATCCATATAAATCATTGGCATTTCTATATATTATCAATAAAGCTCAGCAGCAAGAGATAAAAAGAGAAATTCCATTTAAAACAGCTGAAGACTATAACATATTTAGGAATCTAACTGCCAAGACAAATGCAGAAAATGAACACTTTTCATATAAATGAAATTAGACCTAAACAAATGAAAAAATATGAATTGCTCATGGATAGGTCAAGCTAATGTAATAAAAATGACAATTCTACCTAATTCAGTGCCACATCAATCAAACCACTGAAAATTTATTTTATAAAGCTAGAAAATATAATAACAAAATTAATCTGGAAGAACAAAAGGTCAAGAATATCAAGGGAATTAATGAAAAAAAAATGCAAAGGAAAGCAACCTAGCCATGCCAGACCTAAAACTGAATTGTAAAGCAGCAGTCATCAAAACCATTTGGTTCTGGCTAAGAAATAAAGTGGTGGATCAGTGGAATATATTAGGTACACAAGACACAATGGTAAATGACTATAGTAATCTACTGTTTGTTAAATCCAAAGATTCCAGCTTCTGGAATAAGATCTACTATTTGACAAAAATTGTTAGAAAAACTGGAAAATAGTATGGCAGAAATTAGGCAGAGACCAACATCTCATACCCCATACCAAGATAAGGTCAAAATAGGTATCATGATTTAGACATAAAGGTGATATTATAAGCAAATTAAGAGAGAAAGGGATAATTTACCTGTCAAATCTTTGGAGAAGGGAGGAATTTATGACCAAAGAAGAGATAGAAAATGTTATGAAATACAAAATGGATAATTTTGATTACATTACATTAAGGAATTTTTGCACAAGCAAAACTAATGCAACCAAGATTAGAAGGGAAGCAGAAATCTGTGAAACAATTAAAAAAATTTTTTTTAATAGCCTTTTATTTACAGGTTATATGTATGGGTAACTTTACAGCATTGACAATTGCCAAACCTCTTGTTCCAATTTTTCCCCTCCTTCCCCCCACCCCCTCCCCCAGATGGCAGGATGACCAGTAGATATTAAATATATTAAAATATAAATTAGATACACAATAAGTATACATGACCAAACCATTATTTTGCTATACAAAAAGAATCAGACTCTGAAATAGTAGACAATTAGCCTGTGAAGGAAATCAAAAATGCAGGTGGGCAAAAATATAGGGATTGGGAATTCTATGTAATGGTTTTTAGTCATCTCCCAGAGTTCTTTCTCTGGGCATAGCTGGTTGAGTTCATTACTGCTCCATCAACCAATTGCAATTGATTTGGTTGATCTCATTGCTAAGGATGGCCAGGTCCATCAGAATTGGTCATCATATAGTATTGTTGTTGAAGTATATGATGATTTCCTGGTCCTGCTCATTTCACTCAGCATCAATTCATGTAAGTCTCTCCAGGCCTTTCTGAAATCATCCTGTTGGTCATTTCTTGCCGAACAATAATATTCCGTAATATTCATATAACACAATTTATTCAGCCATTCTCCAATTGATGAACATCAACTCATTTTCCAGTTTCTGGTCACTACAAAAAGGGCTACCACAAACGTTTGTGCACATACAGGTCCCTTTCCCTTCTTTATGATCTCTTTGGGATATAAGCCCAGTAGTAACATTGCTGGATCAAAGGGTATGCACAGTTTGATAACTTTTTGAGCACAGTTCCAAACTGCTCTCCAGAATGGTGGGATGTATTCACAATTCCACCAACAATGTATTGGTGTCCCTGTTTTCCCACATCCCCTCCAACATACCGCATTATCTTTCCCTGTCATTGTGAAACAATTTTTACAGCCAATTTTTTTTTTATGATCAAGGCCTCATTTCTTTTTTTTTTTTTTAATTTAAAAAAATTTTTTAATTAAAGCTTTTTTATTTTTTTAGGTTTTATTTACAAAACATATGCATGGACAATTTTTCAACATTGATCCTTGCAAATCCTTCTGTTCCAAATTATTCCCTCCTTACCCCCACCCCCTCCCTTAGATGGCAGGTAGTCTAATACATGTTAAATATGTTAAAATATATGTTAAATCCAATATATGTATACATATTTATATAGTTATCTTGCTGCACAAGAAAAATAGGATCAAGAAGGAAAAAAAACTGGGAAAGAAAACAAAATGCAAGAGAACAACAGAAAGAGTGAGAATGCTGTGTGGTGATCCATATTCAGCTTCTATGGCCCTCTCTCTGGGTATAGCTGGCTCTCTTCATCACTGAACAATTGGAATTGATTTGAATCATACCATTGTTGAAGAGAGCCATGTCCATCAGAATTGATCATCATATAGTCTTGTTGTTGCCATGTATAATGATCTGGTTCTGCTCATTTCACTTAGCATCAGTTCATGTAAGTTTCTCCAGGCCTCTCTGAAATCATCCTGCTGTGATCTTATAGAACAATAGTATTCCATAAAAAGGCCTCATTTCAATAATATATAGAGAACTGAATCAAATTTATAAGAATACAAGTCATTCCCCAACTGATAAATGGTCAAAGGATATGAATAGCAATTTTCAGATAAAGAAATTAAATTGGCTAAGACTATGGGAAAAGATAATGATAAATGTTGAAGGGGATATGGAAAATTGACATTGTTGGTGTGTACTTATTCAACCATTCTGGAGAACAATTTGGAAGTAAGCACAAAGAGCTATGAAATTGTGATTTAGTTGTGCCACTATTGGGTCTGTATTCCAAAGAGATCATAAAAGAGGGAAAAAGATCTACATGTGCAAAAATGTTTGTAGCAGCTCTTATTGTAGTGGAAAGGAATTGGAAATCGAGAGGATGCCCATCAGAGAATGGCTGAATGAGTTATAATATATGAATGCTATAGAATATTATTGTTCTATAAGAAATGATCAGCAGGCAGATTTCAGAAAAGACTGAAAAGATTTACATGAACTGATGCTGAGTGAAGTGAGCAGGACCAGAACATTGTGCACAGCAATAACAAAATTATGGGATGATCAATTATGAAAGACTTAGATCTTCTCAGTGGTTCAATGATCCAAGGCAATCCCAATAAACTCTGAATAGAAAACACCATCTGCATCCAGAAAAAGAATTGTTACACAGTAACAGAACATCGTGGAATGCTGAAAGCCCTAACTTCAAATCCTGCCCCTAATTATTAGTTGCCTACTGTTGAACAAGTCACAACTTAAGGAAAAGTCTGTTTCTTCATCTGTAAAATAAAGATATTTGTTGACATCAGGGGTTCTTAACGTGGTATCTAAGAATTGCCTCTAGAGATGGCAAAGAAATCTATGATAGTATTGACTTTCTGTAGGAGGTGGTATTTGAGATAAGTTTTGAAGAAAACTAGCTAGTTTTTAAGAAGGGTAGTGAAGAGATAGTGTTGTTAGATAATTGTGCATTTGAATTACAAAGAAAGAACTGAAGGAGCCTGAATGCGGATCAAAACATCCAATTTTTCACTTTCTTTTTTTCCCCATTTTTTTCTTTCATGCCTAATATGGAAATGTATTTTACGTGATTATACATATATAATTTATATCAAATTGCTTACCATTTTAGGAAGAAGGGAGGGAGAAAATTTGGAACTCAAATTTTTTTTTAAAAAAAGAATGTTAAGGGGCAGGTAGATGGCACAGTGAATAGAGCATCAGCCTTGAAACCAGGAGGACCTGGGTTCAAATTTGACCTCAGACACTTAACACTTCCTAGCTGTGTGACCTTGGACAAGTCACTTAAACCCAAGTGCCTCAGCAAAAAAAAAAAAAAAAAAAAAAAAAATACATTTGATCTCTTCTATGCATTTAAATCTCATACTGCATTAAAGTAATCTAAGCATACATCTTTCTCTCAGCTAATTGTAAACAACTTGTGGGCAGTAACCATGGTGTTTTTCACCTTTGTTCCAGCACTAAATATAGTAGGAATTTAATCAACGTTTGCTGAATTGTGGTAAGTAGAGTTTCTTACTAACCTTTTGCATGAGAACAAAGGAATAGGATTGATTAGGATTTATTGCGGAGTAAAATCTTAGAGATTGCTTCCTCCAGCTTCTTCATTTTATAGATAAGAAAACAGGTTCAGATCGGAATCTACTCAAAAGCCATTGGGGGAGTAGAACTTAGATTCCAACTCAGATCTTCTGATACCAAATTTCGTGATCTTTTAAACTATATCTCCTTGGCTCTCCCAGCCCCAGCACAAAACTTTTCCTTGCTCGTGGTAGGAGCTCAATAAAAGCTGCATTGACCCAAAGGATTCAGTAATATGTTACAATCTTATTTTTTCCTACGTCAGAATAACTGGTGAAACCAGTAAGGAAAAAAACAACACGAAGTTTGTTTTTTGTTTTTGTTTTTTTTTAATCAAGTGTAAAAAAACCCCATTTAGCCAATGTCATGTTTCACTTTTCAGCTTAATGTAAAAGTCAGCCAGTCAGTCAATTAGCATTTATTAAATGTTAACTATATGCCAGGCAAACACAGTGTCTGATAAATATAAAACGATACCAAAAAAGAAATACAAAGTGAATATAAAGAAAGACAAAAATAACTCCTGCCTTCAAGGACCTCACAATTTAAAGAGGGAGACAACATGTAAATAACTGTGTACAAATAAAATATCAACAGGATTATTTAATAGATAGTCTCAGAGAGAAGGCGTTAAGATTAAAGAACACTAGGGGAATTTTCTTACCAAAAGAGAGACTTTAGCTAAGGCTTGAAGGAAGCCAGAGATGCCAGGAGGTAGAGATGAGGAGGGAGTAAATTCCAGGCATATAGAACTGCCAGTGAAAAAACTTGGAGATGGGAGGAATTGGGAGTTAGAACCCCAAGGAGGTCAGTATTATTACATAGCAAAGAATGTGAAGTAAATTAAGGTAGAAGAAGCTTGGGCAGGTCTGAAGGGCCAGGTTATGAAGGATTTTGAAAGCCAAACAGAGGATTTTACATTTGATCCTTCAAGAGATTAAGAGTTTATAGAAGACAAAGGGACTGATAAAACCTTTTGTAGTAGGAGCTTATACATCATGAAGTTTATTTCTATTTCCAGAGAAACTTCTTCCCAGGACTAACTCATTCTACAAGTTTTTTAAGGACAGGGTGATGTTTGATAGCTTTTTTGTTTTGTTTTATTTTGTTTTTTTTTTTATTGTGAGATCACTTTAGCCCTTGGTCCAGGAATAAAAGTTTTACAGATATGGTACATTTGTGTTATTAATGACTGACTGCTTGACTCTCTAAATCAGAAACAGTGAAATCTCTAATTTCTTTTGACAATGTGCTATTGGGGTGATCAAACTTAATGAAGGAAATAGTGGAGATGGAGGTTTTAGGGAAGTCCTTAAAATGACTAGGGGGAAATCAATTGATAAATGGTCAAAGGATATAAGCAGACAATTTTCAGATGAAAAAATTAAAGCCATTTCTAATAATGTGAAAAAAATGCTCTAAATCACTCTTGATGAGACAAATGCAAACTAAGATAATTCTAAGATACTACTTTACACTTCTCTTCACACTGGTCAAGATGACAGGAAAAGATAATGATAAATGTTGGAGGGGGGATGTGGGAAAACTGGGATATTAATGTATTGTTGGTGGAGTTGTGAAATGATCCAACCTTTTTAGAGAACAATTTGGAACTATGCCTAAAGGGCTATCAAACTGTGTATACCCTTTGATCTAACAGTGTCTCTACAGGGTCTGAATCCCAAAGAGATCATAAAAGAGGGAAAAGGACCCACATGTGCACAAATATTTGTAGCAGCCCTTTGTGTAGTGGCAAAGATCTGAAAACTGAGTGGATGCCCATCAATTGTTGTATGTCATGCTATATGAATTTAATGGAATATTATTGTTCTATAAGAAATGATGAGTAGGCAGATTTCAGAAAAGCCTGAAAAATTACATGAACTGATGCTAATTGAAGTGAGCAGAACCAAGAGAACATTGTACATAGTAACAGCATATATCATGATCAACTGTGATGGACTTGACTCTTTTCAACAATGAGGTGACTGAAGGTAAATTCAACAGACTTGGAATGGAAAGTGCCATCCTTATGCAGAGAGAGCTATGAAGACTGAATGTGATCAAAGCATAGTATTTTTACTATTGTTGTTTTGGTTGTTGTTTGTTTGCTTATTTTTTCTCTTTCTTATGTTTTTTTTTTAATTTTGTCTGATTTTTTTTTTGTGCTGTATGATGAATATCAACATATGTTAGAAGAATTGAACATATTGGATTGTTTGCTTTCTTGAGGAAGAGGGAAGGGGAAGAGAATGTTGCAAAAGTGAATGTTGAAAACTATCTTTGCATATATTTGGGGGAGAAATACTATTTAAAAATTTAAAAAAAGTGATTAGGGGGATTGATGGCATAATAGAGTACCTACCCTAGAATCAGGAAGAATCATCTTTATGAGTTCAAATATGGCCTCAGATACTTACTACCTACATGATCCTGGGTAAATCACTTAATCCTATTTACTTCAGTTCCTCATCTGTTAAATGAGCTGGACAAAGAAATGGCAAAAGCACTCCAGTATTTTTGTCAAGAAAATACCAAATGGGATCATGGAGAGTCAACTACATACAATTAAAATGGTTGAACAACAACAAAGAGTATAAGAGGGAAGCCCTTTTTAAAATTTTTATTTTTATTTAATAGCCTTTTATTTACAGGTTATATGCATGGGTAACTTTACAGCATTAACAATTGCTAAACCTCTTGTTCCAATTTTTCACCTCTTACCCCCCTCCCCTAGATGGCAGGATGACTAGTAGATGTTAAATACATTAAAATATAAATTAGATACACAATAAGTATACATGACCAAAATGTTATTTTGCTGTACAAAAAGAATCAGACTTTGAAATATTGTACAATTAGCTTGTGAAGGAAATCAAAAATGCAGGTGTGCATAAATATAGGGATTGGGAATTCAATGTAATGGTTTTTAGTCATCTCCTAGAGTTCTTTCTCTGGGCGTAGCTGGTTCAGTTCATTACTGCTCCATTGGAAATGATTTGGTTGATCTCGTTGCTGAGGATGGCCAGGTCCATCAGAACTGGTCATCATATAATATTGTTGTTGAAGTATATAATGATCTCCTGGTCCTGCTCATTTCACTCAGCATCAGTTCGTGTAAGTCTCTCCAGGCCTTTCTGAAATCATCCTGTTGGTCATTTCTTACAGAACAGTAATATTCCATAATATTCATATACCACAATTTATTCAGCCATTCTCCAACTGATGGACATCCATTCAGTTTCCAGTTTCTAGCCACTACAAAAAGGACTGCCACAAACATTCGTGCACATACAGGTCCCTTTGAGGGAAGCCCTTTTTAAGGGAAGTATCATGGTATAATTGATGAGATACAATTAAGTTAGGAAGGTGTGAAGTCTTCTGGAATGAATTCATAGCCTCAAACCATCTTCAAGTCAAAGGACAAAGCTTTATTGTGAAATTTAACAAGCTGACAAAATTCCTAATGAACTCAAAATTTTTTTTTCTTTTTTTTTTTATTTAATAGCTTTTTATTTACAGGATATATGCATGGGTAACTTTACAGCATTAACAATTGCCAAACCTCTTGTTCCAATTTTTCACCTCTTACCCCCCCCCCTCTCCCTAGATGGCAGGATGACAGTAGATGTTAAATATATTAAAATATAAATTAGATACACAATAAGTATACATGACCAAAACGTTATTTTGCTGTACAAAAAGAATCAGACTCTGAAATATTGTACAATTAAGCTTGAAGAAATCAAAAATGCAGGTGTGCATAAATATAGGGATTAGAATTCAATGTAATGGTTTTTAGTCATCTCCCAGAGTTCTTTTCTAGGCATAGCGGTTCAGTTCATTGCTGCTCCATTGGAAATGATTTACGATTGATCTCGTTGCTGAGGATGGCCTGGTCCATCAGAACTGAGTCATCATATAGTATTGTTGTTGAAGTATATAATGATCTCCTGGTCCTGCTCATTTCACTCAGCATCAGTTCGTGTAAGTCTCTCCAGGCCTTTCTGAAATCATCCTGTTGGTCATTTCTTACAGAACAGTAATATTCCATAATATTCATATACCACAATTTATTCAGCCATTCTCAACTGATGGACATCCATTCAGTTTCAGTTTTAGCCACTACAAAAGGGCTGCCACAAACATTCGTGCACATACAGGTCCCTTTCCCTTCTTTATAATCTCTTTGGGATATAATCCCAGTAGTAACACTGCTGGATCAAAGGGTATGCACAGTTTGATAACTTTTTGAGCATAGTTCCAAACTACTCTCCAAAATGGTTGGATTCGTTCACAACTCCACCAACAATGAATCAATGTCCCAGTTTTCCCACATCCCCTCCAACAATCATCATTATTTTTTCCTGTCATCTTAGCCAATCTGACAGGTGTGTAGTGGTATCTTAGAGTTGTCTTAATTTGCATTTCTCTGATTAATAATGACTTGGAGCATCTTTTAATGAACTCAAAATTAACAAGGGAAGAAGAAGTGGGACCTTTAACTGGAAAGAACACACAAGGTGTGCTAACTTTGTTAATTCTGTGCTTCAGTAAATCTGCTGGTGGTCTGCCCATTCTATTTGTACAAGACAGCCTCAGGAGTTGATATCTATAGCGTAATCTCCAGATTGTATAAAGTAACAATGGTATGAATACAGGATAGTTCTTTCTGCAGAAGTAATTCTGACAGTACAAGATAATCCTACAGTCAGTTCTTGGGTTGCTAGCAAGAACATGATCTTGTTGGAGTCCATTCATCCTGTCACAATGAAAAGAGCTTGTTTTGGAGTCAGAGGTTCTGGGTTTGAATATTTGTCCCAATACTTTTACTTTTCTGACCTAGTCAAGCCACTTATTTCCTTGGGCCTCAATTTCCCTATTTGTAAAATGAGAGGATTGGACACAATTATCTCTGATGTATCATTCAGTTTCTAAATCTAAGATTCTAGTTGAAATATACCTCATTGTTGAAAATATTATCTTTTTATTCTGAAGTTTAAGACTTACTGTCTGCCTCCAAACTAGACTAATTTATTATCCGTTTCCTTCATGCACTCTATGTTCCAGCCAAATTAGACTGTTCCTTGATCTTGTTGACACTACCCTCTTCTATCCCCCTTCATTTATGAAAACCACCCTACCCCTCACCCTTGCCTAGGATGCAGCATGGCATGGTGTAAAGGACATTTTTTGTTTGTTTTGTTTTGTTTTTGCTGAGACAATTGGGATTAAGTGATTTGCCCAGGGTTACACAGCTAGAAAGTGTTGAGTGTTTAAGACCAGCTCTGAACTCAGGTGCTCCTGACTTCAGGGCTAGTGCTCTATCCACTTAGCTGCCCCTAGGACATTTTTTAATGATCCAAGAAAGCTGAATTTGAATTCCAGCTCTGCTAATAATTATTTGACCCTAGGCAAGTCATTTAAATGCTCTGGGTCTCAATTTCCTCATCTATAAATAAGACCCATTAGATCTCTAAGGATCTTTTTCATTTGCACGCCTATGCTCTTTTCTGCCTCTCTATTCCTTAAAATCTTTTAAGACTCCGTTTTGATGAGACTGTGTGAAGTCTTTTCTGAACCCATCCAATTAGAAACAATCTTTTCTCAAGTATTCCTGGAGTGCTATCTCAGGGCCTTTTTAAAATTTGTGACCCTCCCTGCCCCTGCCTGTTCCCCAATCTGTATCATACTTATTTGTGTAAAATATGTTTCTCCCCCCCCCCCCCCCCCCATGAGAGTGTACACTTCTTGAAGGCAGGGATTGTTACTCATCTCTATATCTTCAGTTTAGAACATTATATCAATCAATCAATAAACATTTTTAAATGCCTACTATGTATCAGGCACTTTAGGAAATTGGCTAAGCAATTGAATATACAAAGTAAAAAATGAACAAGTTTCTGCCTTTAGGAAATTATGTTCTATTAAAGGAAACAACACTTTATACAAAATAAATACAAAGTAAAAACAAGGTATAGTCATGGAAGGCAGTAACAGGGAAGTGCATCAAGATAGACTTCCTGTGGGAGGCAGTGATTGATGGAGCTTTGAACAAAGCTTTCAAAGAGGCCGTAGTAAGAAGGCTGTGGGGCTTAATATATTTGTTGATTTGATTTGAGGTAGAAGGTAGATTGACTAGTAATGTTTGCTCAACCTAGAAAGACAAAACTAGAGGGAGATATGAACAGGTGGAGAGAACAGTTGGACACTCACCGAGGCAAAAATTGAGAGATTTCCACTGATTGCACAGACTTTTTGACCCAGATATGGATATTGAAAGTGATGCATCCAGGAAAGGAAATCGTGTATTTTACTGCAGGGCAAGAGAACTGAGTGTAGAAGTAACTCCTTTCCTGCCCAAAATTGCTAGAGAGACTCGGAGTGTGGATTCAATTCAGAGAGCAGAAACACAGTGATAGCTAACCTGACATGGCCGCTAGTCCTAGTGTAGTCAAACAAGTTTATAATGATCCTGATGGTAATCCATCAGGATTACTACTAGCTCAGTCACAGGAGTAGAAAGTTCAGTAAAGAATGAAAGAACTAATACCAGGACCAAAGTCAGGAAGACTCATCTTCCCGAGTTCAAATCTGCCCTCAGACACATCCTTCCTGTGTGACTGGGCAAGTCACTTAACCCTGCTTGTTCCAGCTCCTCATCTGTGAAAAGAAATGGAAAAGGATATGGCAAATCACTTTAGTATCTTTGTTATTTGGAAACAATTGGAGTTAAGTGACTTGCTCAGGATCACAAAGGTGGTAAATGTCCAGTGTCTGAGGGTAGATTTGTATTCAGGTCCTCCTGACTTGAGAACTGGTGCTATATCCATTGTATCACCTACCTACACCTCTTTTATCTTTGTAAAGAAAATTTCAAATGGGTTCATGAAAAATAAGACATGACAGAACAAGAGGCATATCAGATAGTTTACTAGGTTAAATTATGCTACAGGTAAATCTGAAGATGTATTATGAAATACTATTAGAAGATGTCACTGTGAAACATGCCTCATATGTAAATATTTGATCATTTGTTTCTTATTTTGCTATTATGTTCTTTTGACTATGTTGCTAACTTTGCTTTTGCTTTTGATTAATCTGCTATATATTACAGATATGCATGTACTTTTGAAGCCGGTGTGGTCCCTTTAAGAAACTGTATTTCCTATTGATTTGTGATTCTTTTCAGGTTGATCTGTGATTCCTTTCAGATTCCAGCCCCTCCTGGTTGAGGCATAAACCTTGTCATTTAACTCCCTGACTACCAGAAACCCTAATTTCATTTTGGTTCCCTAAATCTAAACCTCATCACTTCAGAGGTATGCTTGTGCTGAGTCCTTTATAGAATTAGACGATTTGTTACTGTAGGATCCATTCAGGCTCTGCTCTGTATAATGCCTGTATAATGCATGTCTGTTAATGTGCATTTATTTTCTTATACTTGCAGTGGCATCCTAAGTCGGTAACCAAGATACTGAGAGATTACCTCTTGTTTTTAAAGTACAGATAATTGTATTTGTAGTGTATATTTTAAAGTGCTGATAAATGTGTTTGCACTGTATAGTTACAGGTTTCAAGTTTAACTTGTGCCAGCTGATCTTTGCTGGGAACTGCAAATAGTTTTGGTTTCAGAAAAAGAATGTTATCTTTTGTTCAAAGGGCTAATTGCCTAAGACTCCTCAATGGTAGAAATTGATTACTCAATTATTAAAGTTAAAATATAATTGGTTATGCATGTGTAAAGGGCAGGGCAAAGCTAGTAAAAGTGAGAGAGAAGAGAGAGATCTAGTTTCTGTAGTGTCCGAACTAGCTCTCTGGAGGATCTTGGGACCAGCCTTGGTCTTAGTAGAGGGGTGAACTAGACAGAGAGTTGGGAGGATGGTCAAGGATGGACTCTCCCATTTCTAGTCCTCTCAGCCCTCAAATACTTCAGTATGATTACATCATTACAGCACACTAAGTAAGTATGTGTGAACTAGAGAACCATTATCTCATCAATCACACTAAGTGCTAACTATAAGTACCCTGCTGTAAGTATCCCTTGCTTCAAGTAGAACATAGGTGGTCAAGCCCTCCCTGACTTCTCAGGAAGGGAGATGGGCACCAAAGGCCAAATGGGAAGCCAAACCAGATATTGTTAGCAGGTTTCCTCTAGGTTGAAGGGTCTTATACCTTACCCAGAGTTCCCCTACTATCTATAGCCCTCTACAAGTTTCTTCAGGCTCTACTAGCTTTCAGCTTAGAGAAGATGCATGACTCCAACCACTTTTCAGGTCACTAAAAGGAGAGGAAAACTTTGGAAGAAGGAAGAAGTAACAATCATATCTCTATTTCCAGCTTGTATTCTAGAAACTCCAGGGAATTTCCACTTGGCGAGATCTGAGACTGACTTTCCTTGACTTTCCTTTTCTCTGTCTCTGTCTCTCTTTTTGTCTCTGTCTGTTTCTGTCTTTCTCTCTCTCTTTTTTTTTTTTTTTTTTTTTTTTGCTCTCTCTTTCTCTCCTCTAACTGAGTTATCTTCCTCCTAGTGGAAGAGCTTATTGTCTCTGTATTATCTGATATATATTCTCCTATGTATACTTTCTCTGATTTCTGTTTGCTGTCAACTTGAACAAATAGGTTTGTTTACAATTTGTTTTGTGTGTTAAATGTGGAACTGGTATCTGGTAGGAAGAGGGTCATTGTTGGATATAAAGCTTGGGCCTTCCTTTTCCATTATGGAACAACAACCAGAAGCTGTAGCTTGAACCTAAAAAAAATCCCCTCTCAACTAACACTATTTAAGTGAGCTCTAAAGAGAGCAGCACAGACAGCCTCTGGGTCACAACCTCCTGTTTGCTCTCCTGACAGAAATTAAAAGTCTCTTTTAGTCCTTTTGACTTCAAGGCAAGTGCTCTATCCACTGCACCATCTAGCTGTTCCTAAAGTCTCCTTCGAAGAAGGAAGTGGACAAGGATACTCTAGAGAGAGCTATTTTTACCCGCATAAAAATCATATCTCAGCAGACCTCATGTGAACATGCATAATTTATATGAGCAAAACAATGGTGCAACTTGTAAAGTAAATCCAAGATAACTGGGGCACAGGATATCTCAATAGCTGGAGAGATCAGGAAAGACCTCATATAGTAAAGAAAGCAGCATTTAATCACAACTTTGAAGGAAGCTAGAAATTCCATGAGGTTAAGGTAAAGAGGCATTTTCAGGTACACAGGACTGCTTATACAAAGCTTTACTGAAAGGAAACTAAAAGTTGTGTTTGAAGCATGACAAATAACCTAATTTGTCTGGAATCTAAATTGGATAATGGAATAGTAGGATTAGTCTAGAAGCCAAAAAGAGGAGTTTGTATTTGATCCTGAAGGAAATAGGGAGCAACTAAATCTTTTGACAAAGGGGGTTAACTTGGTCAGAGCCATGCTTTGAGAATATCATTTTGGCAACTGCATAAATTCAGCCAATAAGGATAAACTAGTCTATTCAGAAGATGTGGATCCAAGTGCTACCTCTGCTACTTACTAATGTAATTTTTGACATCATAGAAATGACAACAATGATCTTTAAATTTATATTTGGGTATTTCTTTTATTTCTTTTCTTTTTGCTGAGGCAATTAGAGTTAAGTGACTTGCCCAGGGTCACACAGCTAGGACAGTTAAGTGTCTGAGGCCAGATATAAACTCAGGTCCTCCTGACTTCAGGGCTGGTGCTCTATCACCTAGTTGCCCCTGGGTATTTCTTTATTTCTCAATTATAATTTTTTTTCCAGAATTAACAAACGCCATAAGGGCATTTTTATATACATAGTAGAACAGGAAAATAGAATTATATAGAGAATTGAAGATCTCTGTTATGTATAACTTGCTTGCCTTTTTAAATATATAAGCTTGGTCTAACTTGTTTCCAGGTTTTTTCTGACTTTAGATCTATTCATTAGCTGGGCATCTCAACCTTTTTATTGTTCAGTCATTTTCAGTCATGTCCAAAGCTCTTCATGACCCATTTGGGGTTTTCTTGGCAAAGATACTTGAGAAGTTTGTCATTCCTTCTCCAGCTCATTTTACAGATGAGGAAACTGAGGGAAACATGATTAAATGATTTGCACAGGGTTACATAGTTAATAAGTATCTAAGAACAGATTTGAATTTAGGAAGATGAGTCTTCCTGACTTCAGACTTGCTCTCTATGGACTGTACCACCTAGCTGTCTCTAAAGTATTTGTGACTCAGTGAGGCAGTTATTAGTAGTATTATGTATAACTCCCATTTTACACATGAGGAAACTGAGATTCAGGGAGTTGAAATCATATATCCAGACTATGCAACTAAGTGGCCGAGATGGGATCTAAACTGAGTTCTCTTAATTTCAGGTCCGTTGTTCCTATCACCCTGGTAGTGGCCTCTAGATGAGATAACATGCAATGATAATAGCAATAACTCATATGTACATATATATATATATATATATGTAGACAGTACTTTAAAATTTACAAATCAATTTTCTCACAATAACCCCTGGGAAATATTATTGTCAATATATCTATTTTTGTTGAATTATTTCAGTCGTGTTTTACTCTTTGGGACCCCAAATTTAAACTTTCTCCAGCCCTTATTCACAGACCAGACTAATGGAACTAGAAGGCAGTTTGAGGTGACAGTGTGGTAAGGTGTAAAGAACTTTGGCTTTGCCATCAGGGAACCTGAGTAATTTCCTACTTACTAGAAGTTTTCTAAAGGACCGCTGGGTGGCGCCATAGTGCACAGTGGCTCAGAAATTAGGAAGGCTCATCTTCCTGAGTTCAAAGCCGGTCTCAGATACTTGCCAGTTGTGTCACCCTGTACAAGCTCCTTAACCCTCCTCACCTCAGGAGAAGGAAATGGCAAACCACTCTAGTGTCTTTACCAAGAAAATCCCAAGTGGGGTCATGAAAAGTTGGATATGACTGAAAACCACTCAACAACAAGAAGAGGGTTTCTGAGGTCTTTCCTGGCTCTAAAATTATCTGCTCATGTGAAATAAAATGATTCCCCTTCCCCTTCCCGATTTTAGCAGCACTCTCTCTGTACAGTGTGTAGAGAAGAAGAAAACAAACTCTAGAAAATGGAATTAACTTGCCTAAGGTCACATAATTGTTCACTGGTATATCCAAGACCGAATCCCCCCACTTCCCATCACATTCTTTGACATTCTCAGGCTTTTTTGTTTTAGTTTAGGACATTATGCGAGAGAAGGTTCAGCTGCAAGGGCTGAGTCTCGTAGCAGGCAAAAACTTGACTAGATCACTACAGGTAAAGGTTCTAATCCTCAGTGATTTAAGCTCAGGAATTCAATTTCATCAAATCATCTGGGGGTAACTAGGCCTTGGAGAAATGATTGGTTCATGTTTACTAAATTCACAAAGCACAGAGTAATCAAAATACTGATTTATTCATTTATAATGAGAACTAACTGCCAAGGAGCCCTGAATATTTGTGTCCCTGAACAATGCAGGAAAACACCAACAAATAATTATTAACAAAAATCAGAATATCTTAAAACTGCTAGAGACCTTGGGCACTAAAATGTTGACCTAGAAAGGAACTTAAAACAGAATTTCCAAAACTGGAAAGGAATCTTAGAACATAGAACATAGAATGGTCCATAAAACTTTCCTTTGATAAAAGTGATCTCTCTAGTCTCAAAATTGCCTGGAGTTTTTGGGTTGGATTTCTCTTTATCCCACTATACTCTCACTTCATATCATTACTTACTTATGAAAATGTTGCATCCTCTCTGAGTAATAATATAATTATATAATAATAAAGTAATAATAGTTCACATTTATTTAGTACTGAAGTTTTGAAAATGCTTTATATCAACTCGTTTGATCCTTTTAATAACCCTTGAGATTGGTATTATTATCATTCCCTTTTTATAGATGAAGAAACGAGGCTCATAGAGGTTAAGGGCTGCACAGCAAGTTAGGATCTGAGTTAGGATTTGAACCTCCATCTTCCTGACTCCAAGTCTAGTGCTCTGCCATCTATGAGTAAATTTTTCAAGGGCAGGGACTGCTATATTTATTCTTTTAATCCCCAGAACTGAGTTCAGTATCTTATACCCAGTAGGTACTTAATAAATGTTAGTTAAAATGAATGTTAAAGCTGAGAAAAAAACCCTATCTGGTTGCTTCTCTTCTTTGTTGGATTTTTATCTAGGTCATGCCCACTAACCATAAATATACTCCAGGGATTTTTTCTGGGTCCTCTTCTATTCTCCTGTACTATTTCATTTCATGATCTTATCAGTTCCCATGAATTTAATTGTAATCTCTGTGCTAATGATTCTCTGCTTTTCCTTTTTTTTTTTTAAATTAGATTTAAAATTTAAATTTTAAATTAAATTTATTTTCAAAACATATGCATGGATAATTTTTCAACATTGATTCTTGAAAAACCTTGTGTTCCCAATTTTTCTTCCTTCCCCTACCCCCTCCCCTATATAGTAAGTAAACTAATAATATGTTAAACATGTACAATATTTCTATTCATATTTCCACAATTAATCATACTGCACAAGAAAAATCAGATCAAAAAGATGCAAGCAAACAACATCAAAAAGAGTGAAAATCCTATGTTGTGATCCACACTTACTTCCCACAGTCCTCTCTCTGGGTGTAGACAGTTCTCTCCATCACAAGACCACTGAAATTGGCCTGAATCACCTCATTGTTGAAAAGAGCCATGTCCATCAGAATTGATTTTCATATAATCTTATTGCTGTATATAATGATCTTCTGCTTCTCCTCATTCCACTTAGCATCAGTTCATATAAGTTTCTTTCTGAACTCATCTTTCTGAAATCATCCGGCTGATCGTTTCTTATAGAATAATGATATTCCCTAACATTCACATACCATAATTTATTCAGCCATTCTCCAATTGATGGCCATCCATTCAGTTTCCAGTTTCTTGCCACTACAAAAAAGGCTGCCACAAATATTTTTTGTGCTGATGATTCTCAAATCTATTTAATCAGCCCCAAACTCTCTGCTAACCTCCAATCCTGAATCTCCAACTGCTTTTCATAAATCTTGAATGGATAACAAGCAGACATTTTAAACTCAACATGTATAAATCTGAACTCATTAACTTTCTCCACCAAAATATTCCCTTTCTTTCTAAGTTTCCTATTACTGATGAGGGAACTGCCATTCTTCCATCCAGATTTAACACCTAGGTGTTATCTTTATCTCCTTACTCCCTCTCAGCCTTCCATCACCAATTAGTAGTCAAGTCTTGTGTGTTTCTATCTTGATGACATCTTTTCTACATGCCTCCTTTTCTCTCCTGAGACTACAAACATTCTGGTATAGGCCCTCATCAATTCATGCCTCAACTATTATCATCGCCTTCTGGTTGGTCTCTCTTTCTTGTCTCTCTCTGTTCCAGTCCATACTCCACTCAGACTGATGTTCCTAAAGTACAAGTATCATCCCTTATTTAAGAAACTCCAATGGTCTCCTCTTACCTCCAGGATCAAAATGTAAAATTCTCTGTTTGGCTTCATAATTCAGATCCTTCTTTTTCCGGCCTTCTTATATCTTATTCCCCTCCATATACTCTAGAATCTAGTGATTCATAATCCATTTCAAAAAGAAAGATTTTGTCTTTCTTTGTATCCCTGAGAATCTATTGTTCCTGACACAAAGTAGATACTTTAAAATGCTATTTGGTTGACTAATTGATGCAGACAGAACATAAAGTATCAGGGAAGCTTTTCAACAATGAAGTGATTCAAGATAATTCCAATAGACTTTTAATGGAAAAACTCACCTGCATCCAGAGAGAGAACTATGGAGACTGAATATGGAATAGTATTTTCACCTTATTTGTTGTTGTTGTTTGCTTGCTTTCCTCCCTCATTTCCCCCCCTGTTTTCACTGTATGTTCCCATGCCTAGAAAGCTCTCTCTCCTCCCCCTCTACCTCTTGGCTTCCTTCAATATTCAGCTCTCATTCCACCTTCTGCAAGAAGCCTCTCCTAGTCCTTCTTAATTGTTATGATCTACCTCTGATGTTATCTCCAATTCATCTTGTATATAACTTGATTATACACATAGTTATTTGCACATTTATTCCTCTTGAGACTGTGAGCTCCTCAAAAGCAGGGACTGTTTTTGATTTTTGTCTTTCTTTGTATTCCTGAGAATCTATTGTTCCTGACACAAAGTAGATACTTTAAAATGCTATTTGGTTGACTAGTTGATGCAGACAGAACATAAAATACCAGGGAAGCTTTTCAACAATGAAGTGATTCAAGGCAATTCCAATAGACTTTTGATGGAAAAACTCACCTGCATCCAGAGAGAGAACTATGGAGACTGAATATGGAATAGTATTTTCACCTTATTTGTTGTTGTTGTTTGCTCCCCCCCCCCCCCAGCTCATTTTTTCCCTTTCACTTTTTTTTCTTTATTGAAGATTTTTATTTTCAAAACATATGCACGGATAATTTTTCAACATTAACCTTTGCAAAACTTTGTGTTCCAATTTCCCCCCTTCCTTTACCCCCTCCCCTAGATGGCAAATAATCCAATATATGTTAACTATGGTAAAACATATGTAAATTGAATATAGGTATGCATATTTATACAATTATCTTGCTGCAGAAGAAAAATCTGATAAAAGAAGAAGAAAAATGAGAAAGAAGATAAAATTCAAGTAAACAACAACAAAAGAAGTGAAAAGGTGATCCACACTCAGTTCCCATACACCTCTCTCTGGGTGTAGATGGCTCTCATCATCACAAGATCATTGGAACTGGCCTAATCATCTCATTGTTGAGAAGAGCCATGACCATCAGAATTGATTATTATATAATCTTGCCATTGCTGTGTACAATGATCTCCTGGTTCTGCCCACTTCACTTAGCATATCAGTTTCTATAAGTCTCTACAGGCCTCTTTGAAATCATCCTGCTGATCATTTCTTATAGAACAAGACTATTCATAACATTTATATATCATAACTTATTCAGCCATTCTCCAACTGATAGGCATCCACTTCCTTTCACCTTTTGATCTGATTTTCTCGTGCAGGGTGGCAAATATGGAAATATGTTTAAAAGATTTGCACATATTTAACCTATATTGAATTGTTTGGTGTCTATGGGAATGGGTGAGGGGAGGAAGGGAAAAAAGCTGGAGCACAAGCTTTAGCAAAGGTTAATGTTGAAAACTCTCTTTGTTTTTTTTTTTAATTAAAGCTTTTTATTTTCAAAACATATGCATGGATAATTTTTCAACATTGACCCTTGCAAAACCTTGTGTTCCAAATTTTCCCTTCCTTCTCCCCATTCCCTTTCCTAGATGGCAAGTAATCCAATATATGTTAAATTTGGGGCAGCTAGCCCCAAAGTACCAGCCCTGAAGTCAGGATAAAGTACCAGCCCTGAAGTCAGGAGGACATGAATTTAAATCTGGCCTCAGACACTTAACACTTACTAGTTGTGTGACCTTGGGCAAGTCACTTAACCTCAATTGCCTCAGCCAAAAAAATGTTAAATTAAATATATGTATATGTATTTATACAATAATCTTGCTGCACAAGTAAAGTCAGATCAAAAAAGAAAAAAAGAGAAAGAAAACAAAAATGCAAGCAAATGACAACAAAAAGAGTGAAAATGCTGTGTTGTAATCCACACTTAGTTCCCACAGTCCTCTCTATGGGTATAGATGGCTCTTATCATCACAAGATCATTGGAAATGGCATGAATTGTCTCCTTGTTGAGAAGAGCCATGACTATCAGAATTGATTATTGTATAATCTTGCCATTGCTATGTACAATGATCTCCTTGTTCTGCTCATTTCACTTAGCATCAGTTCCTGTAAGTCTCTCTAGTGCTTTCTAAAATCATCTTGCTGATCGTTTCTTATAGAACAATAATATTCCATAACATTCATATACTATAACTTATTCAACCATTCTCTGATGGGTATCCACTCAATTACCAGTTTCTTGCCACTACAAAAAGGGCTGCCACAAACATTTTCCCTTTCCCTCCTTTAAGATCTTTTTGGCATATAAACCTAGTAGAAACACTCTTGTATCAAAGGGTATGCACATTTTGATAACTTTTTGAGCACAGTTCCAAATTATTCTTCAGAATGGCTGGATCTGTTCACAGTTCCACCAATAATGTATTAGTGTCCCAGTTTTTCCACATCCCCTCCAACATTCATCATTATCTTTTCCTGTCATTTTAGCCAATCTGAGAGATAGTAGTGGTATCTCAGAGTTGTCTTAATTTGCATTTCTCTGATTAACAGTGATTTAGAGCACCTTTTCATATGACTAGAAATGGTTTTAATTTCTTCATCTGAAAATTGTCTTTTCATATCCTTTGACCGTTTATCAATTGGAGATTGACTTGAATTCTTACAAATTTGAATCAATTCTCTATATATCTGACTTTATCAGAATCCTTAAATGTCAAAATGTTTTCCCAATTTATTGATTCCCTTCTAATCTTATCTATATTAGTTTTGTTTGTATAAAAACTTTTAAATTTAATATAATAGAAATTGTCTATTTGGTGTTCAATAATGAGTTCCAGTTCTTTGACCACAAATTCCTTCCTTCTCTACAGATCTGAGAGGTAAACTATCCTATGTTCTTCTAATGTGCTTATAATATCACTCTTTATGTCTAAATCATGAATCCATTTCAACCTTATCTTGGTATATGGTTGAAAACTATCTTTGAATGTATTTGGTAAAATAAAAAGCTTTAAAAGATAAAAAGTGATGTTGCTATTAAAGTGCTACATAAGTGGCCAAAAACCCCCCAAAACAACCTCCCCAAAAATGTCAGAGCAGGAAGCAACCTTAAAATGCAGAATGCCAGTATTGGGAGGAACCTCAGAACATAGACTATTAGAGCTGGAATAGATTTTACAATCCATTAAGTACAAATCTTTCTTTTTGTGGATGCTATGCGGAGGACATGGTTGCTTCAGCTCCTTCATCACCTTGGGGTTTACTCCCTCTACTGGCAGATAATGATAGGGACCGTGTTTCAGGCAGAAGTTACTTAGTCGTTTCAATTGCATCCAACTTTTGGTGATCCCCCCTTTGGGGTTTTCTTGGCAAAAAACCTCTCCAGCTCATTTTACATATGAGGAAACAAAGCAAATAGCATTAAGTGACTTGCCCAAGGTCACTATCTGGTAAATATCTGAAGCCAGAACTCCCAAAGATGAGTCTTCCCTACACTAGGCCTGGCATCCTGTGCATTACATAGCTGCCCAACTCTTGGTGGAAAATAATTTGCTTCTGGGCTAACGTTCATTCTAATCCATTTATCTGATAAGAACCTAACTAACCCAAAGTTATTTTGAGTCCTCAGTAGAACAGAGACTTGATATGCCAACCCTAGATTAGTGGTAGTCATCTCACAGTATCATGTTCCACATGAAAGATGGACTAAAATCAGGGGTTCTCAAACTATGGCCCGGGCCAGATGTAGCAGCTGAGGAGATTTATCCCCCTTACCCAGGGCTATGAAGTTTCTTTATTTAAAGGCCCACAAAACAAAGTGAACTGGCCCCCTATTTAAAAAGTTAAGGGAGATAATCAGATAGTGCAGAGGTGGAGTTCCTCAGGGCATTGAATCCTTAAAGTATATACTCTATCAAATATTCCAAGATGCCAAGATTCTGCATAATAGCCCAATAGAGATCCCTTCAATTTTCCTTCTATGAACTTGGCTTATAGGAATTAGAGTTGAAAAGGAGATATAAAAGTCACACAAGTTATGGAGCCAAGCTGTGATTAAAATCCAGGTCTTCTAATTGTACATCTCATGGCTTTCACAGCACTACAATGCATTTTAGCTTACAAACAATAAATTTTTATTACTATATGCAAAAGATTTGAAACTACAATTCTCTAATGCATTAACATCATATATGTTGGGGCAGGTGTTTTCGTTCTCTCTCATAGAATATAAAATACAACAGAGCATGGACAATGGCCTGTCTTTGAGAGGCAATATGGTTCAGGGGAGACAACTCAGGATTTGGAGTCAGAGGAGCTGAATTTGAAACATGGCTCTCTCACCTGTGTGAAATTGGGCATTATTTCATGTCTCTAGACCCCAGTTTTCTTTTCTGTACAATGGGTTGAATCACTTATCTAGTTAGAACAGATTATCTTTGAACATTGTCTCTATGATCCTATGAACTAGAGTGCAGATTCAAAGCTGATTCATAATTAGCTCTGTGTTTTGTACAGATTCATTGCTCTGCTTAAATCTTAAATAACAAAATCTTGGTTACCACCTAACAAAGACAGTTTATCATTTTAGAGCAGAATAGATGTTCAAATCCTGTATGGGATGAGATGGTTCAGGCAGGAAAGCACCCAGCAGTCTGTGGAATTAGGGACAGTAGATTATTCTAGGATCAAACCTAGCTGCTAAACTAGAGGAATTCTACTCAATCCTCATCCCCCACTTTCACCTTGAGAAGATATTGTCATAATAAACCAATCTTGTTTATGTCATGACTAATTTTGCATTTGCTTATACTTTTGATGGGATCAAATTAGTAACCTATTCACACATTAGGTAAGTTAATTCTGCACTTGACTAATGGAGTCATGAAATCTTATGGAATCTTAGAAGGGATATGGAGCTAATAAATTTGGATTTAAAATCTGGCTTCAGCTATGTAAATTTGAACATATCATTCAACCCCTCAATTTCAGTTTTCTTATTTGCAAAATGAGGTTACTACTTACTTTCTTTCCTTCTCTGTTATAAGGAAAAGAATTGGTCAACCTTCACATACTATAGAAATGTACATTCTTTTAAGTAGATCTATGACATCATTCCTATGGGTATTCCTTACACTAGACCAAAGTTCAGTCCATTCATCTTCTCTTGCTGTGTGGGATTCTTAGTCTTCCAGTGAAGTTCTGCTTTCCATGCAAAAACTTTTTGGTTTTGTGTATATCATCTGTTATCCTTTATTCTCACTATACGAGTAGCCCACTTCATTTTCTCAGTTATATATGTCCTTGATAATAACTTTCTTTTTAATATCACTTCTGGAGATATGTCAGTTTTATTTCCACAATGGTGTTCTATGATTGGCAGTCATGTAGCATTGTGAGCTATTATAGAATCACCTCTACACAGTTACCAAAATTTCCTAAGGCACATATCTGTATCCTTTTTTTAAAAACTCTTAGTGGGGTTCCCCATTGCCTCTAAAATAAAGTACGAAGTCCATGGTCTTGCACTTAGCCTCACCCCCTCACAATCTGGTTTTCTTTCTAGCCTTATCTCAGATCATTCATTTTTAAAAAAATTCTATACAAACAAAAGTTAACTACTAATTTTTTGCAAAGTCAGCAGTCCATTTCCCACCAGTGCACATTTGCATAAATCATCCCTTATGCCTTGAATGTACTGCCTTTTTATTTTAGATATTTTATTTTATTTTAGATATTTTATTTATTTTAGATATTTTAAATATATTTTATTTTTAGTTTTCTTAGAAAGAAATCCGGAATTGAGATGAAAGCGTAGGTAGAACTTTGGCCCTGGAGGCAGGAAGACCTAAAACCAAATCTGGTATTAGATTCTTATTAGCTGCCAAATTATTTAACCTGCCTACCTCAATTTCATTGTCCATAAAATGGGGATAATAATAGCACCTCTCTATTATATTGTTGTGAGGATAAAATGAAGCAATATTTGCAAATCATTTTGCAAACCTTAAAGTGCTATATAAATGACTGCTATTATTATTATTTATATTTTGCTTAACAATTGCACATGTTTACAGATTACTCTTGTTTTGTTAGAGGTCTCTAGTAATAAGGTAAAACAGTTATATAAAACTAATAATACAATGACCTCATCTGAAAATGAATATAATACTTGACTTCTGTAATCCCTTCCCCTGGATTTTTTTTTGAAGAAAAATGCATTTATTCAACATTTATGATGTGCTGGGCTTTGTGCTTTGTTACCTAATATATCAAATATGGAACTACTGCAATATTCTTACGTTGTTTTTTTAAATAACTTTTTATTGACAGCCTGGATTTTTTTTAATGAACAAATATTTTTTTTCCCCTCCCATCCTCTGACACATTGGAAGGAAAAAATAAAAAAAAAAGAAATTTCTTTAACAAATATGTGAAGTCAAACAAAATAAAGTATTCTAGTGGCTCAATGCAATACAACACACATTATAAATCCATCATTCATCTGTAATGGATATTAAGTTTGATCATTAGTTTTTAAAATCACAACTCATCATTA
This sequence comes from Sarcophilus harrisii, assembly GCF_902635505.1. Classification (NCBI taxonomy): domain Eukaryota; kingdom Metazoa; phylum Chordata; class Mammalia; order Dasyuromorphia; family Dasyuridae; genus Sarcophilus; species Sarcophilus harrisii. Next base: position 225,645,154 of record NC_045427.1, read on the forward strand.
TATCAATCATCCTTTTTAGAGTCTTCAAAGTTGTTTGTTTTTATCATATTTTTGTCCTGGTATAAATTCCTCTGATTCTACACATTTCATTCTTTATCAGTTTACAAATGTCTTCAAATTTTTCATTTTTATAATGTTAATTTTATAGTATAAATTGTTCTGATCCTGCTTACTTTACTCTCATTCAAGTCTTTCCATATTTTTTAATAATCTATTTTCTCATTTCTTACAGTATAATAGTATTCCATCATATTCATATATCATAACTTAATCTGACAGTTTTTTCTTCCTATCTATTTTTTATAATATTTATCTTCCTTAGAAGCTTGGCCCCACCTATTCTATGAAACCTTTCCTGATCCTCCCATGTCCTTTCCTTCTTAAAAATTACCTGTGTGAATGATGCAGTCTTTAAAAAAAATAATTATAACTTTTTATTGACAGAATCTATGCTTGGATTTTTTTATAGCATTATCCCTTGCACTCATTTCTGTTCCAACTTTTCCCCTCCCTCCCCCTATCCCCTCCCCAAGATGGCAAGCAGTCCTATACATGTTAAATATGTCACAGTATATCCTAGGTACAATATATGTGTGCAGAACCGAGCAGTACTCTTGTTGCACAGGGAGAATTGGTTTCAGAAGGTAAAAATAACCCGGGAAGAAAAACAAAAATGCAAGCAGTTTACATTCATTTCCCAGTGTTCTTTCTTTGGGTGTAGCTGCTTCTGTCCATCGTTGATGAATTGAAACTGAGTTTGATCTTCTCTTTGTCAAAGAAATCCACTTCCATCAGAATATATCCTCATACAATATTGTTGTTGAGGTATATAATGATCTCCTGGTTCTGCTCATTTCACTCAGCATCAGTTCATGTAAGTCTCTCCAAGCCTCTCTATATTCATCCTGCTGGTCATTTCTTACAGAATAATAATATTCCATATCATTCATATATCACAATTTACTCAACCATTCTCCAATTGAAGGGCATCCATTCATTTTCCAGCTTCTGGCCACTACAAACAGGGCTGCCACAAACATTTTGGCACATACAGGTCCCTTTCCCTTCTTTAGTATCTCCTTGGGGTATAAGCCCAGTAGTAGCACTGCTGGGTCAAAGGGTATGCACAGTTTGATAACTTTTTGGGCATAATTCCAGATTGCTCTCCAGAATGGCTGGATTTGTTCACAACTCCACCAACAATGGAATGATGTAGTCTTTAACATTGTTCCCTCCCTGTCCTGCCCCCGAAATCCCTATACCACCAATATAAACTTTTTGAAGGAAAGAACTGTTGATTATTTTTGTCTTTGCATCAGTAGAATATATCACATTCCTTATACATCACAGGTATTCAATACATGATGAATTGAATCAATGCTAATTGGGGCAGCTAGACGGTGCATCGGATAGAGCACTGGCCATAGAATTAGCATGATCTGAATTCCAAATCCAGCCTCCCACACTGGAAAGTCACTAGCTAAGTGACTCTGGGCAAGTTGGTAATTTATTTCCCCCAAATTTGCATACTCTAATAGAAGAGACAACTTGTACATAGGTACAAACTATCTCTGGAATTTATACAAAATAACTTTACAGGGGGAAAAAACTGACTGGGAGAGATCTTCTGAAATGAGTTGTGAAGGAAATTAGATATAAGGGAATCTAAGATATAAAGGATTAAAGGGAGAGCATTCAAAATGAGAAGGACCAGTAAGAGACTGACTATGGTGTGTAAGAAATAATAAATAAACCATCGTGATGAGACCATAGAATCTGTGCAGGGAAGTAATGTGTGAGAAAACTAGAGGGATAGAAAAGAGCAAGATTGTGAAGAACTTTAAATTATAAACAGTGGGGTTTATATTTGATCCTAAAGGGAATTGGGAGCTATTGAAGGTTATTAAATAGAAGGAGGTCACATGGTCAATCTTCAGAATAAATACTTTGGTATCTGAGGGTGAATTGGAGTAGAGAGAGATGAGAGGAAGGGAAGCCAAGTCAGAAGTGAAAGGTGAGGAGGACCCGAACTCAGGTGATGGTGGTGTGAACAAAGAGAAAGAACAGACAGAAGGGCTAGACATTGCAGAGAGAGAAACCACAGTCTCTGACTTCTGTTGTTAGCTTCAGTTTTAGCAGGTGGTACAGACAGCTAGGTAGCACAAGGATAGAGTGCTGGGCCCGAAGTCAGGAAAACTCATTCTTTCTGAGCTCAAATCTGGCCTTAGATAGTTATTATGTGACTCTGGGCAAGTCACTTAACCCAATTTGCCTCAGTTTTCTCATCTGAAAATGATTTGGAGAAGAAAATAACAAATTATTTCAAGAAAGCTCAAATAGAGTAATGTAAAGTAGAATAAGACTGAAATAACTGGACAACAATTTACAGTGATTCTTTCTGATTATGTCTCCAGGTTCTAAGAGTGTATCCTATCTTATGCCTCTAATATACTCCAAATGAAGCAACTGAGGCAAGCAGAGATTAAATTACTTGTCTAGGATCACTTAACTAAAGTCAGCTTTGAACTCAGATCTTCCTGACTCCACACCATTGCTCCATACAGCATTTGTCAAAATTTTATAAACTGAATAATCTTTCCACTACTCAGGATTAAGGTAGTCTATCCATTTAAAGGAATTATGAATCTTTTTGTAAAGCAAAAAATCCCGAACATCTGTGTAAATGTGGATTTTCATATAGTGGATTTGCTTAGAGACAGTCTTACTCATACCTCATTTATGTAGTCAGTGCACTAGCTGCTTCCCTGGTTCTGGCTTCTCTCAATGAGGAGTTAGGTTGGTGAAGATGGTTAGAACAGTTAAGTTGTCTTATAGGTGTATAGAGGCTGAGCTGAAAAGGAGCGCCTAAGTAATTTGTCCAAGCCCTTCCTTCACTTCATGGAAAAAGAAGCTGAAGTCCAGAGCAAGTAAGACTGTCCAAAGTTACACAGATAGGAAGTGGCAGAGAGAGGACTCATACTCAGGTCTTTCAGATTCTGTTTCCTCTATACCATGCAATCTTCTTTCACATGAGTGACTAGTTCCATTTACTTACACCTACAAAACCCAGCATGCAATGCTCAGTAAAACTAGCTTCTGCAATCCTGGGATTTATGATCTCTAAAGTTTTATAAATTCTGGTTAAATTGTTTAGAACTTGGAGAGACCTTAAAGATTATCTGGTAAAACCTGTTCATTTGACATTTGTGAAAGCAGGCCTAAAGATTCAAAATAGCTTTCCCCAAATCACCTGGTATTAAATATTGAATCCTCCCAAGTTTTTCCTACTGGGGACACACAGAAGGAAAGAAATGTGTAGATGAGTGAAGAGGGAAAGGACATCCAATATTGTACCATACTAGTTACCTATCCATCCAACCACAACTCCACCTCTATTTTATATAAGCACATGTTGTTTATCCTTAATTCTTGAAGACTTACTCATGAATTAGATCTAAGTGAGGCTCAGTTGCTCAGAGTTGTCAGTCTTACTCTCCACTGATTACATTCAACCTGGTCTACCCTGTTTGATGAAATGGTTTTAGTAGGGTATGGCTGCTGTGCATGCTGCAGCTTCTTGGAGCAACAAGTGAGAGTTGAGTGAAACACGGACACCGAAAATGGATGGACAACCCCGAAAACAAACTGAAAGTCTTCACATCAAAGATAATGGTTTTTCCTGAACACCCTATACATTCCATATACACATACAATTATGTTTATAGGAATATAAATATTCATATGAAACTTATTTGTCAACTGTTTGCCCAGGATGAAGTTCACCTTGAGGGTTGCCTTCAGTAATTTTTTTGTTCATGTCTCAACTCAGGGTTCCCTTAGGAATATAAGCATTTTGCTTGTGTAACTCCCCTACAGATATTCAAGTTTATAAGGTATCCAGTACAAAACAGGCTTTATTTAATACAATAAAAATGTGGCATAAACTCATACCAGAAGCCCTGAACACTCAGAGGGTCCACCTTCTCTTCTCTCTGAATCTGTATAATCCACATGATTCAGGAGGCAAAGGCCCAGGTCATCCCTTGCTATGAAAGCATATTTCTCTGCTGTGTTAATTGTTCTTTCTTTTTGGGGTCTTGAAGATGAAACAGTTTTTTTTTCATAGTGGCAAGAAACTGGAAACTTAGTGGATGTCCATCAGTTGGAGAATGGCTGAATAAGTTATGGTATATGAATGAATGAAAAGGATATTAATGTTCTATAAGAAATAATCAGGAGGATGATTTTAGAGATGCCTGGAGGGGATTACATGAACTGATGCTAAGTGAAATGAGAAGAACCAAGAGATCGTTGTAGTAGCAACATCAATATGATACAACAATTATTCTGATGAAAGTGACTCTTTCCAACAATGAGATACTTGATGCCAGTTTCAATGATCTTGTGATGAAGAGAGCCATCTACACCCAGAGAGAGGATCGTGGGAACGGAGTGTGGATCACAACATAATATTCTCACTCTTTTTGATATTTGCTTGTATTTTGTTTTCTTACTCATTTTCTTTCCTTTTTGATCTGATTTTTCTTGTGCAACAAGAGAATCGTATAAATATGTTTACACATATTGGATTTAACATGTACTTTAACTTGTATAATGTATATTGGATTGCTTGCCATCTAGGAGAGGGGGTTGGGGGGAAGGAGGGGAAAATCTGAAACACAAGGCTATGCAAGGGTCAATGGTGAAAAATTATCCATGCATATGTTTTGAAAATAAAAAGCTTGAAAAAAAGATGAGGCACCCTGTT